>NC_090399.1:27168094-27530015 GCF_036365525.1 Heterodontus francisci
CGTGGCCCTTCGCACCAATTTGATTTTGCTGAGCTGTCCCTTCAAAGGATGAATTGATATTTCTCTAGGTGGGCTCTGTTTATATCGTGTAGAATGCAAAATGCACGAAATACGGCAGAGCATTCCCCAGTTCAAACAACTTGTTCAGGTGTGCCTTCTTTGCCATTTGGGTGAAGAATTGTGGTGCTTATGCTTCCATCTGCTGGGCTTCGAGAAGGGGAAGATGGCTTTTGAATATTGAGCAATGTCACATGTGGAATGCAAAAAGGAAGTTACAGGTTTACTTGCGTCAGTTAAATAACCGAGCGTGGTGCAAACTGGGATGGCACTGAAGGCACAATCTACCCCGGATAGTTGTCCATAAGGACGTTGAGACACTGAGGGTTTGTAAAAGTATATTTACTGAATGTCTTGTTCCTTTTAGTTTCCAAATGAATAATAACTAGTGCCAAAATGCATTGAGTTGCGATTTGCGCTTCACATTAGAAAACAACTTTAAAACAGGAGTTCATAGAAACAGGTGTGTTTTTCTGAAGCTATTCTCTCAACATATATAGGCTCACTAACGAAGAAAAACGTCCAAAGAGTGCTTCCAAGAGGCGTACGTATCCCCCTGGCACTTCACGTGTAAAGAAAATAGCTGTGGATTCGTGGAATAAGTTATTCAGCAGAGATGAACAAAGATTTGATCAGATAGCTGGGTCTTAAGGGGAATCTTAAAAGAGTGGGTGGGAGGGTTAATGGTGAGGTGGGCCTAAAGACGCTATTAATTGCGGTGTGAAGGTGGGTGTACAGAAATCAGATCAAAGGGGAGATTCGCAAAGTGTGTAGTCAGTACAAAAGATTAAATATTTATAGTTTCGCATGGGTATGTACCTGGTTATCTTAGATATCAACATGTTGTTAAGTTTCTGCCCTTTACTTCAAGCGCATAAACTCTTTTGCACCATTTTCCTGTCTTGCCCATTTTTGGTTGCTGGTTGGCAAGTGACCTTTTAAGTTGTTTGATGATCAGTGGGCGGCCAATGGAAGGATGAGAAAGAAGTGGTTGGTTGGTTGTAGGACAGCTTTATGTCAGTGGCGTTGCTGGGGTGAGGGGGTGAGGGGTGGGAGAATTGTGTTTTGTATGTGGTTGTCAGATGGATTCACTGGTGTAACTTACGTGAAACTCGCAATAATCAAGGCATCCTTGGAATCCTGGACAGCAATATGAGCAGCTGGCGGCGCAATGCCCTCATCGCTTTCCTTCTCCTCGTCTTCCTCTTTCTGTTCCGTGGAATCCTCCAAGAGGATCAGCACTCTGTGCGTTGGTTCTCCTGCAGGTCCAGAACGTGCTATTGTGCAATGTTGTGCAGAATGTAGCTCGCCACAAGCATTCTGAGCACGCTAACTGGTAAGTGCTGAAGGGCTCCTCCAAATACATCGAGCATCTAAAGCGCATCTTCAGCATTTCGATGGCTTGTTTGATGACACATCTGCTGGTATTAGGACATCGATTGTAGTGTTCATGGCCGTCATTTCACGGTTTTCTGCGAAGTGTCATCAGTCACGTTTAAATTGGATATCCCTTGTCACGGAGCAGCGACCTGTTAGCCTGGTTCCAAGTTCGAATATGTCAGCAAGCTTGGACTGAAGCAGGATGAAAGCATCATGGCTGCTACACGGCAATCGTGGGTACATCTGCCTAAAAGTAGTTTTTGTGGTTGTACATCAGTTTCACATTGATGTATTGGAAACCCTTGCGGTTGACAACTACTCCTGGGTGACCTGGGGTGCCATAATTACCACACATGTGCATTCCAGTCGCTGACACTCTTCTGTGGGAAACTACCCATTGATGCAAACCGGATGCTCGCAGATACTGCTTGGCACAGACAAAGTTGACATAATTGATGGTCCGGGAGCACAAGCCATCAGTCGCCTGCCTTATGCATTTGTTAGCTGCCGATTGGGAGATCCTGCAAATGTCTCCAGCAGAGCACTGCAAGGATTCCGAAGCAAACATTTTGAGGGAAGTTGCGATTTTAGCAGCCACTGACGTCGGCTTGGCCAGCAGCTCCATTTGTCAGTCGATCTTCTTCCAGCAAGCTGCAGATAACTGACATCACCTGATGCAATAACCTGAGACTCCTGAGAAGCAGCTGTTGGAGGAAGCTGATCTTCTGCCTTCAGACCGCATGTGGGGGGCATGCAAGTGGCATCTTTCTACTGGTGCCTTCTCTGTTGCTCCCGTCTCTGCTGCCCCCCATCCTGCTGCGAGCCTCTCTGCTGTATCCTATCTCCTGCACACCGGTCTGTAGCCAGGAGAGGTTCCAATTGCCGGTCATCTTAGTCACCATCTGAGGGCATATGCGGCAACCATCCTGAAAGAGCCTTAGAACCATAGAAAAAGTATTGCATAGAAGGAGGTCATTCATGATTTGGTCGAACAAACGTAGGGGAAACATCAAATTGTGGAAAGTCAACTCTCAACAAAAGTACCATGCACACCCTTATCCAGCTGTTGAGTGTCGATTATAGAATATGTAGTGCCCCATTTACAATAGATTGATTCATTCCCATCAATTGCCGCTGTGTTCACGGCTTGATTTCACTGGAGAGATTCAGGGAGCCCGGGAAAACCATGGCTCGGCCAGGATAGCATAGATAACACATATACTAAGGGAGAATTATGCTTGCAGAAGTGGTCTCTGGGGTAATTTTAACTTAAGTAAGCGGACGGGAACCCCGCAGGTCGGAGTGGAATACCACTTCTACACACCGCCCAATATTGCTTTCCACTCAATTCAATGGAAAGTAAAATCGGTTGGGGTATCAAATCAACATTGAACCGGATCTCGTCAACTTCCCCTCCGGCGGGTTAGATTAAAGTTGCCTGGCGGTCAACTGGTATTAATTTGGTTGAAACATCTGAATAATTCATGAAATAAGTCATTATTAAAGCATGTAAATTGTACGTTAATTTGCAAAGCTGACTCGATAATCTGGAACTCTTTATGTTGTCTATCTGCATTAACATTGAATAGTAATTATCATTAGACCACTGAGTTGTGAATTTTCTTTACAGTGAAGGAATTGCTGCTAAAAGATGCAGGTAAATCAAATGAAATGTGCGTGCCCTGATTTTTAGTTCAAGTGGGGATTTTAAATTTACTTTTCAAATTTCTGGTTGACACAGTAGGAAAAATGATTTGTTCACGTTTATCCCGCGATCCCTTTGCTGTTCTACCCCATTCTGTTTCGTATTTTTCGAAATTGTAGGTGATGTTTCTGTTTTTCCTGGCAAGTTAAATAACCTCATGGTTGAGTTCAAATTCATTTGCCACTTCTCTGCTCAGTCGGCAAGTTTTCGAATCTCTTCTTGTTTAATGCTATCTACAAATTTTGATAATTTGTTACTTATTATTAAGTCCGCTTCATGTACTTGATGTACCACATTGATAGCGGAAATTGCACGTTGCACTTTCAGCGACTTTTCATTAGACCTATGTTTATATGCTACCATACGGTAGGCTCACGACAATGTTAGGGAACAAATATCTAAATGCATAGCAAATTAGCTAATATAAAGAAAGCAGAGTTTAGTCATAAACGGTAGTTATACAGATTGGAGGAGACTAGAAAGTGGTGTTCCATGAGCATCAATCTTGGGAGTGCTGTTATTCATAACTTAATTAATGAAGTGAAAGTGGGAATAAGTAACGTAATGTCAACATTTGTAGATGACACCAAACTGGTGAGTACAGCTAACACTGAGGAAGAATGCAGTATAATGAAAGAAAAAATTATAAAACTTTTAAACTGGGCAGTTAAGTAGCAAATGAATTTTAACACAAAGATTAGGCGATGCAATTTGGTAGGAAAAACAGAAACATCACCAAAACCTTTGCAAATAAGAAACAAAATGGAGTCGAACAGCAAAGGAATCTAGGGATAAAGGTGAACAGATCATTAAAAACAGCTTAGGAGTCAGCAAATCAATTAAAATACCAACAAACCACTGGGATTTATTTCTGAGGGGGTAGAATTCAGAAGTAGTGAAGTTATGTTAAAATTGTACAGGACCCTGGTCAGACTGTACTTAGAGACCTGTGCACAGATATGATCTCCATACTATAACAAGGATATAGAAAGCTGAAGAAAGCACAAAAAAAGATTTAACAGGATGGCACCAGAACCAGATTTTGGCTATCGGGAAATAATGAGCAGGTTGGCGGTTTTATTTTAGACAAGAGACTTGGTGGAGGGTTGGGCAGGGTAGATGTGGACAATATATTTCCAACTGTGGGGGAATCCAAATCAAGGAGCCATAAATACAAAGTAGTTACTAATAAATTCAATAGGGAAATAAAGAGAAATTTCTTTATCCAGAGTGACTAAAAGGTGAAACTCCCTACCACAGGAGGTGCTTCAGCCAAGTAGCTTAGATGCTTTCCAAAGGAAACTAGTACATGAGGGAAAATTGAATAGAAATATATGCTGAAAAGCTGAGATAACGTGGATGGAATGGGAGGAGACTTGCATAGAGTATAAGCAACAACACAATCTAGTTGAGTAGAATGGCTTGTTCCCGTGTTGTATATTCTGTGTAAGTCTACATAATTCATAACTGAAGCTCGAATTTGCTCGTACAATAACCGTTAACAGTCCTTCAAAGTTGATTGAACGGAGAAATATTCAATTTCCTGGCCACATACACCTTAAAAAGAGCAAAGATAGGGCGATTGCCAGGCAACGTCCTTTACAACCAAGCTTTGATTGCATTGTGAATTCAGCCAGAATCCAGGGTCAAGGCCATCCTGACACGAGACTGAAGTGGGTTGAGACTCCGTGGCTCTTTCTGAAATGTTGTTCCTAACAGAAAAAAAAGGGAGCACTTAAGGGGAAATCTCCTCACACTCAGCTCGTGATCTTATCGTGACTAAAATTAGGTGATCTTTAAGGGTCAGGGAGGTTCCCATCAGCATCTTGTCGGTCACGTGACTTCGGACTTCCAGTCTTCAGTCAGAATCTTCCCTTCCATATGACCTGCTGCAGGACTTAGCATGTAATCTCAGATTTTCTGACCAGAAACACCGCAAAGGAAAATCCAACCGTTCTGCCTAATATATTAAACTAATAACTTGCAAGCCAAATGAGATCTTTTGATGCTGAGGCATAATCCTGTTTTGCGTCAATGTCCGATTTCAGAAATAGAAAAGTTGCAAAAACAACTGGAGGATGCTGGTGAGTCCATTTATCTTGAAATGTTCTACGCCTGAATTATTTTGCTATCTCAACGCTATTGTCACAACCTTTCCTTCCACCCCATCGTTTTGTCTGGTGCCACCGGCTGACTTAAATGCCTCTGCCCATAAGTGCGAAGATGTATGTCATATAAAGAGGGGAGCAGACCACGCCAAATTTCCCCATTTACAATGGCGGAACGTTCAGTGGGCGTGACCAGCTTCACCCAGGCATCCAGCGTGGTAATTTTAACTTCGAGCTAAATCATTCTAAATCGTTGATATCGAGGTACAGATCTATTATACAAAACTCGCAATTTTCTTTTCCGTTGCAAGTTTTATTTCTTAATATGTTTTTAGAGTGCATGTACTGTTATAAATATCAATTGTTTATTACTGGTCCGACACACTTTCCTTCAAAATAGATTTCCACTTTTGCAGAGCTATTCCCTGTGCTCATAAATCGAATTCGTCATTGATTGTCGATTTAAATATTTATCCAGTCAATTTATCTGTCAATTATTCAACAAAATACAGAAAAATATTTGTGATGTAGCTTCCTATGTCGGTTCCTATTGATACGATATGCAACCACCGAACGCTGTACCTCACCACTGCACAGGCAAAGCAGTCTAATCATTCATAAATGCAGAACGTTTGGAAAGCCTCGATGCGAGAATAATTGCATTGGTTATGGTCGTGCCATGAACATTATTTTGACAATATTTCTAGAAAAAAAGACATAAATTGTTAAGAAGTACTATTTATTATTGACCATAGTGAAAACGGCTGATATCGGATCAACCACCAGTTATACGCTCGCGCTGTTGATTTCAGTGGCATGGAACGTCTAGCTGGTTGCATAACAGGCGGTTCCCCAAAATCGTCCATTTGCTTGAACGCCAAAGTTAAAATTGCCCCGTTCATGTTCATTTCATATATGATTTCGCTGGAAACGTCCACTAGAGCTCATGGGCTGAAATGTATTTGGAATTTGGTTAGCCATAATCACCAGAACACTAGACCAATTACTTATTCATTCCATAAATAATACTCAGAATTACATGTATTTTACCAAATGATCAAAAAACAAACTTTATATCCCTTCCCTGCAGCAATCAAACAAGGCACAATCTGCTATGTTTTAAATGGAAAACTAGGACCAGCTCCCTTCCAGTGTTTGCAGGAATTTACCCTTCCTTCACCAATATTCCCAATATTTGCATTAGCAGAAAAAATACTGTTCCCTGAGCATTCACTTTGGCTGATCTGACTGCCACATATCTCGGCAGCACATTTCTTCCCAACATTACTTGCTTTCTCTTTTCTGGTCCAACCCTCCACTCTCATTCCCCTCAGCTCAATTCTTTCCTCGTTAATTTAATTCTCATCAACAGCAAAATCTTCTGTGGAGCTTGTGGCTTGGATTTATTGAACTCTGCTTTATGCAAATTCCACTGATCTCCCATCTCTTGCAGCTTATTGGCATGTAGTAGCTATCCATGTTCCACTCTCACTGAACATTTATCTTCTATAATTTATATAACAACGGCTTATTGGTTACACTAGCTGGTCCTCTGGATCAGATCATACATTATCTCCAACAGTGCTATTCATTCCTTCTGATTATTGCTCAGCAGATGTTTTCAATAATCGCCCTTCTGCTCAATGTAACACCGATTGCAGAACATAGTAGAGCATATATGGAATCATTTCATTAATGCTTGAATTGAATGGTATCAGAATTTCCCCGAAAACGAGCTTCCATTTGCCCTTTGGCACATTTGGGGGGTGGTTATGCAATCTCAGGATATTGGTAGAAAAAAAAGTGTCCATTAATGATCTCATCTTGTGGTCATACGGTGACATCTATAAAATGATGGAATTGTTTCTATGTATTAACAACTAGCTTAAGGTTTAAAATATCCAATTGATCCCTATAATTACTTTGGTCTTATTGTCACGGGGCTTGTTAATACTACACATATTATTGGTATCCTTGATTTCTAAACATGTTTACAGAAAAAAGTACCTCCAAAAAAGACCAAGGTAATTGAAACGATTTAATTTTTGACATTAATGCTGTTACCATGAACAGATGACTGGTGGAGTTTTCAGAGAAGCCACCCGTGGTGCTTAAATGCAACAGCCACTTTATAAGAATACTCTCCGTCAACTGTCCGCCAACACATTTTTCGGGGGTCCTCCTTATCGCTGCCGAAATTCCGGGGGCGATTGTCGAAACGGAGTTTCCACTGATCAAGGGATCCGAACAAAGTTATTTTCAGTCCAATGATATTACTCAGTTGGTTGGCCCCAAAAGGTGGCGCTGAACCTCAGAAAAACATGCTCATTAAGTGATGTAGAGTTTATTTGACTGCATACCATCACACGATTTCACGAATATCTTCACAGATTGCCTCAATACTCGCACATATACAGTAGTAAGATATCCCTGTTTTGCGTTGCTACTATGAGAGAGCAAACAGTTCACATAATCAGTGTTATATTTAATAGGATTGACAAGGAAATTAAAATAGGATGGTTCCTATAGTGGGAGGTTGATACGTAAAGTGCATTCAACATCCTGGCAACATGTTGAAAAACTATCCCATGGCCAACAAAGGCTTTTAACGATAGGCAAAGACGTGAAATGGCAGACAGATTTAGAACAGAGAAGTTAATTGCATAAAACCAAGATAGAAAAAGAGAGAGAAATGGAAAGGGAGCAGAATGAGAACAGGATGTAGAAATGGAGAACGTCACAGAAGTATGCCAGCATTCTGCTATGATGCAATTGTAAATAGGAACAAAGGCTTTAATATCAATGGGATTAGGATCAAGCAGATTCTCTGAAGGGCGGGTGTTTGACTGAGCCCACTCCGTGAGCACCAGTGGAGGAGCGAAGTGGATTGCCTGTCTATTATAGAATCCATTTGATTTTGGAGTACATCCTTCAAACTCAGAGGAGACCGAAACTAACAGGATGTAAATTGGTCTTGGGCAGCAGCTCAAAGCAGACAATATGAAATCAACACCCTGCCCGGCTATTCTCCAGTTAAAATCAATGGAGCAGAAAATCAATAGAAAGTAAAACGGGCTGACGTGTCGTTTTAACTCAATTTTAAGCTATTTCCCAAGGCAAACTTCAGTCTTGTAGTACAATATTTGCCGAATGGTATACTTGCTGTCTGCGTTTTCTTTCAACGGGGCAGGCTGCATAGTGGCCGGCCAGCATTAAAACTCCAGTCTTATGACAACAGAGAAGTTTGAAGGTAATTCCTTTGATGCTGGCCAAATTAATAAGAAAATGAAAATTAGTTGTGGCATCCTCTCTGCCATTTTATGGGCAGGAGTTTCCATCCCAGGTGGCACTGAGTAATGTGCACGGCACTAATGTGCGGGAGGAGGTGCCAGAGGCAGAGGTAGGTATGGGCAGTACCTACCCCCACCCTCCCCCACCACCCCCCCCTACCCCCGCAACCTCCCCAAAGGGTAAGTGGCCGAGCACTGTGTGGTTCACTCGGTTTTGTTTACCTGTGACTGTGCATTGTTTCATTCATGGGCACCTTGTAAATATTGACAAATGAAGTTAGACGTGTGATCCTCCTTTTATTAGACAGATCCTTGCCATATGTGGCAGCACTTGGAGTGCATGCAGCAACTGTGCACTGACATACCCAGATACATGCCACACTATCTAACATGAGCCAATCAATGGGACTGATGGTGCAGAGATGTCTGGAAGGCATGCCAGTTACTCCCCAGCTGGTGCTACTCTCCACTGACCCTGAGGGCCAGCCTGAGGAGGTCATCAAGGAGGATAAAGCTGTCCCCTTCATGGAATGCCATTAACATCTTCGGCTGTTGGGCACCTCTGACAGAGGCAGCATCTGTGCATCACAGTGCAGTGATGGAGGCTCCCCATGCACCTCCAAGACGAGGGCAACAGCCACATGCTTCTCAGCCACAGACATAGATAAGTAAAAAGGCTGCCTCCAACTCCTCTGAGACCACAAGGGGAACTTTGCATTGTTTCATTCATGGACACCTTGTAAATATTGACAAATAAAGCGAGGCGTGTCATCCTCCTTTTATTAATGGCGAGACAGGAATATAGCTAAGAAGTGATGAAGGAGTTCAATGGTACAGCAATGATGACAGTGACAACTCTGGGCAGATGTACATCCTACATTGGCGGTAAGTGGTCACATGCTCCAGGCTGCGTCTTCAAGGTTCCTCTTGGGTCAGAGGGCTTCACTAGAAATGTGCCTGGATCAGATGATACCTGACGTTAATGGAATCCTGACGAGACCGTCAAGACCTGCACCAAGCCTAGTCACCTCCATATGCTGCCAAAGCATTTCAGTACTCTGCATCTTGTCCCTCGGCCTGCTCCCGCATCTCTCGTCCTACATGTCCTCCTCCTCCTCCAACGAGCTGTATCCTTCCATGGCCTCATTCTGTTCAAGGTGCACAGCTCTCTGGAGGGACATGTTGTAGAAAGTGCAACAGGCAACCACGATGGGCGAGACCCTTGCAGGAGTATTGCAGGGTGCCACCCGACTGGTCCAGGTTCCGAAATTATATCTTCAGAAGCCCGATGGTCTGCTCAATGGTTGTCCTAGTGAGCAGATGTCTTTGATTGCATCGCCTCTGTGCCACTGTCGAGGGGTTCTCAGTGAGGGATGAGTAGACATCTTAGTAGGAGTTATTCCTTGTCCCCTGGAATCCATCCAGGGAATTTCGGGGATGGAATGAAGAGCTGTGGAAGCCTAGAGTGGGGAAGGATGAAGAGATCATGGCAACTGACAGGAAAGCAAGCTCACACATGGATGAAGCTCTTGTTATTGTCGCAGACCCACTGAACGTTGAAGGAGTGCAAGCCTTTCCTATTGATGAATCTCACTGGCCGGTCAGTCGATGCCTTGATGGTGAGATGGAAGCAAACGATGATGCCCCGGGGAAATCCAGCAATTGTGCAAAAACCCATTCACTGCTCTATGTGCCTTCGAGGCCACATCAGTCGGGAAATGAATGTACTGTCCAGTTCTGGCAAAGGGGGCATCAGTGAGCTGTGAATGCAATGGTGTGCAGCCACTTGTGAGATGCCATCAAGGTCAACAGCAGGTCGGTGGATGGAGCCAGAAGCAAAGACACTCAAAGCCACCGTGACTTTGACGGCTATTTGGCAGGGCATGGAGAGCAGAGCTGAGGGGTTTGAGGTCTTCAGCGATGTGGCCACAATTATCTGTGACCATTTGCCTGGAGAGTCACAACTCTCAGCAGCACTGGCTCTCAGTGATCTCAATGTAGCTCCTTTTTCAGCAGTAGATCCTATGCTGAGGGTTTGGTCTCTACCTCCTTCCTGACCCTCATCCTTCTTCTCTGTCATCCTGATGCCCGGGGCTTTGGCCTTCCTGCAGAGGCTGTTGCTACTCGTCGCCAGTGGACCTAAAATGTGATAGCTGCGTCCCCATTGCCAGCCGCAGCCTTCCATGTGCTCAGGTAGTTCCCCCAGTTGTGCTTGTCCTTGCTTTTATGCCCCCTCAATGCCAGGAGGATGCCATCCCCTGCACTGCCAAAGCACTTCCTGCCCACTGCCCCTACAATGAGTCCTGCATGCCAATGGTCAAGTCCCCCTCTGCAACGTTCACCCTTTCATGGGTTCCACCTAATTTGTTGTGGTGGCAATGACTGGCTACCGAATATGTGTCCACCTCCATTCCAGACAGCACGTGCAAATGTGTGCCCCCGTCAAAATCAAGCTCTTTAACAATGTTATGTGGCCTTTTTAATGGATCCAGTAGATTCTTGGAGCCGCCTTCCCTCCATCTGGTAAAATGGCCTGTGGTGGGAATGGTGTCAGGAAGACAGCAGGCTGGCTGATGCCGGCATTTTCATCCCCCAGCCAACTTCATCCCACCCCAGTGAGACTGGAAAATTCAGTCCTAACTCTCTGATAGTGAAGGGGAACACCTAGCCCAATAAACTCAATAATAGAGGGTTGCTAAAGAGAAGAAATTAGTAAGAAATAAGATGGGCATAGCAGAGATGGGGAAATAAAATTCATATTCAGATCCTCTGGACAAGAAGGGCATTGAAGTAGTTGTACCAGGATATAATGGAAGCGTGTATGATGGTATTTGTCGCCGTGGACTGAGGTAAGTGATGTTGTACAAGGATAAATAGATGACTATGTTTAGGAAGGGTTGAAGATCACCACAGAGATAAGCAAATCCCCAAGTCTTCTTCGGCCTCACAAAGCAATTGGGCACTGTGAACTAAGGTAAAACATGTTGATGAGACCTCTAAAGTCATGCCACTATTATGCTGGAAAAAAGTGAGGCTCCCCCAGGACTTGACATACAAAAAGCAGTCAAACATTTTTGAGATAGGTATGTAGTCATGAATGGTGAAGCAAAATTGAAGTCAATGGGAGTCAGAAGAAAACTCGCCACTGGTTGGAGTCATATCGTGCACAAAGGTTGTGGTTATTGCAGTGCAATCATCTCAGCCCCAGAACATCGCTGCAGGAGTTCCTCGGGGCTGTGTCTTAGGCCCAACCATCTTCATTGCTTCATCAATGGCCTTCGCTCGATTTTAACGTCAAAAATGGTGATGTTCGCTGATGATTGCACAAAGTTCAGCGCCATTTGCGACTAATCAGATACTGCAGCAGCCCGTGTCCAGATGCAGCAAGACTTTAACAATACCTAGGGTTGGGCTGATAAGTGGCAAGTAACATTCGCAACATACATGTGTCAGGCAATGACCATCTCCAAGAAGAGAGAATCTATCCATCTCCCCTTGATATTCAATGGCATTACCATCGCTGAATCCCCCACTATCAGCATCCTGGATCGCTGAATCCCCCACTATCAACATCCTGGGGGTCACCATTGACCAGAATCTGAACTGGACCAGCCAATTAAATCCTGTGGCTACAACAGCAGGTCAGAGACTAGGGATTCTGCGGCTAGTAACTCAACTCCTGTCTCCCCAATGCCAATAAAGCATCTACAAGGCACAAGTCAAGAGTGTGATGGAGTACTCACCACTTGTCTGGATGAGTGCGGCTCCAACAACATTCAAGAAGCTCAACACCATCCAGGACAAAGCAACCTGCTTTATTGGCACCCCATTCATCCCTTCAACATTAACTCCCTTCATCACCGATGCACAGTGGCAGCATCTACAAGATTCACTGCAGCAACTCTCCAAGGATCCTTAAACAACACCTTCCAAATCCGCGACCTCTACCACCTAGAAGGAGAAGGGCAGCAGATATATGGTAACATCACCACTTGCAAGTTTCCCTCCAAGCCACACACAACCCTGACTTAGGACTATATCGCCGTTCCTTCATCGTCCCTTGGGACAAAATCCTGGACCTCCCTTTCCAATAGCACTGTTGCTGTTGGTGCATCTGCACCCCAAGGACTGCAGAGGTTCAAGAAAGCAGCTCACCACCACTTTCTCAAGGGCATTTAGGGATGGGTAATAAATGCTGGCCCAACCAGAGACGCCCACATCCCATGAAATAACTCGGAAATTCCGAAAAATCGTCGAAAAACAAGAGGCAAAAACAATCTAAACAATCACTATCACTAGAGAAAAGGTACTGGGCACTCGAATGGGACTAAAGGCTGACAAATCCTCTGGGCATGATGGCCTGTGTCCATGGGTCTTAAAAGAAATGATGGAAAATAGTGAATGCATTGGTAGTAATATTCCGAATTTCCCTACATTCTGGAAAGGTCCCAGCAGATTAGAAAACTACACATGTAACATTTCTATTCAAGAAAGCAGGGAGACAGAAAGCAGAAACTCTGGGCTAGTTAGACTAACATCTGTCAATGGGAAAATGCTAGAATCCATGATTGAAATGGAGCAGCTGAACGTTTTTTTTATTTATTCATGGGATGTAGGCATCACTGGCATGGCCAGCATTTATTGCCCATCCCTAATTGCCCTTGTGAAGGTGGTGGTGAGCTGCCTTCTTGAACCGCTGCAGTCCATTTGGGGTAGGTATACCCACAGTGCTGTTAGGAAGGGAGTTCCAGGATTTTCACCCAGCGATTGTGAAGGAACGGCGATATAGTTCCAAGGCAGGATAGTGTGTAACTTGGAGGGGAACTTGCAGGTGCTGGTGTTCCCATGTATTGCCTGCCCTTGTCCTTCTAGTTGGTGGAGGTCGCCGGTTTGGAAGGTGCTGTCTAAGGAGCCTTGGTGCATTTCTGCAGTGCATCTTGTAGATGGTAAACACTGCTGCCACTGTGCATCAGTGGTAGAGGGACTGAGTGTTTGTAGATGGGGTGCCAGTCAAGCAGGCTGCTTTGTCCTGGATGGTGTCGAGCTTCTTGAGTGTTGTTGGAGCTGCACCCATCCAGGCAAGTGGAGAGTATTCCATCACACTCCTGACATGTGCGTTGTAGATGGTGGACAGGCTTTGGGGAGTCAGGAGGTGAGTTACTCGCCTCAGGATTCCTAGCCTCTGATCTACTCTTGTAGCCACGGTACTTATATGGCTACTCCAGTTTAGTTTCTGGTCAATGGTAGCCGCTAGGGTGTTGATAGTGTGGGATTCAGCGATGATAATACCATTGAATGTCAAGGGGAGACGGTTAGATTCCCTCTTGTTGGAGATGGTCATTGCCTGGCACTTGTGTGGCACGAATGTTACTTGCCACTTATCAGCACAAGCCTGGATATTGTCAAGGGCTTGCTGCATTTCTACACGGACTGCTTCAGGATCTGAGGAGTCACGAATGGTGCTGAATATTTTGCAATCATCAGCGAACATCCCCACTTCTGACCTTATGATTGAAGGAAAGTCATTGATGAAGCAGCTGAAGATGGTTGGGCCTGGGACACTGCCCTGAGGAACTCCTGCAGTGATGTCCTGGCGCTCAGATGATTGACCTCCAAAAACCACAACCATCTTCCTTTCTGCGAGGTATTACTCCAGCCAGCAGAGGCGTTTCCCCCTGATTCCCATTGGCCTCAGTTTTGCTAGGGCTCCTTGATGCCATACTCGGTCAAATGCTGCCTTGATGTCAAAGGCAGTCACTTTCACCTCACCTCTTGTGTTCAGCATCTTTGTCCATGTTTGAACCAAGGCTGTAATGAGGTCAGGAGCTGAGTGGCCCTGGCGGAACCCAAACTGATCGTCACTGAGCAGGTTATTGCTAAGCAAGTGCTGCTTGATGGCACTGTTGATGACACCTTCCATCACTTTACTGATGATTGAATGTAGGCTGATGAGATGGTAATTAGCCGGGATGGACTTGTCCTGCTTTTTGTGTACAGGACATACCTGGGCAATTTTCCACACTGCAGGGTAGATGCCAGTGTTGCAGCTGGACTGGAACAGCTTGGCTAGGGGCGTGGCAAGTTCTGGAGCACAGGTCTTCAGTACTGGGCTGAGATGAACGGGTTGCCTTGTGAGGAAAGATTGAGCAAGTTGGGACTATACTCATTGGAGTTTGGATGATTGAGAGCTAATCTTATGCAACCATGTAAGATTCTGAGGGGGTTTAACAGGATAGATGCTGAGAGAATGTTTCCCCTCCTTGGGTAATCTAGAGCTCGGGGCACAGTTTAAAAATAAGGGGTCTCCTATTTAACATGGGGATGAGGAACAGTTTTTTCTCTCTCAGAGGTTCGTTAATCCTTGGAATTCTCAGCGCAGAGAACAGTGGAGGCTGGATCATTGAACATATTCAAGGCTGAGTTGGACAGATTTTTGATTTACAAGGGCGTCAAGAGTTTAGAAGGCCATCTGGAAAGTGGAGTTAAGGCCACAGCCAGATAAGCCATGATCTTACTGCATGATGGAGCAGGCTCGAGGGGCTGAATGGCCTACTCCTGCTCCTATTTCTTATTATCTAATGGTGTCTTCAGGTTAATCGAAACGTATGAATGATCCACTAAAGTGCAAATGATAGATGAAGGATGGGGCTGGGGATGTACTCATGGAGCCTTGATCACAATGAAGAAGACTGCTGAGGAAGGTATAAGTTATGTGCAAATTCACTGGCTCTGTTCCGGCATATAGAAATAAAACGAAGCAGGAGTAGTTCAACGGAGGTAAAACAGGAAGGAGGCACCATGGCGAAAACTGGAGTGTCGAACAGGTTATGGAAGATAATGAGGAATATTTTGCCACGGTCGCAAG
Source organism: Heterodontus francisci (assembly GCF_036365525.1). NCBI lineage: Eukaryota > Metazoa > Chordata > Chondrichthyes > Heterodontiformes > Heterodontidae > Heterodontus > Heterodontus francisci. Next base: position 27,183,500 of record NC_090399.1, read on the forward strand.
GAGAACGCAAATTGGCAGATAAAAAGTATTTGAGAAGAAAAGCATCGATTCAATAATAGATATAAATAGGAGCAGACCATGACAGGTCCCCATACAAAAGATAAAGAAAACAGATAAGGAAAAACTTATACAAAGATAGGCACAGAGATGGTGGAAGACTATCAGGCAGATTGATACAGAGACCACAACAAAAGGGATTGCTTCACAGATATCAAAAGAAGCAGGCAAGAAAGACTGAAGCAAGACAGTTTATGAAACAACGCAGAATAATTTTCATTTTTCTTTTTATCCATGAGCAACGCTAAGGAATGATAAACTAGTTGCTGGTAATGTTGATGATGGCGCTTATTATTATGCTTATTTTTATTTTAGAGATGGCGGATCATGTGAAAACCGATAGTAAGTAGTTCAATAAGAGATGTTGGGGTGGAATGCATTGAGCTGTTGTTTCAAGAGCACCGGTTCTTTTCTGAACAGGAATCTCCTTGTCCCAGAAAATCCAAACCTCTTCGCAATCTCGTCGTAGTTTTTCAGCATCTTTCAGGCACAGTTATTTTTGACCCATTTATCTCATTTGAAACTTTTATCATGTCCAATCATACCACAATATTGAAAATACTGCTGTATGTTTTATTCCAAGGACATTGAATTGCAGTGATGGAAGAGTTACAGCTTCAGAGAAATCACTTTCCATCGACAGAGTGGCATTTTCTTACGCTGCTTTCTTCAGCCGTTGTGCAATTGTTCCTGTGTGGACCTCAGGAATGGATATAATTCAGCTTGGTTATCAGCCCTCTGCCCTGCAGCAGCCTATTAGTATTAAGGAGAATACTCTCCCACAGGAGAAATGGAGGATACATGTCATTTCCTTTCCATTAGAATCAAATGCTGTTGTAAAACTGGAGGTATTTGTTTTCTATATGCAATGCTAGCATTGCATTTAAATTCTCTTTAATCTTACAGATGAGAGATTGAGGGAAGTTCTAACAGGTGAAATATTTCTGTCCTTTTTCGTTCATTCGGTAGCATGTATAAAATAATAAAATGGCCTAGAATGTTAGTCAGGACTCCATTTACAAAGCAGAGGCCATTAATCCAAAATGACAGCCGACTTGTCCGTGTTTCTCTCTATGTACATTAATGAAGGTAATGGCTGGAAATCTCTCATAGAATCAAAGAAAGAATCAACTTGCATATGTATAGTACCTTTCAGGACCTCAGGATGCCAAACCTCTTCAGAGCCCATAAAGTACATTTGAAATGTAATCACTGTTGCAAAGTCGGATAATATTGCCCACAAAAAGCAGACACAAGCAGCGTATATAGCAGAAATTTAATAGAGCAATGGCCTGTCTTAAAAGAGGAAATGGTTTCGGTACAGTCTTAGTATAATCCCTCAAGGGATAAGGGAGGTCAACCAAAGCCAGAGCTCTCTGGATTACGAAGGTGTTAGCGAGTAAAATGACGCAGTAAAAGGAGGAATGTGCCAAATATCAGTTTGATAATGCAAGGGAGAATCAGGTTGAATATAAACAGTATAGCGGACAAGGGAAAAGGAAACAAGAGGGGTAAATATACAGTACAAGGTTAGATTAACAACTAACATAAAAGGGAATCCAAAGGTCTATATAATCGGTTTAGTAATGTTGAATTAGGGATAGATATTAGCCAGGACACCTGGGAGAACTTCCCGCTCTTCCTCGAAATCGTACCAGGGGATAATTTACGTACGCCCAAAGGGGCAGCTTTGGTCTCGTTTAAACACTTCATCCGAAACATGGCGCCTTTGAATCAGCAGCATTCCCGCGATCCTGCACTGGAGTGGCAACCGGAATTGTGTGCTCAATTCTATGGAGTGGGACGAGTGGGCTGTATATTGTTTGCTGGTGAGAGACCGTGGACAATCTTACTCTTAAGCCTCAAAAGCTCTAACAGTAGGATTTCCTCTTATAATGCTTGTATCTGCTGTAAATTGATCGAATATGATCAACATACGTTTGTTTTCAGAACTAGAGAAATTACAACAAATTCATCGTGATGTTGGTAAGATGAAGTTCAACTACCTTACGTACAATTTAAACTGCCAGTACAACAATTTCGTTTAGTAGTGTTAGACGCTTTTGCATGGTTTCATACAATCTCGCGGTTGAAATCAACGATATTAAAAATCGTTCAATGAGAAATTGCTTTCAGTACACGGTGATTTGTCAATGCCAATTTAAATGCCAATCGGTTTAATCAAAAAATTCAACAATAAAGAGCATATATACAGCAAATGGCATGTAGATTCACAAGTCAATTCTTCGTTGGCTATTTTAAGCGTTCTGCTTTCTCATTATATCCTTCCACTCTCCTGAAACATATTGAATTGACAGTATTGTAAGTCTCTTCATGAAGATTACTCATATTCCAGTGAAATCATAACCACGGAAATACAAACTATATTTGCATATTACTACATTACAAAGATTCTTCTCGACTTTTTTGATATATCGAAAAGACCGCTACACCCAACATAAACTGTTGGTGGACAAGCGTTTCTTTTTCACAGGAAAGATATCGAAAATGTAGCAAATCAGCTATTGCATTACTTGAGGTGCTTCATATAATCCACCAAGCAGTGGTAAGGAGGTAGAGGAGCAGATTTGCAAGAACATGATTGAGAGGTTCATCAACTATAGAGTCGCGATAATGGGAGACTTTAATTACCCGGATATTTAATGTGGCAGTGATTATAGTGAAGGCTGAGAGGGTTATGAATTTCTGAAGTGTGTTCAGGAGAGCTTTCTTGATCAGTGTACTTCCTGCCTAACAGGGCAGGAGGCAATGCTTTATCTAGTCCCGGGTGCTCGAGTGGAGAAGGTCACAATGGGGAAGCATTCTGGAAATTTGAACATAGTGCCATCAGGCTTAGATTAGGTATGGAGGAGAATAAGGGTCAATCGAATAAACAAATGTTTAACTGGAGGAAAGGTGTTTTCAGCGAATAAGGAGGGATCTGGCCCTGGTAAATTGGAGTCAAAGATAGTCAGGCAGAAATGTAATGGAGCAATAGCCTGCCTAGAAAGAGGAGTTGGTTTCGGTACAGTCTGTATGTTCCCTCAAGGAGTTAAGGAGCCCAACCAATGCCAGAGCTCTCTGAATTATGAAGGCTTTAGAGAATAGGATGATGCAGTAAAAAGAGTGAGCCAAATGTCAGCTTGATTATACAAGGGAGAATCAGGCTGAATATAAAAAGTACAGAGGACAAGTGAAAAGGGAGCAAGTGGAGAAAATATACAATACGAGGTTAGAGGAACAACTAACATGAAAGAGAATCCAAAGGTCTTCTATAATCATACTAACCATAGAAGGGTTGTCAGAGGAGAGGAGGGCCAATTAGGGACCAAAATGGAAATCCTTTGGTGGAGGCAGAAGCCATGGCTGATATCCAAAATAGCTACTTCGGTAGGTTGGCGGGATACCAGATGAGATCAAAATAGATAAAGAGCAGGTACCAGAAAGGCTGCCCTTGCTCAAAGTGGAAAAATAACCCAGGCCAGATGGGAGGCATCCTAGGTTGCTTATGGAAGTAAGGGTAGAAATTGCAGAGGTGCTAGCCGCAATCATCCAATTGTCCTTACTTTCAAGGGTGCTGCCAGAGAACTAAGAATTGCAAATATTATACCTTTATTCAAAATACTTAATAGGATAAAACTGTCAATTACAGACCAGTCAGTGTATGCCTGTGGTGAAGAAGTGCTTAGAAATAGCAGTGCGGGAGAACATTAACAGCCAATTCAACAAGTATGAACGTATAAAGAAGAGTAAACACGGATTTCTTACAATCGTGTTTGGCTATCTTGATTGAGTTTTTGATGAGTTAACGGAGAAGGTGGATGAAGGCACTGCAGTTGATATTGCATATATAAACGTTCAGAGAGCGTTTGATAAACTGGGACATATTAGGCTAGTTAGCAAAATGTAAGACCATGGGATAAAAGGGGCCATAATAGCATGGATACAAAATTAACTAATGGATGAAAAAAACAGAGAGCTATTGTAATAGTTGTTTATGGAACTGGAGGGAAGCGTATAATGCGTTCCATGTGTTTCAGTGCTAATGCTATATTTGAAATACCTTCATGACTTGAACTTAGGTACAGAGCACAATTTCGAAATTTACATATAATGCAAAAGTTGGAAGTCTGTGAGGAAGATTATAATAGACTCCAAGAATACATAGACAGGATGGTGGAATGGGCAGGATCGTTCAGATGAAGTTCAATGCAGGAAAGTGTGAAGTGATACATTTTGGTCGGAAGAATGAGAACAGACGATATAAGCTAAATAGTGCAATTTCAACGGGAATGTTAGAACAAAGAGATATTGGATTGTTTGTGCACTAATCTTTGAGGGTGGCACGAACAGATTAACAAAGTATATGGGATCCGCGGCTTTATAAATAGAGGCATATCGTATAAAAGCCAGGAAGTTATGTTTAACGTATATAAAACACTAGTTCAGCCCCAGGAGGACTATTGAGTCTAATTCTGGGCGTGACACTTTAGAAAGGACGTGAAGGTTTTGGAGAGTACAGAGGCGATGTACTAGAATACCTCCAGGGTTGATGGATTACAGTTACATGGGTAAACTGGAGAAATTGATCTCCTTACAGAAGAGAAGGCTTAGCAGAGATGTGATGCGTTTAAAATCATAAAATCATAATTAAGGAGAAGCTTTTCCCAATGGTTGAAGGGTCAATAACCAGAGGACACAGATTTAAGATAATTGGCGAAGGAGCTAGACGCAATAACAGGAAAACATTTTCATGCAGCATGTGGTTAGGATTTGGAAGGCGTGGGTGGATAGGGTGGTGAATGCAAAGTTAATAGCAGCATTCAAAACGGAATTAGAGAAACACTAGGAGAAAAAATGCATGGGTATAAGTGGGAGATGGGACTAATTGGATTGATTTTCGAAAAAGAAGGTGCAGACTCGATGGACGGAATAGTATCATTTTTGTGCTCTATTATTCGATGAATCCATGAATTAAACTATCTGAATTCGAAGCCCTAAATAAGTGTCTAGTATACATGAGCACGAAAGGAGTTTTCAAGTACAATCAAGGATACTTCACCCCATTGTCTCATTACTTTTCTGCCTTGTGTATTTTCTCTCACAGAGCAACTACTGCGTTTGAAAGATGAAGGTAAAATCATTTGCTGCATTTGATTTGTTTCTTCTATGTAGTTTCCGTGATGCGATGACAATGGTGACAAGTTAATTTTAATTTTGTGCGGATGTGTAAGACAGGTGATAGCGAACCGGATGCCCGTTTAACATCTCTCCAGATCTTTAATTCCATTGAATTCAGTGTGGAAAAAATCTGGAGAGACGTAAAACGCGCTGCTGCTTCGCTATTTCCCATTTTGCCCTACCGCCCAACATCAATGTTACCTCTTTGTTCTACATTATTCACAAATGTGCATAACAAGTATTGGAGAGAATATTTGCAGGGAACACATATATTCCCAGTTTGAGCATATTATTACGACCTCATCTTTCTGTTGTTATGTCAGTTGCTAATACATTTGGATGATTTCTCAGCTATTTCATGAGGCATAACCTTCTTTAGTGATTGCACCTAAAGAACTGAAGGGTTAGCTACTAAAAATTCCAGTAGCTTCATAGAGCATGACTGAGGGGTTATCAATGCGCGCAGCCTTCTGCTCAAAATATCTGAATTTTTTTTATTTAGAGATACAGCACTGAAACAGGCCCTTCGGCCCACCGAGTCTGTGCCGACCAACAACCACCCATTTATACTAACCCTTCAGTAATCCCATATTCCCTATCACCTACCTATACTAGGGGCAATTTACAATGGCCAATTTACCTATCACCTGCAAGTCTATTGGATGTGGGAGGAAACCGGAGCACCCAGAGAAAACCCACGCAAACACAGGGAGAACTTGCAAACTCTGCACAGGCATTACCCAGAATCGAACCCGGGTCCCTGGAGCTGTGAGGCTGCGGTGCTAAATCTTAGAGGTTATAAATTACATTTGGCTATATCAGCAGATGAAAGAGGTCAATGCAAATTTAAAAACTCTGGACGTGGGATTGTCCCAGAAATGTCATCAATAACAATCTTCAGCTTTAGAACCTTATTCATAGCATTCCCCAGAATTCGCTTAAGCATGTTTCCAGCAGTACAAGTGGGGTTAACCCTGAAGAGTAAAGACAGGTCTAATTCGCAGCACAGAATCGTTTGTTGAAAAACAAAATCCGAAAAGGTCATACACAAAAAAATTGCAGGGCTTCTCTAAGAAAACTAATTCATGTAATGTATTGCTTTAGTGTGTTCTGTGTTCAGGTCATGGACCTGTGTTAGAGGATTAGCGGAGCGCACTAAATGGCAAAGCTATCCGCAATAATCACGTAAGAATTTAAATATGTAATATCCTGACGATGTTTCTTGAGATACAGAGCTGTAATGTAGGACTTATCAAGATCTGCAGGTAATTTACTGCAGGAAGTGGAAAACTGACCACAGTGAACAGAACGAATATTTACTTTTGCCTTTTACTGATTGCATCCCCCTTTAGGAATTGTTAGAACGTTAAAAATGAAGGGTGTAAAATTGGTCTCCACCAGCAGTGTGAAATTGGTTCATAGCGAATCAGCAGCCGTGTTCCACTCCATCTAATTTTCGTTTCCATTCAAAATCGAGCGCGGTGTGAAGGGCTGCAGATTTGGTATGCACCCCTTGCATACCCGACCGATTTTCACGCCTCAAAATCACTGAGCTCTACATTTAACAGTCTATTAGATTGCAAAATCTGAAAAAAGCAGTCCTGTAATTTAAGTGCTTCAATTTGTTGTGGAGTTTCTTTATTATTTGCATATTTCCTGTACAGAACTTAAACGGCTCAGACAAGAGACGGGTAAGTAACAAAGGCAAAACCAAGAACATCAAAAGCATTTTTTCACGTAAAAAAACGTCCCGAAAAACGCAACTGCAAAAGAGGAAGAATTGAGATTCTTCGGCTTCTGCGGAGTGGAAGTCATCTTGGGTGGCGTGTAAAATGGCCCATTTTCCGCTATCACCCAGTAGTATTTCATCCGTTTACCTAGACTACAGGTGACTGAGTGGACATATCATACAGAAGTATTGTAGAGTAACATAAGAAGGTAAGTCTTCAACATCACTTCAAATTAAGCCATGGAAATAGGTCAAACGTAATTGAAATTCTTTAGGAGGCAATATGGAGGGTCGTTGAGGGTAGCACATCTAATGTAGTCCACAAGGATTGTAGGGAGACTTTTGACAGGGTCCCACAAGGCAGAATGGTCAGTAAATTAAACGCTTATGTATCCAAGGAAAAATGTAATTTGGATCCAAAATAGATCAATAGCAGGAAGCAAAGCATTATGGTCGACAGGTGTTTGTGTGACTGAAAGGCTATTTCCAGTGGGGTTCTGTAGGCCTCAGTACTGGATCCCTCGCTATTCAAAGAACAAAGAACAGTACAGCACAGGAACAGGCCACCCAGCCCTCCAAGCCTGCGCCGATCTTGATGCCTGCCGAAACTAAAACCTTCTGCACTTCTGGGGACCGTAACCCTCTATTTCCATCCTATTCATGTATTTGTCAAGATGCCTCTTAAACGTCGCTATTGTACCTGCTTCCACCACCACCGCCGGCAGCAAGTTCCAGGCACTCACCACCCTCTGTGTAAAGAACTTGCCTCGTATTTCCCTTCTAAACTTTGCCCCGCGCACCTTAAACCTATGTCCCCTAGTAACTGACTCTTCCACCATGGGAAAAAGCTTCTGACTATCCACTCTGCCCATGCCACTCAGAACTTGTAAACCTCTATCATGTCGCCCCTCCGCCTCCGTCGTTCCAGTGAAAACAATCCGAGTTTATCCAACCACTCCTCATAGCTATTGCCCTCCAGATCAGGCAACATCCTGGTAAACCTCTTCTGTACCCTCTCCAAAGCCTCCACGTCCTTCTGGTAGCGTGGCGACCAGAATTGCATGCAATATTCTAAGTGTGGCCGAACGAAGGTTCTGTACAGCTGCAGCATGACTTGCCAATTTTTATACTCTATGCCCTGACCAATGAAGGCAAGCATGCCGTATGCCTTCTTGACTACCTTATCCACCTATGTTGCCACTTTCAGTGACCTTAGGACATGTACGCTCAAATCTCTCTGCCTGTCAATACTCCTAAGGGTTCTGCCATTTACTGTATACTTCCCACCTGTACTAGATCTTCCAAAATGCATCACCTCACATTTGTCCAGATTCAACCCCATCTTCCATTTCTCCACCCAAGTCTCCAACCAATCTATATCCTGCTGTATGCTCGTCGTCTATATCAACGGTTTATACTCAAATGTAGGAGAAATGATTAAGAAGTTTGCAGTTGAAAATTGATCTTGTGGTTAATAATGAGTTAGAAAGGTGTCAACTGCAGGAAGATAGCAATGGACTGGTCAGGAGGGCGGAAAATGCAAAATGGAATTCAATCCAGAGAAGATTGAGGTAATGCATTTGGTGGGGGAGGGGGGAGAGACAAACAAATACACAAAGAATGGTAGGATTTTGAAAAGTGAAGAGAGCAAAGGGATCTTGGCGTGCATGTTCACAGATCTCTGAAGGTAGTAGGACAGGTAGGTATGTGGTCAAAATGGCAGACAGGATATTATTTTATTGGCCATGTCCCAGAGCAAGGACATTACACTAGAACTGTATAGACCATAGCTAGAGCACTGCGTACAGTTCTGGTCGCCACATTACAGAAAGGATATGATCACAATCGAGAGGTTGCAGCAGAGATTTATGAGTATGTTGCCAGGAACAGAGGACCTTAGTTATTAGAAAAGATGGGATAGACCAGGTTTGTTTTCTTTTGAACAGAGGACACTGAGGGGAGATTTAATTGAGGTACATAAAATTAAGAGGCCGAGATAGAGTGGCCTCTCTGTGGATCGCCACTTTGATGTGCTGGAGAGGCATTTCCATCCCGATGATCCCTTGAGTGGCGCTGTAAGGAACTCCTTACTCCTGGTAGGCCCTCCATGGCAACAAGGTCGGGAGGAGGTGCCAGACAAAGTGCGGTGCAAAAGGTTCTAAACTGCAGAACGGGTGAAGGAAGACTGTCCGTCTCACCAGCCGCAGTATCAAGGAGGACCCGGTTATTGTGGTTTGACATATCACTGAAATATGACTACCAACCTGTCAAGATCGTGTGGGCACTGATGATGCCCCAAGGTCCCCACATTAAACAAAGTCATGCACAAGCTTCTACCAGGGTCAATCTGCCGAGTCCTGTGATAATGGAGGATTGGTGACGGGGACAGGGCTGTAAATCTGGGAGTCCCTAGTCCAGAATGTGCACACAGGTGACAGATGCAAGGAGGTCGTTGGACATCAGTGTTGTGACAGACATGTGCTTGGGAAGCAGTATCTATGACTGAGGAGTCCTCTCCAGGATACCCTCTGCTCACCCCAATGGAGACGGGGCTAGGAAAGGCGCCCTATTAGCACGCTGTCCACTTTCTCTGGGTTGGGGAACCGCATCAAGCAGAATCACTAAGTCCTAAGTTTGTGGTCAAAGAAAGAAAGCTCTAAATTTTGCAAGTTGGAATGTTAGAACATCATGGGCAATCTCAAGTATGACCATCTGAAAATAAGAACTGCCATCATATCACATGAGCTGTCAAGATTCCAAATTAACATCGCTGCAATCTGTGAGACCCACCTTTCCAGGGAGGGGCTGTTGAAGGAACAAGTGAAGGGATACACCTTCTACTGCAAATGCTGACAGCAACCCTCTTCTCCTTGGATTTGGCTTTCCATCTGGAATTGGATCTTGGATGAACTGTAAAAACTCCCCAACTGCATAAATGGAAGACTCATGACACTTCACCTACAGCTCAACCATGACAAATATGCCACCTTCATCAGCGCTTATTCCCCAACCTTTGACTCCGATGAAGAAGTTAAGGAAAAGTTCTAATCCAACCTTGATGGAATCTTCAGTGCCATCCCAAAAGAAGAAAAATCATCCTTCTGGTGGAGTTTAATGCCAGGTTGGCTGTGACTCCAAATCTGGAGTGTAACTATTGGAAAAATGGGGTGGGAAAAGTCAATGCAAATGGCATCCTCCTGCTGAAAAAGTGTGCTCAGCATGGCTTCATTATAACAAACACCCTCTTCACCTAGAAGGACAAATATAAAACCACATGGAGGCATCCTAGATCAAAGCTTTGGCACCTCCTGGTAATGTCATTGTTCAGATCAAGGTTGACACCCAACAACAAATCTGGAAGATAAAGGACATGTGCTCTGAGGAGAAACCCCGTTCAAAATGGTGACAACTTGCCCATCAAGCTGTGTCATGCGTTGATCCCAAACGCCTGAATGATGAGACAGAGTGGCGGTAGAGAAGGAAAGAAAAGGTAGAAAATCCGGCACTCTGGATCTCACTGTCTCCCGGGACGTCTTGACCCATGTGCTCAAAGATATGCAGGTCGAAAATCGACCTGCTCAGTCACACGAAGACCCATGACTGCAACTCACAGGGCTGATTAGACATCGCCTCGAATTGAGGGACAGCGGCTGACGAGATAGAGTGGATAGGTAGGACCCATTTCTAATAGTAAAGTGGTCAATAACCAGGAGGTAGAGATTTAAAGTGGTGAAAGGATTAGAGCGGGGGCGGGGGTTGAGGAGCAGTTTTGTCACCCAGAAGGCGTGGCCGTCTGTAAAGTATTGCCTGGAAGTGTGGTAGAGGCAGAAGACCCCATTGCATTTCAAAATTAACTTGGACATGCTCTTCAGGTACAGTAACCCATAAGGTTACGGACTAAGAGCTGGGATTGTATTGGATAACTCTTTTTCGGCCGGGTCGGACAGGATGGACCGAATGGCCTCCTTCTGTGCTGCAAATCCTTCGCCATTTCTAAAAGTTATGTCTTCATATGTAAGCAAAATGTAATTCTGATACCAAGCAGTTCTAAAAACAAAGTTTGATCAGGTGGAACGGACGTGCAGTTAAAATAATGAAGAATGGAAACGCCTGGAATCACTGAACATAAAGTTCCATGCTATGGTGGAAGGAAACGTAGAATATTTTGTGTGTTGATTGAGCCAGGATGGGTCCATTAATCTTCCACATCCATATCAAGCTACTGATGTTGGAAATCAGAGCTCGCATATGACATAGTTGAACTGACATCAAGATAATTCAACTTTTTATGACCTGGTGAAAATAGAATAATTGCGAGTCAACAAATCGTTTCACACCCCATGTAATTTTCTTTTCTCTTGAAGTTACTGTCCAGCATCAGTTGTCCACCCAGCGGTAAAAGCGAAAATTCGCCCCACAGTATGTGCTTGAATAGCTTAGACTGAATAATTGGTCAAGAAGTGGTCAATGTTCCTTTGAAATCTGGAAGATCCGGCAGTGTGTATAATGGACGGCCAATCCGTTAGTGTCCATTGTGCTCCACCACGTCGAAGTTCAATTTCAAACCCCGTATGTTAATTTGTGATACCCAGCAATATTTGAAACTTGAATTCTCTTGCATTCTAACGGTTGTACTAATGCTGAGGACAATGCATTTAAATGGTCATTTTTACTTTTCCACTTTGATGTAAGTACTTTGAAAAATCAGAGAAAAAAACGTTTAAATATGCGTGATAAAAATTACTTCTGTATATGTCGCTTTTGTTCGATTACTCTTCATTTAAACGTTCTTTTTTTCTCTGCAGAAGCGAGCTCAGGGGTCTCAAACGCAGGTGAAATAACTAATGCAAAATTAATTAATACAAAAACAAAAATTGCGCATGCTGGAAATCTAAAATAAAAATAGAAAATACTGGAAATACCCAGCAGGTCAGTCATCATCGATGGAAAAAGAAACAGAGTTAACGTTTCAGGTCAATTATCTTTCATCGGAGCTACAAAAGGTTAGAAACATAGTAGGTTTTAAGCAAGTGTGGAGATAAGGAAACGGGGAGGTGGATAGAATAAAAGCGAAAGTCTGGGATAGGGTGGAAGGCAGGAGAGATTAATTGATGAAAGAGATGATAGTGCAAGACAAAGGAGATGGTCATGGGACAAGTAAAGGAACAAAATATGGTTCCAGAGGAGCTGCTAATGGAAATAGCAGAAGCATCAAGAACAGCTACTGTCTGAAAAAGAGGGCAGAGATAATGGTCTGAAATTTTTAAACTCAGTGTTGTGTCCGGAGGGCTGTAATATAATGAAGCTCAACATAAGCTCCAGGAACAACACCTCATCTTTCGATTAGTAACTTTAAAGCCCAGTAACTAAATAAGGAGCAGTAAATTCTCCATCCCATGCTGTTTTAGTGGCCAGAATGCAGTGGGATATATTTGAGTTTTTACCATCTTGAGGCCGCAAGGATCACACGCCGATAACAAAACTCGTTGGAGTTTGAGCTAATGAACTAATTAAACTGGGCTTACTGTAAAATATATTCATAACACCATAACAATTCAGAAAAGAATATTTTGCTAACAGCTCAGAGCTAACTATTTTTGCAATATCTGTAGAATGCCTCACAATCTAAGTTCACCTCTCATACGGCCAATCAACTCAGCCGCCGATCTGCAGAAACTCTGAATGGAATGGGCTGGCAGGGAGACATACGAGACGTTGCGTTTAAATTCTGAGAAATATATCAACTAGAGAAAGTGTTAGGCTGAAATGTGGTAGATTGAATGTTTTGGATTTGATTCTCAGATGTTGATAAACTGAAACAAGCTCTAGAAGATAAAGGTGAGAAGATGACGCCTTCTTTCATATTTATTTAAAAACCTGTGAACAAATTATTGCTGTTCTGGAAATATGTTTTCCACCAGGGCGTTATTACCTTTCGTTGGAGTGCAAATAGCCAAAAAGGTTGACCTGTTGTAAATCCTAGAAAATCTGCCTTGAGCTAAGTGAAGCTTTCAAGCGTTTAAAGATGACGGGCCAGGAATGCAACTCGGGCGGTGGCGCAAAACGGGCGGTATCGATCAGCAGCTCGATATATGCAGCGCCTTGTACTTATTTCTATTGAATGAATATCAGGCGCTGCATAAACCAGGCGACAGATCCGATACCCCTCTGTTTCACCCCACCGCCCAAGATGAATTTTTACCCCAGTTGTGCAGCTAGTGATATACGTGGAACAGAATTGTTTAACTACGACATCAATAGATTTGTGAAAATATTATTTGCCTATATTGTGAAAGCCTGCTGTGGTGGCACCTCTGAAGGCTCGCACCATAGGCAAGGACTTTTTTTCTGCCTAGCTACAAATCATCCAATTGGAAACAGATGATGTTGATGTCTGGTCCAAAAGCCAATGTGACATCTGACGACACCATGAATGGCAAACGTGCCCATTCATCACAATAACTGCGTATGATGACACTGCATAACTGCGTGTGATGACGTAACTTCATGACATCGAGGAGACGTTCAGCACAAAAAGGTTGCCCTCCCCACGCCTCTGATGAGTAGTTTTAACATAATAAACATTAAAAAATTTTGACTGAAATTTGCTTAAATATATAAACTTTATTATATTTCGCAGACGTATATTTACTCAGATAGTTCTTGTAGCATGGAACAATTTGCCAAAGGGACTGCTTGAGGCGAGGACTATGATGTTTGTGAGAGCCAATTGAATAAGTATTGGAAAAAAGAGGAAGATGCGGAGTGTGGCGTTGTAAAACGTTCCAGGACGCAAGATGGAAAGATATTCGCTCCAGCGAGTCCTTCAGTATTGCTATATTGCAACTGTAATATTAGTTCTGAAGTTAAGTGATGGTTGCTTTGTAATTGTTAACGTATTTTTCTGAAATACCTTTCTCTGCTGTGTCACTGAAAATGTTTACCCATGTTTAAAATGGGTTAACTATTTCGCATGAATGCAGGGAAGAGAAAGATTAGATCATAACCTGCAATTTTTCCGATGTGATTTTAGGGCACTGTCTCTAAGTTGAGCCTGGAAATTGAACTTGACGACAGAATACTACCAGAATACTCTATGGATCCCTATAACATTCTTCTGTTGGCGACAGCAACCGAGATTTAACTCAAAACACAAAATGCCTTGTGGGTCCCTACTCTAATATCGTAAACATTCATTCTGGGTAATTAAGTTTTCTTATGGTTGCAAATAAACAAATTGTGCTCGGTTGCCAATATTTTATGCTGGAATATTCTTGAAACATACTATAAATGTACCCCCACTCCTTATTCTTCCAGCACAACCCAATACCCACACACCCGCATCCCCCACCTCCCAAGCTTTCGACCCCAAATGGTGCTAGCGCATATTCAACTCTCTTAAGGAATACAACAGAGTGGCGAGATAATGATAATTCAAATGATTTAAAAGGATGTCTATGGGAACTTACAGCACAGAAGAAGGTCACTAGGCTCATTACGAAATTGTGATTGTTTGCTAGAAGAATCCAATCATAATCCCAGTAATAAGGTTTGCTCATCGATTCATGACTGCGTACGTAGCCTTTACAAAATTAGCCAAACTACTCGAAAATGTGCACAGAGTTAGGGATTGTCAATGAGGATGAAGTGAGATACCAAAATTAAACAATATCTAAGCATGGGTAAGAGCTAAAAATGTAACTCTAGCAAGAAGCGTGTATACTGAGGGCATCTTAGAAATGGCTGAGGTAGTACCAACACTAACGGCCCTTAGTAAAGATAGCCCTGGCAACTGAAGGATAATGACCTTGGCATCTGTAGTAGGTACAACTCGCAAGAACTTCTTGAAAGAGCAGTAATGAATCATGAGATGAACGTGGACTGATAAGAGGGAGTTAGCATCACTTTTCGCAATCAAATTCATGACTGAAAAATATGTTAGCCTTCTTCGGGGAAATATTTTTCATATTCTTTCATGGGATGTGAGCATTAATTTCCCATCGTAATTGCCCTTGAGAAGGCAGTGGTGAGACGCCTTCTTGAGCAGCTGCAGTCCATATGCTGTAGATGTATCTACAGTGCTGTTAGGGAGGGAGTTCCAGGATTTTGACACAGCGACAATAATGGAATGACGATATTGTTCCAATTCAGGATAATGTGTGATTTGGAGTGCAACTGCATCTGGTGGTGTTCCCATTCCTCTGCTGCCCTTGTCCTTCTAGATGATAGAGTTCACTGGTTTGGAAAGTGCTATCAAAGGAGGCTTGAAGAGTTCCTGCCGTGCATTTTGTACGTGATATACAATGCTGCCACTGTGTGCTGGTGGTGGAGGGAATAATTGTTTCAGGTGCTGGATGGGGTGCTGATCAAGCAGACTGTTTTATCCTGGATGGTGCCAAGCTTCTCGAGTGTTATTGGAGTTGCACTCATCCAAGCTAGTGGAGAGTATTCTATCTCACTCCTGACTTGTGCCTTGAAGATGGTTCACTGTCTTTGGGGAGTCAGGAGGTGGGTTACTTGCCACATAGTGTCCAGCCTCTGACCTGCTCTTGTAGCTACAGCATTTATGTGGTTACTCCAGTTAAGTTTATGGTCAATGGCAACCCTCAGTTTGTTGCTGGTGGGGCATTCAGCAATGGCAATGCTGTTGAACATCGGGGGTGGGGGGGAGTGATGGTTAGATTCTCTCTTCTTGGAGATGGTCATTGTTTGGCACTTGTGTGGTGCGAGATTTCCATTTATCAGCCCAAGTCTCAACGTTATCCAGGACTTGCTGCATGTGGGCATGATCTATTTCAGTATCTGAGGAGTTACGAATTGTGCTGAACAACTGAAAACTATGCAATCATCAGCTAGCACAACTGCATAGTGCTTCTGATGTTTAGCATGGATGTAGTCCTGTGTTGTAGCTTCACCAAGTTGGCACTTCATTTTATGTATGCCTGGGGCTGCTGGCCTGGCTTGCTGTCCTGCACTCCTCGTTGAAGCAGGGTTGATCCCCTGTCTTGATAATGGTAAAGTGAGGGATATGCCGGGCTATGAGGTTACAGATTGTAGCTGAATCCAATTCTGCTGTTGCTGGTGGCCCACATCTCCTCTTGTATGCCCAGCTTTGAGCTACTAGATCTATTCTCGCCCATTTAGCAAAGTAACAGTGCCACACAACAAAGACTGTGCGGTGGTCACTCCTACCAATTCTGTCATGGGAATATGCATCTGTGAAAGGTAGATTGGTGAGGCCGAGTTCAGTATGCATTTTCATCTTGTTGGTTCACTCACCAGCTGTCGCAGACCCAGTCTTGCAAATATGGGCTTCAGGACTCGGCCAGCTCGGTCGGAAGTGGTGCAATGATGGACATTGAAACCGATACCCAAAATATGCTCTGTGCCCTTGCCACCTTCAGTGCTTCCTCCAATTTTATTCAACATGGAGAAGAGCGGATTCATCCGCTGAGTGAGGATGGTAGGTACTAATCAGCAGGTTTCCTCGTCCTATCTGACCGGATAAATTAATTAGATTAAGTGCTACTTGTTAAATGTTGCATAGTTAGAATTCAGGATAACGTTTAACATTGTGCTGTCTAATACATTGAAAGGCAGAATGTATGGAATAAGTAGCGAACTTCGGGAATGGATCAAAACAGAATACATTAAGAGATGCAAATGACAATTTTAGACAGAAGTGCATTAGAATGGAAGAGGTTTATTAATTTGAAGCTTCTGTGTTCTCTGCGTGGACTGTTGGCATCTCTATTTCTCGTAGATGACTTGGAAGTATGTCTAAGCTTTTTGGCGATATAAAACTAGGAAGGAAAGGCCCCGAAGAACAAAGAAGGACATATATTAACAGAATACCGTTGTGCTAAACAGTGCCAGATAATATTCAAGATGAATACGTGAAAGCACAGGAGATTGAGGAAAGATTAAACAGTGGGGTTATAAAATAACTCACCACAGGTGACAGTACACGGCCCAGGAGAAGGATCTGACATGACTCAATGATAGTTCGGTTAAGCAACAAGTGTAACTGGCAAGCAAAAAATAATTTAATAAAAACTTATAGTATACAGTTAGAGGTATCAAACATAATGACAAGGGTATGATGGTGAGTTTAATAGAGCCTTCCTTTAACCCTACCATAAACACTCGGATATTAATGTAACGAGACGTATGTGAAATATATTCGCCTCCATTTCATAGGATAAATTTGATTTCCAACTAATTTTCCTATTCCAAATAGTATTTTTACATTTTCATGGCAAGCATACAGATATGTTTATCGAACCGAATCGTGAATCGATTGATAGATTGGATTGTGCATTTGTCTTATAGATCGAGAACTGCTTAAAAAGGACGCAGGTAGAATGTCGAATCTTCGTAGTACTACCCTTCCGATATTCCAACTTTTTTTCCTTATTGCCTCAGATAGCATTTCAGGAAAGTCTGTTTTTTTATGGCGGGTGCACAATCATTCCTTGTTACCCTTTCCTGCATTTTTTCTGATGTTTGCCTTAAAGATGATTTGTGCTTGCTTCTATATGTGGTTTCTGGTGATTCCATTTGAGCTAATAATGGCAACTTGCATTATCTATGCCAGTTATTAGTTGCAATTTGTAACAAAGTGCTCCCTTGAACGCCCATTTTGGACATTAAACTCAAGTTTGCCTCATCTTTCATAGCTTTTCCTTTGATTCTTGATATCTCTTGCTCTCTAATAAGTGTGGTAACTGAAGGTCAACCGTGTCCTGAATAGCATTTTGTGCAATAGTATGCCAGTTAATTTGTTAGCGTAAGATTAATTTGCACTTTACATTAACCCACTCCTTAACTCACTTAAAACAAATGTTGATTAGATATTCATTTTGAGTGTCAGGTAAACAGACAGCATCGTATGGAACATTTTCCTGACCCCAAGGCACTCAGGGCCATTCGCTTCATCAGTAATGGATACCAAGCGGGACGACCGAGGTCATGCCGCGCATTTAGCGTAACTATCCAAGATCAAGTTTTACCCCGCATATTGGTGACTTTATCAAAATTAGCGCACAATGAATTTTATATAGAACTGTGGACGTGGGAACACGAGAGGAAAATAAGATATTTGCATTTTTCTGATTAGCCCAGTATCTAAAATGCGGCCAATTTTAACCCTCCGGACTGCCGACTGGGGAAACTCAACAAAATTACCATAGCCATATGATCCAGCCTAGTCCGTAAAGTCCAGCCAATCATTGTATAATTTGGTTGATCTATAGAGGAACCTCAGATTAGTTTTCAAAACAAAGTGCTCAAGTTTCTACCAATACTATGGCGATTCATGCTAAAAGAATGAACGGGGCCTTTATCGCTTCGTAAAAGTTAAACGTGTGAGGAAAGAATGGTTTTCATGCTTCAGTAACATAATTATTTTGTTGTTTATCTATATAATTAGAAATAGAATCACTGAAGAATAGCCTCCGTGATGCCGGTAAGAATTAATTGTGAAATATTTGCTGATTATTTTGTCGACACGAAAGGTATTTTGTATTGTAAAATGCTATCTGTAATCCATTCGTAGTCAGAACAAAATATAAATTAAATTCTGCAATGCTAGCTTTCCACGGCAGTTCATTCATGATGATACAATTTTTCTGCATCTTTTCATAAGACCGTTGTATGCTCCGTTTAATGCAATTGTTTTCCGTGGAATTGCTTGCTTCGTTCCTTCACAGATCAAGAAAAATGTTTAATGCTGAGCGACAAATTTCCTTTTACAATTTCGACCTGTCAGTGAATAGAATATGGGTCATAGAGTCATTATGTCACAGAAGGAGGCCATTTGGCCTATCGAGTCCATGCTGGCTCTCTGTACAGCAATCCAGTAAGTTCAATTTCCCGGCTCTATCCCCTTAGCCCTGCAAGTGTATTTCCCTTAAGTGCCTATCCAACTTCCTTCTTAATTAATTGACTGTCTCCGCTTCCACCACCCTAGAAGGCAGCGAGTTGCAGGTCGCTACCACTCGCTGAGTAAAGAAGGTCCTCCTCATGCCCTCCCGACCCCACCCCACCCCAATCTCTTGCCCACAACCTTACATCTGTGTCCCCTAGTCCTTGTACCATTAGCTAATGGAAACAGCTTTTCTTTATCTACCTTATCTAAACCTGTCATAATCTTGTGCCCCTCTATCAGATCTCTCCTCAATCTGCTTTGCTGAAAGGAGATTCAACCCAGTTTCTCCAATCTAACTTTGTAGCTAAACTCCCTCACCTCTGGAAGCGTTCTAGTAAACTTCCTCTGCACCCTCTCAGGGACCGTCACATCCTTCCTAAAGTGTGCTGATCAGAACTGGATGCAATACTTAAATTGTGGTGTAACCAGAGCTTTATAAAGGTTCAACATAACTTCCCTGCTTTTGTACTCAATGCCTTTATTTATAAAGTTCAAGATCCTAAATGTTTTGCGAACTAATTTCTTCTTATGTCCTGCTACCTTCAAAGGTCGATGCACGTGAACCCCGCTCAAATCTCTTCACATGACATGGAGCTGATAGCAGAATTGAAAATCAGATCAGAATGTATTGTTCATCAGCAAAGTTCGTGGAAAAGATCACTATCAGTCAACCAAACAACATGCATGCTGTTTGGTACCTCTAACGCTTGGTAATAATCAGTAGTAATAATCCTCAGCCTACTGCAGTGTTCCAATGAAGCTCAATGCAAGTTCGAGCAACAGCACATCAACTTCCGATTAGGCACTTTGCAGCCTTCTGGACTCAACACTGAGTTCAACAATTTCAGACGATAATGTCTATCCCATTTTGTTTCATTTTCTTCGCATGTTTCTGTCTTAACTTTATTTTTCACTTGTTTTTGATTTCGGATGACAGCTGTTCAATATTCTGCCATTCACGCTTCCTCTGAACGCATCTTTTGTTTCTTTACTTGGCCCATTACCACTCCCTTTGGCTCCGCACCGCCAACTCGTGTCATTTAAAGACTGCAGTGTTCCACCGATCATAGACCTACCATTTTGCTCTTTTTCCACCCTCCCCCCATTTGACTTGCTTAAAACCTATTACATATCAACTTTTCTCAGTTCTAATGAAAGATCATCAACCTGAAAGGTTACCTTTGCTTCTCTCTCTACAAATGCTGCCTGATCTGTTGATTAGTTCCAGCATTTTCTGTTTTTATTTCAGATTTCTAGCATCCGTGGTATTTTGCTTTTGCATCAAAATTTATAACCGAGACAAAGATGGAGACCTCTAGCAATAACAACGGAGAATAAACAACTGCAAGAGAGCAGAGTCGCATGGACGTAAGATAATGTGTCAGGCAGAAAAATGTCAGGCATTGTGCATTAGCGGGAAGAATCAAGCAGAAAGATACATATAAATGCACGCATACAAGACTGCAAAACCTTGAGGGGGTAGAGATGCAGAAAGAGTTGGGAGTTTTGGTATGAAATGTCAGACGAAAAGCAAAGCTGCAAAAATGCCTACAGTTTCGACGCTTCATAAAATCAGGCCTTCGAGTTCGAAAACAAAGCTACAATGAAACCCCACAGCAAATCAATGGCAGTTGGAGTAACGTGTTCAATTTTGGGTGCTCAAATTGACAAAGGATGCCGTGCCATAAGGTGTACTGGGAAGAGATTGGCCATGAATTTCCGCTTTTGCATTGGCTAGCCTGCGGTTTTCATCAAAGTGAAGGAGTGAAAATTTGCGGGCATTGCACAAACAAAAAATACAGGCCATGTGATGGGTGATGATAAACGTTATATATACAGAGAACTAGACAAAGTTAGAGTCTTTTTCTACAGAACTGTGAGGTTATGAACCAATCTTGAAGCAATGTACAGAATCGAGAGAATTTTTGATAAAGAAACCTGAAAAAATGTCTACTGGTTGGCATGTCAGTAACTAGAAGACGTGCATTGACGATCATCAAAGACCATACAAAGAAGAGGGTAGTTCAGGATGGTTCAGGACGCTGTTGGGACGTGAACTGTCATACTAGATGCAATGGTGGCAACAGAATTCATAATAGCTTTTAAAAGAGAGGTGCTTTAATATAGGCATGGGATAAGAACATGTAAAAGGCACATGGAAGGAGCCGGGAAATGGAACTGAACGCAGAGTGCTTTCACAGAGTTTTCACAGGCGGCGCTGGAAGAGGGTGGGATGAAACCCGCAGAATTTGGTGGAACGTCGATTTACACCCTGCCAATATTGTTGCCTATTAATTTCAATGGAGAGTAAAAGCGGCCAGAGTTTAAAACCAGCGTTGTCACCGAATTGGTCAGTTTACAAACCGGCGGGTCTGTTTAAAATTGTCCTCTGACTCGGCTTTAATTAGCGTCCGATATCATTGACCTGTTCAGGTCCTGTGACGTATGCATTCACTTTCAACCTACTGTCTGGAGCCCTATGCAATAAGATTCCTGTTCCAACCACTCATCAGGGCCGCAATTGCTGCTGATCGTCCGTGTGCTATTTTACTCCATTGGTATAAATAAAAGTGTATACGTAAGATGTTTGAAGGTTATCAAATCCGTTGAAGACTATAACTAGACAACATCTCAACCTAACTGTACCTGAGCAACACACGTAGTTGATTAGTTAATAAAACACTAAATATATGAATGAGGGCATTTTGAATATATCTGTTAAATGAGTTAATCTCATAAATTGAGGCATGACAGGGCGGCTGTGACCGGTGGAGTGCGCATCCTGTGTCGAGCGTGAATTTCAGGACGCCTCTTGTGCGCCGGATATATGTACAGGAAGTGTCGTCAGCTGCAGCTGCTCGAGCTCGGATTTCAGAGCTTGAGCAGCAGTTGTTGTCACTGTGGCACATCCAGAAGCATGAGAGTTTCGTGGATAGTGCTTTTATAGATGTGGTCACCCGGCTGCTTAAGGGTATGCAGGCAGAGAGGGAAAGATTAGGAACATAGGTTAGGAACGTAGATCATTCAGCCCGTCGAGACTGCTCCACCATTCAAGTAGATCATGGCTGATCATCTACCACAACACCACTTTCCCGTGCTATCTCCATATCCCTTGATGTCATTATTCTCCAGATATCTATCGATTTTTGTCTTGAACATGCTCAATGATTGAGCTTCCACAGTCCTCTGGGGTAGGGAATTCCAAAGATTCACCACCCTCTGAGTGAAGAAATTCCTCCTCATCTCAGTCCTAAATGACCTGCCCCTTATTCTGAGATTATATCCCATGATTCTAGACTCACTAGCCAGGGGAAACATCCTATCTACATCCATCCTGTCACATCCTGTAATAATTTTGTAAGTTTCAATGAGATCGTTCATTCTTTGAAACTCTAGAGAATACATACCCAGTTTCCTCAATCTCCCTTCATAAGACAATACCTCCATCCCAGGATTAGTCTCTTTTGCACTCCCTCTATAGCAAATATATCCTTCTTTAGATAAGGAAACTAAAACTGTACACAATGCTCACCAAGGCTTTATACAATTGCAGCAAGACATCTTTACTTCTGTACTCAAATCCCCTTGCGATGAAGGCCAACATTCCATTTACCTTCCTTATTGATAGTTGCACCTGCATGCTAGATTCTAGTGACTCATGAACAAGGCTATCTAGGTCTCTTTGGACACCAACACTTCCCAGCCTCTCATCATTTAAGAAACATTCTGTCTTTCTGTTTTTCTACCGAAGTGGATGGCTTCACACATTCACATTATATTCCATCTGCTGTGTTGTTGCCTATTCACTTAGCCTGTCCAAGTCCACTTGAAGCAGACTTGCATCTACCTCACAAGTTACATTAGTACCTAGTTTTGTGTCATCAGCAAATTTGGAGATATTACAATTTGTCCCCACATCCAAATCATTTATATAGATTGTGAATAGCTGTGGCCCTAGAACTGATTCTTGCGGTACCCCACTAGTAACTGCCTACCATCCTGAGAATGACCCATTCATTCCTACTCTCTGCTTTCTGTCTGTTAACCAATTCTCAATCCATACCAGTATATTACTCCCAATCCAGTGGGCTCTAATTTTATTTACTAACCTCCTGTGTGGGACATTATCAAAAGTCTTCTGGAAATCCAAATACACAACATCTACTGGTTCCCCTTTATCTATGCTGCAAGTAACATCCTTAAAAAAAACTTCAACGAGTTTGTCAAACATGATTTGCCTTTGATAAATCCATGATGACTCTGCCCAATTTTACCATCATTTTCAAAGTGTCCACACCTTTATAATAGATTATAAAATGTTCCTAATACTGACGTCAAATTGACAGGGTTGTAGTTCTCCAATCTCCCTCTCCTTCCCTTCTTAAATAGTGGGGTTACATTTGCTAGTTTCCAGTCTGCAGGAACCTTTCGAGAATCTATATATTTTGAAAGATAACCGCCAATGCATCAATTACCTCTATAGCCACTTCCTTCAACTCTTGGATTGAGATCATCTGGTCCAGGGGATTTACCAACCTTCAAACCAGTTAACTTTTCAAGTACTACTGCTTTACTGATACTAATTTTTTTCAGTGCCTCAGTTTCACAAATCTCTTGGTTGCCTAGTATTTCGGGGAGATTTTCTGTATCTTCTTCCTTGAAGGCAGACAGAAAATAAATGTTTAGTTTCTCCGTCATTTCCCTGTTCTCCATCCTTAATTCTCTTGTCTCCCCTGTAATGGCCCCACATTTTTCCGAGTTAGTATTTTCCTTTTCACATACCAAAAGAAGATTTTACTTTCCACCTTTATGCTTCTCACTAGCTTGCATTCATATTCGCTTTTCCTGTCTGTTTCTTGGCCATCCTTTGCTGGGTTCTAAATTGTTCCCAATCCTCAGATTGATTCACAGTTGAATCATCTTTCCCATTGTGCGTTTGTGACTTAGTAGTATTTCTTTAAATATTAACCATTACCTTCCTACCATCAAATCTTTTAAAGTATTTTCCCAATCCACCATAGCCAACTTGCCCCTCATACCTTCATAAGTTCCCTTGTTCAGATTTAAGATCCTAGTTTCAGAATGAGCTTCAAGTGAAAATCTTTCATATTATGGTCACAATTTCCCAAAGACTCAATTACAGCAAGGTTATTAATTATCCTTTCCTCATTACATAATCCTAAATCTAAAATAGCCCGAGCTCTAGTTGGTTCTTCAACGTACTGCTCCAGAAACCCATCTCGTACACACTCCAGGAATTCATCCTCCACAGCATTAGTGACTCAGTCTATTATTTTATTTTGCCCATTATTACTGTATTAGCCACGTTACATGCATCTCTAATTTCTTAACTTATATCGTGCCTATTATTACCCCTACTGTTAGGTGGCCTATAAACAACTCCCACCAATGTTTGCTGCCCCTTGCTGTTTCTTAGCTCTACCCAAACTGACTCAACATCTTCATCCTTCGATCTAAGATCCTCTCTCACGAATATACTGATCTCGTCCCTTATTAAGAGCGCTACCCTCCACTTCCTTTTCCTTTTTACCTATCCTTCCTAAATGACGAATATCCTTGGATAGTCAGTTCCCAATTTTGGTTACCCTGTAGCCACGTCTCTGTAATGGCAATTAAATCATACCAATTTAACTCAGTTTGTGCCTTCAAATCATTAACCTGTGAATGCTGCGTGCATTCTGATAGAGTGCCTTTAGTAGCTGCCTTTTTGACATTATTCTACATTCTGATCCTATTTGCTGCTTTCCTTTGCTTTGTCTATCTTCTAATTTCGCTTATTAATTTTCAACTTCATGTTACCAGTTTTGCTTGCTTCCAATGTGATCTCCATTTCAGGTACCCATCCCCCTGCCAATCAAATTTAAACCCTCCACAACAGCAGTAGCAAATCTCCCTGCTAGGATATTTGTTCTGGTCCTGCTAAGATACAACCCGTCCATCTTGTACAGGTCCCACCTTCCACAGAACCTGTCCCAATGCCTCAGAAATCTGATGCCCTCCCTCCGACACCGGTTCTCCAGCCAGGTGTTCAGTCGCTGTATCCTCCTATTCCTATGCTCACTAGTACGTGGGACAGGGCATAATTCTGAGATTACTACTATTGAGGTCCTGCTTTTAAATCTCCTTCCGAGCTCCCTAATATCTACCTTCACGACCTCACACCCTTCCTAGCTATGTCGTTGGTACAAACGTGGACTACCACCTCTGGCAAACTGCCAGGAGGGGAAATAGTAGGGCAAACAAATCCAGAGCTCCTGGATGACGAAAGAGATACAGAGTAAGATGTAGCAGCAAAAGGGTGTAAATGACACATGTCAAGTGGATCATATAATTGAGAACCAGGATGAATATAGAAGATTCAGAAAGGAAGAGAAAAAACAAATAAGACAAGCAAAGAGATTATGAGAAGAGACTGGCAGCTAACATAAAAAGAAATCCAAAAGTCCTCTATCGGCACATAAATAGTGAAAAGGTTGTACAAGGAGTGGTGGGACCGATTAAGCAACTAAAAAGGGCTTTACACATGGAGACAGGATCATAGCTGAGGAACTAAATGAGTACTTTACACCCATGTATATCAAGGACGAAGATGCTGCCCAAGTCATAGTGAAAGATAATGTAGGTGAGGCTGGCTGTACTTAAAGTTGATGAGCCACCAGGACTGGATGACATACATACAAGGATACTGAAGGAAATAACGGTAAAATTATGGAGGCACTGGATGTAATCTTCCAATCCTCCTTAGATATAGGGATGGTGACAGGAAAGTGGAGAATTGCAAATGTTACACCCTTGCACAGAAAGGATGTAAGGATTATCACGAAACTGTATTTTTTCTCCTTGGATTAAAAACAGTATGTTCCTTTAAGATTCTGTTTGAAAACAATGTGCCTTTAAGACTGGGCATAATGTGTCAGCTACCCCTGTCCCTAGGCTACAGCAGGAGAGAGAGGTCACATGGTATAATGTTTCATTTGACTGTATGTAAACCCTAGATAAAATCAGTCTGAACCAGCCACCAGCGAAGCATGCTTTTTGAAGGAAAGAGCCGTCTATTTCTCTCATCAGAAACTCTACAATGAACTATGGGCCGAGTTAATCATCTAAGGAGGAAAACAGCCCTTGGAAGAGTATTGTTGGAGTAAAGTTTCAACTGAGAGACTGCTGGTTTTAAAATCCGAGTGCACCCATTGCTACACTCCTTGTTTCAAGAGCTGTTTGATGCCTGCTGCAGCCGAAGTATTTTCAATGCCAATCAAGAACAGACTGTTTCATCAAATCCGTGTGAAGACTTCGAGAGGCATTTGATTATTTTTATACGAGGATACCTCACCCATCTGGAGCGTAACCCACAAAGATTTACTTATTTATTTATTCTTAAGAAACGGCTACTTTTTTGTAAAAACACCACTTTTATACCCAGTTAAGTGTTAGTTTTGAATGTATGTGTGTGAATGGGGCAGTTAGTTTCAAATAGGTAGTTATAAGGTCTTTAGACATAGGTTTCTTTTAATAGTGTTTAAGATGTAGTTGCTTAATAGATAGTTAATTTGTTGTTGTCTAAAGATACCTAGTTTGGTTTGTGTTATTCTGGGGGTTACTTGAGTGTTTAATTTGGCTGTTTTTCCGGTTGGGTGGGAAAACTTTAATAATATGCTGCGACCTGTGGCGTGATGGAACTGAATTGATGGTGCGTTGCTTCCGCCTCGGTCGTAGCAGGATAAACTCAGCAACTGCAGGTCAGTCAGTTTAACCACAGTGGTGAAAAAGAAGTTACAAACAGGAATTCAGGACAAACTTAGCAATCACTTGGACAAATACGGATTAACTAAGGATAGTCAGCACGGATTTGTTAATGGCAAATCGTTTTAACTAACTCGTTGGGATTTTTGATGAGGTAACAGAACGGGTTGATGTGATGTACATGGACTTCCAAAATGCATTCGAGAACGTGCCACATAACAGGCTTGTCAGCAAAATTTGGGACCATAGAATAAAAGAGGCAGTAGCAGCATGGATATGGAATTGGCTGAGTGACAGAAATCTAGGAGTAATGGCGATTGGCTGTTTTTCGGACTGGAGGAAGGTATATAGTTGCATTCCCCAGGGGTCAGTTTCAGAACAGCTGATTTTCTTGATACAGATTAATTACCTCGCCTTGGGTATACAGGGAACAATTTCAAAATCTGCGACTGATACAAAAATTTGGAAGTATTGTGAACTGAGCAGGATGGTGATAAACTTCAAGAGAACATGGGCAGGCTGATGGAATGGGTGGACACCTGGCAGGTGAAATTTAATACAGAGAAATGTGAGGTGATTCATTTTGGCAGGAAGAGCGAGGAGTGGTAGTATTAAATAAAGTGCAAAATTCAAAAAGAAGTTCAGGATCAGAGGGACCTGGGGGTATATGTGCACAAATCATTGAAAGTGTCAGGGCAAGTTGAGAAAGGGACCCTGGACTTTATAAATAGGGGCATAGATTTCAAAAACAAGGAAGTTATGATAAACCTGTATGAAACATTGGTTCGGTCTCAACTGGAGTATTGTGTCTAGTTCTGGGCATCACGCTTCAGGAAGGATCTGAAGGCATTCGAAAGCTTGCAAAAAATACTCACAAAAATAGTTCAAGGGATGGGAAACTTCAGTCACCTGAATAGCTGGGAGAAGCTTGGGTTGTCCTCCTTGGAAAAGAGAAGATTAAGAGTAGATTTGACAGAGGTGTTCAAAATGATGAAGATCCTGGACAGAGTACATAGGGAGAAACTGTTACCGTTGGCGGAAGCATCAAGAACCAGAGGACACCAATTTAAGGTGCTTGGGGAAAGAAGCAATGGTGAACTGAGGAAGACCTTTTCTATGCAATGAGTGGTTTGGGTCTGGAATGCACTGCCGAAGTGTGTGGTGGAAGCAGACTCAATCGAGACCTTCAAGAGAGAATTGGTAAATTAGTGAGTTGAGCTACGGAGAAAAGGCGACGGAGTGAGACTAGGTGAGTTGCTTTTAGCAGAGAGCCAGCACAGACATGACAGGGAATATAGCTTGCTTCTGTGCTGTAAGCATTCCATGATTCTATGATTTGGTGACCAATTGCACTGGCGATGGACTTGAAGCGGCAAGTGCAAAACAAAGCCCTTGGCAAATTTGGAACGCAGATTTACCACAGGGTGAATCCAAAAGATCATGAAAATAAGGTTTTCTACAATACCACAGAATCATTTAAGGAAATGTCGGAAGACCCGACGTGCTTATATTACGGAAGATTTCACCGTATCCTGGAAATATATGCGGACTAAACTTTCGCCAGTTGGTGTGACATTCGTCCGCCGCCATTTGAGGAGACTATTTTAAACGGTCGAAATGAAGTGGATGGCACGAAGGGATCAATTGTTTCCCCATAAGAGTGGAAATCTAATGTTTATGGAATAGTATACCTACGTTGATTTAAGTTGGACTCTGCTAACGTCGTTTAATATCGTTGATGTTACAGATATTGAACATATTTACCAAAACGATGGTATTAAAACGGCTGTAGCAATGAAACAGCAAACTATTTCATATGGTGAATGAGAAATTTTATAACCTAATAGGATATTCAGCCAATTGGTGGGCGTTCGCAGTTTCTCAATATACACTGAAGTGGAACATCCCTTCTCTGACCGATATTTACTGCTTCAGGCGTGGAAACGCATATTGGGCTAATGGGAAGAATCTTGGTAGTGTAGATGAGCAGAGAGATCTTGGTATCCAGGTACATAAATCCCTGAAAGTTGCTACCCAGGTTAATAGGGCTGTTAAGAAGGCATATGGTGTGTTAGCCTTTATTAGTAGGGGGATCGAGTTTCGGAGCCACGGGGTCATGATGCAGCTGTACAAAACTCTGGTGAGGCCGCACCTGGAGTATTGCGTGCAGTTCTGGTCACCGCATTATAGGAAGGATGTCGAAGCTTTGGAAAGGGTGCAGAGGAGATTTACTAGGATGTTGCCTGGTATGGAAGGAAGGTCTTACGAGGAAAGGCTGAGGGACTTGGGGTTGTTTTCGTTAGAGAGAAGGAGGAGGAGAGGTGACTTAATAGAGACATACAAGATAATCAGAGGGTTAGATAGGGTGGATAGTGAGAGTCTTTTTCCTCGGATGAGGATGGCAAACACGAGGGGACATAGCTTTAAGTTGAGGGGTGAAAGATATAGGACAGATGTCAGAGGTAGTTTCTTTACGCAGAGAGTAGTAGGGGCGTGGAACGCCCTGCCTGCAACAGTAGTAGACTCGCCAACTTTAAGGGCATTTAAGTGGTCATTGGATAGACATATGGATGAAAATGGAATAGTGTAGGTCAGATGATCGGCGCAACATCGAGGGCCGAAGGGCCTGTACTGCGCTGTAATATTCTAATTCTAATTCTAATTCTAATCAATGGGCAGTAGATTGTGAACTACGTGCGCATAGATAACCATGGCTTGTGGAAAATAAAATAGGTTCTAATTCAGATATGCAAAGTACAATTCAACATTTAACATTCATTACAACCTGAAAAGTACACATTTTGCAATTTCTAGCCCTTAATTATCTGA
This sequence comes from Heterodontus francisci, assembly GCF_036365525.1. NCBI lineage: Eukaryota > Metazoa > Chordata > Chondrichthyes > Heterodontiformes > Heterodontidae > Heterodontus > Heterodontus francisci. The sequence continues at coordinate 27,212,989 of NC_090399.1, forward strand.
CCATTGAAGTGAAAAGGAAACTAAGAGGACAGGCATAAGCCAATGGGCATGTTACAGAGCATCCCAGAAACATGTTTAGTGCTGAACTGGAGATGGTATTGGGGTATTGCAAGGATGGCTATCATCTGTACCTCTGTTACACACCATCTCTACAGGTCAGCATTACAACAAACCTGCAAGGAAGTCGAACTAACTCACTCACTGCTGACCTTTACTGATTTAGATAAGCTGACATCTTGCTACAAATATACTTGCAGCCGATGCCACAGCTGTACGTCCAGCTTTCTAATAATCAAGGGACCGTGAAGAAAACCCAACATGCCTACATTACGGAGCACTTCAACATATCCTGGAAATATATGCGGATTGAACTTTAGCCAGTTGGTGTGACATTCGTCCACCGCCATTTGAGGAGACTATTTTAAACAATCAATCTGAAGTGGATGGCACGAAGGGATCAACCGTTTCCACATAAAAATGGAAATCTAATCTTTATGGAATATTATAGCTACATTGATTTAAGTTGGACTCTGCTAACGTTGTTTAATATCGTTAATGTTACAGATGGCAAACAGGTTAACCAACACGATAGTGAGTATTAAAATGGCTATTCCAATGAAACAGTAAACTATTTCATAAGGTGAATGAGAAATTTTACAACTTAATACGATTACTTGGTACTGTGGCATGATCAGTAAATCATAACGTTTGTTCAATTCCTTCGATGAATTGTTTCTATTGTTTTGGCTCTGCAGTCTAACGAGAAACCATAATACATTTTTTTCAGACCGAGAAATATTAGAAGCTATTCTAAAGGATATCGGTGAACTACTGAAACTGAAAGATAAAGGTAAACAAGCAGACGTAGCGGATGAAATGGTGTCAATTCAGCGTGATATCACGCCTTACGCCATACATAAGGATGGCAAAGCTGAGGACAACGCCGGTGCCGAGGACGGCGACAATAACAATGATGATAAGACAAAAATATGATTTAAAAAACACTTTGTTTTGTGGTAAAAGTAGTTCTTTAAAGTATAATTGCCAGAATGAAAAACATAACGGTCCCGATTAACCTGTAAAAATGAGGGTTAGGCTAACATCCGTCACCGTTATTTATGCGCAAGTTAGCAACCTCTGGCGACTCCACCGGCGCACTTAAACGCCGAAATCCGAGATGCTCTTCTCAAACTGCGCAAGGATATCACCTCATCTCCTGACTCGCCATTCAAATGTATTGAATGTAGTGAATATTCTGTATTTGCCGCATAGACACCGATTGAACTCGTCAAAAATGTTGGTGCTCTACTCCTGTCTAAGTATTCTTTTAATGGCATGTTGAGTCTTAAAGGGGCGAAGCAACCTACCTGCAACTACAAATTAACTTTTATGAGCGTGGCGTATCAATGCTTCACCTTTTAATTATTGTTGTAGTTAACCATTCTTCTTTATTTCTTCTTTATGACTTTTAGCTCTCGCGCTCTCTCAGTCCATTAACGCCATCTTTACTTACCTCTCTGAATTTCGCTTTAGATATATGATTTGGCATTGAATATTTGGCAATAGTCTTAACTGATACTTCCTGAAACACACATTGCACATCTCAGTACCGATTCTTACACCTGATTAATTAAAGAGATGGCCAATTACTTACCGTTTTCACACAGGTATCAGATCCCCAGCAGAGAGTACTGCGCTGAAACGGCATCCTAATCACAACAGGTTCCAGTACAAAAGACCATGGCAAGTCTTGGAGAAGAATAAACGTAATGGTCGGGTGGCACCGTTCGCTTGTCGCTGCAAAATCGGTCCATTAGTAAATAAAATGTTTTAAATTATAAATCGATGTTCCAGCTCGCAAGTCAAAGTGAGCTGCCAACTGTCACTGCGATATATTTCTGCCTAACCATTCAATGCTTTCATGGCAATCTCTTCAAGAGCAAGAGAAAAGCCTCCTCATGTTAATCTGTTTACACTGGTAAACAAATCATCAAATAATTAAGGCCCGGGGCTGGAGTGTCACCATTACCCACAAATAGTACAAGGATGGCAGATAGTTGAATTTAACTAGCCTTACAGATTAAGTTGGAAATGAAGGAAAGAGAGGGTCCAGAGGAGATTTACTAGAATGTTACCAGAGATTAAGTGTTTCAGTTGAATAGAGAAGCTATGGTTGATCACTTTGTAGCAGGGAATAATGCTAATATTTAATAGACTGTTCAAAACTATGAAAGAAATTGATAGGGAAAGCTTATGTCCAATGTTATGCGGTTAGGCAAGCAGAGGACAGAGATTTAAAATAACTGGCAAAATAAACCCTTTTTTAACTCAGCGAGTAGTTATGATCTGGGAGGGGGCGTGAAAGGGAGCTGGAAACTAATTCAATAGCAAATTTCAAAAAAAGGAATTGAATCTCTCCTGAAAAGAATGAAAATTGCAGGGCCGTTGAGAAAGAGCAGGGGAGTAGGACTAAATGATAGATCTTTCAGAGCGCCTGTTCAGATTCGATGGGTCGAATGGCCTGCTCTGTCCAGTATGATTCTGAGATACGATCCAGCGCCAGACTCTCTAGCCTCCAGCCAGATGGCTTCCAATCAGATCTGGTGATCGGGATTTGCTGCTCGTTATGATCCACGCTCAACAACAGACAAATAAGTGCCAAATACTTTCCTGGACTTATTGGGGAGCGGTGGCGTGGAGGTGATGGCAGTGGACTAGTAATCCAGAGACACAGGCTAAAGCCCTTGTGACACGAGTTCGAATCCCACCTCGGCAGATAGTGAATTCAGTTGATAAAAAATCTGGAATCAAAAAGCTAGTCGAATGATAACAATCAAACCATTGTTGATTATTTGGTTCATTAATGTCCTTTAGGGAAGAGAATCTGCCGTCCTTACCTGGTCTGGTCTATAGGTGGACAGCAGTCTTAAATGGCCTAGCACGCCTCTCAGTTCCTCAAAAGGAATGGGAAAAATTGCTAGTGATGCCCACGTCCCTTCAAAGATTTTTTTAAGTAACCAGAGAGTTTTGACTGAAGCAGGAGGAGTACACTGTTAATTCAGTCCCACTTCTCCACATATCAATAAATTGTCCCAATGAAACAACCAATTAGATACTCCATTTGTCCCCAGAAAACTTATCCATTTATTATAAGAACTAAGTCTTAACCAAAAATGAGGTAAATATATACGAATTGAGATACTAAAGCTCTTTATTTTTCCCCTCATGCATACACACATAAAACAAAAACCGGTTAACAATGAAAAAAATGGATTTTTGGCTACAGCTGTTTCAAGTGAATAAAGAATAACAAAAACTTATACTGTAATTATCTGGAAGAAAAGTTCTTTGGTTTGGTGAGATCCCCCAAACTCGAATAGTTGGATGCTACTCGAAGTCTTTCCCAGCGAGGTTGATGAACAGTCTGTGTTGGGTAGACGTTCAAAGATGTTCAACTGTAGATGGCTTCACATTGGTCTTCCATCAGGTATCAGCAACAAAGATCTTCCTAGATCTTTTTAAAGATGCAAGGTTTCTGCAAATTCAGGATTTCTTCAAAGATGCAGGAGGCAACTGGACCACTTCAGACAAGCTTTTGCTTTTCAAGAGCAAAGATTCTTAACAGAGAGGTAATACTTGACTGGTCCCTTTTCAGATCTACTACCAGGTCCATCTCAAATTCCAATTGCCTGCTTTTGTCCAAAGCCACTGCTTTTTAAAGTTCAAAACTGAAACGAAAATTTCCCAGAAACAAGCCACATGCTAAGTCATTAAATTCTCTTTTGTCACACGAAGGGTAGCTCCTAGGTCAAAACATCCTGTGGTTTCCTTGAAGTGACCTACTTGCCAGTCCTTGTTACCAAATTCATTTGCGGAACTTTATTTAAAAAAAACAAACAACCAATAGGTCAGCCTCTTCAGTTTTCAAAAATATAGTTTCCAATTTTTCACAAAAAATATATGGAAAGTCCGTAATAATAATGAAACTCCAGCTGTTGAATTCCGATAGCTAATGAATGCAGTGTATTATGTTTATCAACAGAGGATTACATTGTATTATAAGCAAGATATTCCACCCATAGTCAAACAATTGTAAAAAGTCTAAATGGAATAAGAACATAAGATATGAACATCAGAAATAGACCCTTGGGCCTCCCGATCCTATTGAGTCATTCGAAAAGAACATGGCAGAACTTCTACATCAACTCCACTTTCATGCTCTATCCCCATATCCCTTGATGCACCTATTGTCAATAAATCTATCGATCTCTGTCTTGAATATACTGAAAGCAAGAAGTCCGCCTGGCCTTACTTTATCGTTTTTTTTTGTCATTGTCATTGACTTTGGCATTATCAAAGTAAGGCAAGGCACCAAAGTCGACTTCCAGAAATGTCAGGCTTTCAGTCATAATTCACGTGATCACATGATCACATGATTTTTACAGCGTAGAGGGAGGCCATGCGGCCCATCGTGTCTGCCCCGGCTTCCGAATGAGCAATTCACTTCGTGCCATTCCGCAACTTCTCCCCATAATTCTGCCCATTCATCCTTTTCATATAACAGTCTAATTCCCTTTTGAATGCTTCAGTTGAACCTGCCAGTTGAACACTCTCAGGCAGCGCATTCCAGACCTTAAGCAACTGCCTGAAAAAAGTTTTTCATCATGTTGTTTTTGATTCTTCTAACAATTACTTCAAATCTATGTCCGCTCGTTCTCTATCCTTTCAGGAGTGGGAACAGTTTCTCCCCATCTACTTTATCCAGACTTTTCATGATTTTGAATACCTCTATCAAATCAACTTTTAGCCCTCTCTTCTCCAAGAAAAACAGTTCCAACTTCTCCAGTCTATCTTCATCACTGAAGTTCCTAATCCCTGGAATCATTTCGTGCATCTTTTCTGCACCCTCTCTAATGACTTTGCACCTTCCTAAAGTATGGCACTCAGAACTGGAAGTAATACTCCAGCTGAGGCCGAACTAGTGTCTTATACAAGTTCAACATAACCTCCTTGCTCTTCTACTCTATGCCCCTACTAATAAAGCCCATGATGATGTATGCTTTATGAACCACTCTCTCAACCTGTCCTGTCACCTTCAATGACTTATACACAAATACACCCAGGTCTGTCTGCTCCTGCACCCACTTCAGAATTTTCCCTTTTCTTTTATCTTGTTTTCCATGCTTTTCCTACCAAAATGCATGACTTCATATTTCTCCGCATTGAACTTCATCTGCCACCTGTCCGCTCATTCCACCAACTTGTCTTTATGCTTTTGAAGTTCTACACTACCGTCCTTGCAGTTCACAATGCTTCCAAGTTTCGTATCATCTCCAAACTTTGAAATTGTGCCCTGTACACCAAGGTCTAGGTCATTAATATGTGTCAGGGAAAGCAAGGGTCCCAACACTGACCCCTGGGGAACTCCACTACGAACCTTCCTCCAGGCCGAAAAAACATCCATTAACGACTACTATTTGTTTTCTCTCACTCAGCCAATTCCGTATCCATGTTGCTACCGTCCCGTTTAATCCATTAGCTGTAATTTCGCTCACAAGTTTGTTGTGTGGCATACTGTCAATATTGGAAATGTTCAGAGTCGTAGAATTGAGATATGGCACCCACTCGTTTATTTTAGCATATTTAATGAATGACCACGTGCTGATTGGCAATGGACGAATGAATATTTATGGCACTAAATAATAATGCAAGCCACTGATTTCTTCTATCAGAGATACAATGTACAGAAGACAGATATAGCTAGAGACCGAATGGCTGAACTCATGCCATGTCATGAGATCGCCGTGATGAACAGTGAGGAGAGTGATAATAACGATGATAAAAAAGCACCTTGTACTATTGCAGAAGTAGTTCATTGAAATATATAACGGACCAGATTTAGCCGTAAAAATAACTGTGAGGTTATCACCGCTTAACTTTATTTGTCTGCAAATCGGACAACAACATCTGGCGACCGCACATAACAGTGAAAGATGAAATCTTCACAAGGACGATATGTCATTCTTTCAGCTTTTCATCATTCGTGGAGATTTTCGAATCTTAATGCAATCCTTCTTTCCATCTTTTCATTCCGTTTCCTATACCTGATTTAACATTGAATCGCTATTCCAACTGGCACTTCATGGTTCATAATCTGCGCTGCTCATGCAGGATTCTTGAACGTGATTAATTAAGGGATATAGAGTTGCTTGTCTTGCTCACACAGGTACAAGATGCACTGTAGAAAGCGTTGTGTTTTACGAGTATTTGGTTGACAGGAACATCCAGTGCAAAATCCTTAGAAAAATTTTGGGCAAGTGCAAGTCTAACGAACGGTTCTATTCCTCATAGCAAAATCAGACCCAAATTTTTCGTATAATTCCATGATCAGAGAAGTGGAATGAAGAAATGTGCAATATGCAATTGACACTTGATGGATATGCAGGATTTAAGGCAAAACTGCAGTTTACAAAACAGTACTATGTGATCGTATGATTGATGATGCTGCGGTGTAAGGCCTCACCTGATGCTATGGATATTTAAGCATTATGGGAAGACATTCACTATCCTTCACAACAGGGGTACGTATATTTCTGTAAGCAGCATGACTATTAACGAATTAATCGGGTACCTAATCATCCTAGGCGGATTATAGTTTACATTTTATACCCCACACGAAGCGACTTCTGCCATAATTGCATAAAAGTGCATATAATGGCTTCATGTATTCGATATCCTGAATTATTTTCTTTAGAAATTGAAGAACTTCGAAAACAAAACAGTAAGTATAACTATAAAAGCAGCACAATTTTCACAAAGCTTAAATTTAGCACAGCAAAAGACAGAAAGAATGACTTACTGTTTTAGTTTTAAACTTGTTGATAATCATTTTTCGCTTTAAGCTGTTTTTTTTAAGCCAGCTCATGTTTGGAAATGCAAAATTGTAGGCACCAGTTCGAAACTGGCTGCACCAACGGCACTGAATTTAAAGACGCGTCAGGTCTCCTCAGTGACCCTGGAATAAGATGGGGATAAGTTGCCGTGAAAATTGCTCCCGATCACCTGCCATCTGATTAGCAAGGAAGCGCCTCAGCTGAGGTGATGGGCGAATATTTTTGAACAAAACATGATTCAATACATTAGTCTAAATGTTTCTTGATCTCTGTGTTCAGGTACATCAGTGCAGGATTGCGGTAAGAGAATTTAAATGGGCATGTTTACGATAAAATACGATTGCCAAATTTACTACATTTTCTACTTTTTGATTAATATGAGCATTTTCATTGCATTTCTACTTCTGTTAGAAAAAGAACTAAAGGAAACCAAAGCAGGCACGTAACTCCAATGTCATACAGGTAGCATACTAGGCGTGAATACAGAATGCATTTAAACGCAACAAGATGGCATGTATCCCAAAGTGATTTGTCAGGCATTGTCAATCATTATAAGCGCGGCATTCGAAACGACCAGTATCAGTCGACTCGAAACAGGCCAATGTAATTCTCACATTCAAAAAGGGCAACGAATTGAACACAGACTGTTGCACACTAATTAGTCTTACTTCTATCCCGTGTGAAATATGGAATCATCGATGAAGCGATACATTTGTTTCTTCCGTGCACTGCCACCCACTCCCCAAATGCCAGATTTGAACACATTCAGAAGGAGAAACAGCGTGTTTGCAGCCCATGATTTACATTCATTAAAAATTTAAAAGCATGCTGAGAAAGTCATCGTATCGCTATTACTTCCTGGTGGAAGTTATACCTTGACTTTTTTCAGTCTGCTCCTTTAATGCACTGTGGATTTGTTTATTGAAGATAATCGGTGCAATATTAATCTAGAAAACAGTAGAAAAATATTATATTGAGCTATCTTCTTTAATTCTTTGAGGTGGTAATATCTCAAGGCCCTTGTAGTAAGGCCAGTGACGTGTTGTACTTAAAATTTTAGAAGACATTTTTACAATACTCCACCAGCAAAGTTTTTATTTAAGCTCAAAGTTGTGCTCTGAAGAAGGTGGTTGGACAATTTAGGAAGTTTTGGAGGTTTATGGTATATATATTGAATCGGTCATTCCAGGCACTTAATCTGCTGCTGTTACTCTTTCAACTTATTGCAGAATTATTTTCCTTGTTAGAATTGCTAGAAATTCGGATGTGACTCCAATTGGTTGCAATAATATCCTTTATTGTCACACAACAGAGCTTGACACGTATGATTCGGCAGTAATTTACAGTATTAAACAGATCGTGTGTTAACTGTTGGATACGGGACAGATACGGCACGTAACCTTGTTCTTTAGCTAGGTAGGTGCAAGGCTCCAGATAATATTGACTCCTTCTCGTTGGCTTCTACTTCTGGAGCTGACCATTCACAAAACCGCTTTATTCTCCAAAATGCCAGTCGTCTAACTCAATAAGACCATAGTTTTTGTCCACACCAGCTTAAACTCTGGTTTCCTGCTTACCGAGCAAGTTTGCACATCTTGAGTTCAATTACACATAGGCACTCCAGGTTCCTGTCGAACTTCTTGCCGAATATCCTGTTTTGCTGCTTTCTTTGGTCTGGACCAACAGTCACGCATTGTTACATGTATTAAGAGAGTTTATCGAACATTTACAAACCAAGCGCAATTGCTCCTGTGGCTCACAAGTTTCAGTTACTCATTAATCAGAAGGACTTCCGTGAGACTACCCGGCTGTTTTGAGAGAGAGGTTTATTCAAACATGTAGTTTACATTTTGAATTTATTCAAACTACTGCATTCCCAAAATTACTTGAATTACTGACCTATTCTTACGACGTCATATCGGAAATGAACCAATAACACAATTATTAGCAAATTATTCCATGGTAATATTATATCCCTCAGGTCTTCTTTCTGTTCCAGAAAAAAAATGGTTCATATTTTTGAACTGTGTTCAAAACGTTGCATCGACACTTTTCCTGTTATTGTGGACGTTAGAGGGTTCTCGACTGCCGCTCATGTGCTTCCAAATACTTAATATTCTCAACCGTTTGGTTCATTCCTGACCCTATTGTCCAGTGAAAATCCATGCCCGCCCATCAGTGGATATTACTGAATGAAGATTATGGCGACCAGATATTAACATAAAGAAACGGCTCTCATGTGCTCCAACTCTGTTATTTTCTGGAATAGGATTACATTCTACACACTGCAGTACATCCGAGCTTCCTTGTTCGATATGACCAGGGTTCAATGTATCCAACACATTCATTAGAATAGGTGGTTCTTCTGTCTTTTCCATTAGCTTCAGCATTGGTCGAGGAGGCCAGAACATTCCGCAGTGGTCAGGTGTGCATGCAAGTGTGCATGGCTCAAATACTAAGTACTAATCACCTTTCCTACATCTCAGTCCCAGAAAATGGAAATGAAAAATAGAAATATATATTGATAAAGATCAATGACAAATGTGGATGGAAACTAATTTAATCTGAAATATAATTTATCAAAAGTGCTTGTATTTGTCTTTTTAGAACTCGAGTCTCTGAAAACAACAATAAAGAATGCAAGTAAGAGAAGACATATAAAAGGCTTATGTTTCTTTAAGATCTGATTGAAGGGAATAAGTTGGAAACAGATCTGCCTTATAGTTAGTGACTGTTCCTTCCATTTTCGTGGTAATAATTGCGATCTTCTTACATGATTCAATAATTCCACGGATGCATGCAGCGCCACATTATACTATGGTTTGAAAATGGATGATGATTGGCAACCTGAAACGACACCAGCCTGGAATTTCCTATTGTTCATTTAAAGATGATAATAATAAAGCCGAGTAAAGGTTCTGTGTGGACTCTTAATACCCACCATTTCTAACCTCATTCCAATTTAGCACAGGTGCATAAGGAGAGCTGTCGCGTCAACAGCCCATTGTCATCCATCGATGAAAATTTTTAAATGAACGATGGGGAAATCATGGTCTGAGTACTATTTCCTGACTTGCGCTTCTGTTGACTCTAGGAGGTAACAAATAGTAACAAAGAAATGACCTTTCTCCATCTCCAATATTATTAACCCGTGCATTTTAAAATAGCCACAGAATGTAAATAAGCATTCTTTATCTAGACTTCACTCTTGGAGATGAATGTTAAGCTTTAAATATTATCTCTGCTTGCGATGTGATAATGATGCCACAAACACAGCGGCCATTAATAGAGAATTAGGCCGTTATTCTCGGCATTAGTTTGCATACGAACATACGTATTAGGAGCAAGAGAAGGCCATTCGGCCCCTCGAGCCTGCTGTACCATTTAATAAGCTCATGGCTGAACTGATGACTCCACATTATCACCTACCCCCGATCACCTTTTACCCATTGCTATATCAAGAATCTATCTACCTCTGCCTTAAAAATATTCCACCGCCATTTGAGGAAGAGAGTTCCAAAGACTCACGACTCTCTGAGAGAGAAAAATGCTCCTGATCTCTGTCTGAAATGGGCGATCCCTTATTTTTAAACAGTGGCCCCTGTTCTAGATAAAGGATAACATTCTATTAGCTTTCCTAATTACGTGCTGTACCTGCAATTCATACACCAGAACACCCAGATATACCTGTTCAATTCATCTGCCATCTCTGTATTATCCATTATTAATTCCCCAGATTCACTTTCTAAAGGGCCAACGTTCACTTTATTCCAACTTTTCTTTTTAAAATATCTATAGAAACTCTTACTATCTGTCTTTATATTTCCAGCTGGCTTTCTCTCATACTCTGCATTTACCTTCCTTATCAATGTTTCAATCAATCTTTGCTGTTTTTTTATATCTTGCCCAATCTTCTGACCTGCCACCCAGCTTTGCGCAATTATATGCTTTTTCTTTAAGTTTGATACTATCTTTAACTGTTTTAGTTAACCACGGATGGCGGCTCCCCCCCCCCACCCAACTCCACAACCCCCCCCCCCCCACCCACCCACCCCCCACACCCCTTGGAATTTTTCTTCTTCATTAAAATGTATCCCCTCTGTGTATTCTGAAATAGCCCCTTAAATGTCTGCTACTGCATCTCTATTGACCTATCCCTTAACCTAATTTGCCAGTTTACTTTAGCTAGCTCTGCTTTCATGCCCTCATCATTGCCCTTATTTAAGTTTAAATTGGTGGTCTTGGACCCACTCTTCTTTCCTTCAACTAAATGTAAAATTCAATTATATTATGATCGCTGCTACCTAGGGGCGCCTTAACTATGAGGTTATTAATTAATCCAATCTCGTTTAGTCTAGTATAGCCTGCTCTCTGGTTGGCTCCATAATGTACTGTTTACCACCGTCTCATCCAGATTTTCAGTTATCACTTTGTACCTTGGACTCTATACCTTCAAAGTTGCATACTTTGAACGTAATGTCTGATAACAGATAGTGTGCTGCACCCAAAGGGTAATACCAATTTTAAAATTCTATACGGAAAGAAAAGAAGCAATAGTTGCTAAATACGTGGCAAAATGCTTAAGATTGGCATCTCTTGCTATTTTCATCCCATTTTCTCGCCACCTTCCATTGACTTAAGGCACGAGATGCCTGCTGTGTACAATTTCAGGGCTATTGTGTGTCCTTTGATAACTCTGTGAAAGTGAAAAATCTTCACGAATGAGTCTTGAAAGTTAATGTTGTTTGAGGGAGTCGGGGCGGCAACAATACTGTTATAGAAAGGTAAAGGGTGGCACAGTGGTGCAGTGGTGAGCACCGCAGCCTCACAGCTCCTGCGACCCGGGTTCAATTCTGGGTACTGCCTGTGTGGAGTTTGCAAGTTCTCCCTGTGTCTGCGTGGGTTTCCTCTGGGTGCTCCGGTTTCCTCCCACAAGCCAAAAGACTTGCAGGTTGGTAGGTAAATTGGCCATTCTAAATTGCCACTAGTATAGGTAGGTGGTAGGGAAATATAGGGACAGGTGGGGATGTGGTAGGAATATGGGATTAGTGTAGGATTAGTATAAATGGGTGGCTAATGGTCGGCACACACTCGGTGGGCCGAAGGGCCTGTTTCAGTGCTGTATCTCTAGAAAAAAAAAGAATGATAGGGATGATTTCCACTTTTCACCTCTTAACTGACGGAACAATGTGTGTTTTCATTAGAATTGTGTTTTAACTGGTCAATAAACAGACAAATGACGGATTTTCTCGTGGTTTTAAAGATAAATGCAGATTAAACAATAGCTGAAAATAGTCACAACTTCACCCACTGACACATATGTACCTTCATATACACACGCACAGGAAAAGCTAAAAATTAAAAGATAGCATGTGTTTAAGTCTTAAGGTGTTAACAAAGTTATGAAACCTTGTTTGTTTCCTAGAGAGGAAGATTCAAAAATGGTGCAGACATATTCATTTCTTTTTTCCTGGTTCACTAATATCAAACTTTGTAAAGCTTCAGGTTGACAGATGCTTTGATGCAGACTTCTTTGGTTAAATCTCAGTCACTATTCAATGGCAGAAAACCTGTTACAATTGTTCAGGTCGGGAGTTTCAAAGTCACCTTTTGTCTCTCTTCCTTCTGGTTTCTGGTTTTCTGTACAGAAAATGTCTCTGTTTAAAACTCTTTTCAGAGATTGGTTTCTGTCAGGTGAGCAAAGATTCTCACCCATTGTGTTTTCATAAATGGTGCTTGATAATGTGACCATCGTTAGACAATGGGTTTGGATGTTTCTCATTTCTATGCTATCTTGATAAAGTGGTGTTTCTTCACACCCTTTATCCTGAGTTTGAGTCTGGGGTCTCCATGCCTGCAAAGTCATTGTTAGTCCAACTTGTTGAAGAGGGGTAACATTGAATAGTTCATTTACATTTCGAATGTTTTCTTCAATACTTGAGCAGACTTGACGATTGGTGCAGGGTTCGAGCAGTTATGTGTATTCGCATACTGGAGAGGTCACCTGACATCTTACTCCAAATTGTTTCACAGCAAAAGGTGTCCGTTTTGAGCTCAATTCATCAGTTCATCTAAGGGTTCATAATTTCTCCTTGAGTAAACATGACAGTACGGAACAAAATCAGGTCTACCCCAGAGACTACGCATGACAGAGTGACAAGCCCTGATCTTCCCCGTATAAGCAAACTCATAGACGGTGGAGATATATGTTTCTCTGGTCTTTACAGCTCAATCAACTCACAGAACTAAATGAGGATAAACTATTTTAACAGTGTAATCTTTTTCCAACAGAGGATGATTTGGGAGACAAACAAGATGGTAATCCAATTCAAAATGCTACATTTTACATCAAAACTCACTTAAACTTTGTTAGTGCCTTCTTGGTACACTCATTTTGATATATGTGTGTAGCACATTTGCGAATCGACAGTACATCAATAAGCCTTTATTGCCTTTATTATTTTAGAATTTGAAAAACATATCAAAAGCGATGGTGAGTAATAAAATCAACCATGGCGTTCGAGGACAGAAGCGGTGAGACTTTAATAGACACTATCATACTAGGCCCCCTTGACAAGAATGTGGTACATTAATTTTGTCATGAACATTGATTTTAAACTGTTACTTGATTGAAGAAAGGGCTTGTTAACCAGATCAGGCATGGCAGGAAAAGACATTTGCATATTAACAGACAGTGCTTGGAAGGACAAAGGACCATTCCCTGACACATTCAATCTACAACGGAGCTTGATCACCAGGTATTGTGAGTAAGAGGAGCATTCCAGAGACTGATAATGTGATACAATCCAAACCATGGTCAGATCAGTTAGTCATTCTCTTTTGTTGGATATGGTCATTCCCTGGCAAGTAACATACATGCCACACAAGTGCCAGGCAATGGCCATCTCCAACAGGAGAGAATCGAACCATCGCCCCTTGACATTCAATGGCATTACCATCACTGAATCCCCCACTATCAACATCTTAGGGGCTACCATTGACCAGAAACTGAACTGGAGTAGCCATAGAAATACCGTGGCTACAAGAGCAGGTCAGAGGCGAGGAACCCTGCAGCGAGTAACTCACCTCCTGACTCCCCAAAGCCCGTTCACCATCTATAAATCACAATTCGGGAGTGTGATGGAATATTCTCCACTTGCCTGGATGGGTGCAGCTCCAACAACACTCAAGAAGCTCGACACCACCCAGGACACAGCAGCCTGCTTGATTGGCATCCCATCTACAAACATTCACTCTCTCCACCACCGACGCACAGTGGCAGCAGCGTGTACGATCTACAAGATGCACTTCAGCAACGCACCAAGCCTCCTTAGACAGCACCTTCCAAACTCACGACCTCTACCACCTAGAAGGACAAGGACAGCAAATGCATGGGAACACCACCACCTGCAAGTTCCCCTCCAAGCCACACAGCATCCTGACTTGGAACTATATCGCCGTTCCTTCACTGTCGCTGGGTCAAAATCCTGGAATTCCCTTCCTTACAGCATGCTGGGTGTACATACCCCACATGCAGCGGTTCAAGAAGGCAGCTCACCACCACCTTCTCAAGGGTAATTAGGGATGGGAAATAAATGCTAGCCTAGCCATCGAAAGCCCACATCCCATGAATGGATTTTTTTAAAAGTTAGTCATATGACTATCCTGTTTGGCAATCTGGGTTTTCCTGAATTGTACAAACAGTTTGCGTGCAGAAGGTCTGTTTGCTTATGGACTGAGAAGATCTCGCCTGTCTGCTCCCATCTCTCTTTCTCACAAGCCGCTGAATCCAGTGAAGGCACATGAATCTCAAGAGAAAAACGTCTCCTACCACAAACAACGTTTAAGAAGAATAATGGGCCCCAAAGAAAAACAAGAACTACCTACAATCACGGACTCTACAGTGAGCTCGAAAAACCATAACAAAACCTCTTCCGATATTGCCTGAGACTTTTTGCTTTATGTTTTTTTTCTGCTCTTTTCTCTTTATTTGCACATGTGTTTCACATATGCATGCTAGCATAGGTGTGTCGTGTATCTGTAGGTGGAAACTGAATTAGAGTTTAAGTTTAAATCTAAGAAATTTCAATCTTTCTTCTTTAAACCTAAGAAAACCTGTTTGTGATGGTTTCTTTGACTTATAATTGGAAAGCAGTGAACAAGGATTCACCAAGGGGGAGCTAAAACACAGTGTGTTTAAAATTAAACCCTGTTATAGTAAGACGAGGTGAGGGCTGAGAGGGACCCTAGACACCTTTTGCACCTGGTCATAACCGAAATGTGGGTGCGAGCATCGGGAATTGACCCACAGACAAACGAGAGAAATAAGAAGTGGGAAGCCAAATTGTTCCCAATCAAAAAAAGGGCAAGATTTCAATATAGGTTTTCTTGTGCTTGTGTGTGATTGAATACTAATCTGTCTGCAACTGAAGCTGGTAGCTCCCCAAGCTAGGGTGAAGTAACTTGGGATAAGTTAAAAACACTGTATATGGAGGAGTTGAGAAAAATGGCTGAGCAGTGTGGGATCACTGTAGATGGGAAGGCTCGGAAATCTGAACTCCAAAGGCTAGTGGCCAACCATTTTTCTCTTGAAGCTGAAGAAGAAGAAACAAGGTTAGAAGCAGACCAGACAGGGTACTGCTGGAAAAGATACAATTGGAAGAAAGTAAACTTGAAATAGAAGATACAGAAAGAGAAAGAGAGGGGCAGGAGACGGAGAAAGAAAGAGCCTTCTGGAAGGAACCTGAAGAAAAAGAGCGAGAGAGGAGAGAAAAAGAAAGAACCTTCCAGAAATAATGCGAAGAGAAAGAGTTGAAGTGGCTTGAATTAACTAGGGGTGACGGAATAATCCCAGTGGAAGCATGGAGGGTATGGAGGACGATAATTCAGGGCTGAGTACAAAATTGTTAAAACTAGCTCAACTAATCCCAAAATTCACTGAGGAAGATGTGGAAGAATTTTATGTGTTCTTTGAGAAACTGGCAAGGCAGCTAAGATGGCCAGCTGATACCTGGCCTCTTTTATGACATAGCAAGCTAACTGGAAAAGCCAATGAGGGTTTATTTACTGCTGCCAGATGAGAGTTCATCACATTATGAACTGACGAAAAATGCTATCCTCGGGGCATATGAATTAGTACCCGAAGCCTATCACCAAAAGTTTAGCACCCTCAGGAAGCAAGCTCATCAGACTTATTTGGAGTTTGAAAGAAGTAAGCAGCTGGCTTTTGACCAGCGGCTGAGGGCTCTTAAAGTACAGCTCAGCTATGAGAATCTCAGAGAAGTCATAGAGTCATAGAGTTATACAGCACAGAAATAGGCCCTTCGGCCCATCGTGTCTGTGACAGCCATCAAACAGCTATCTATTCTAATCCCTTTTTCCAGCATTTGGCCCGTAGCCTTGTATGCAAAGGCGTTTCAAGTGCTCATCTAAATACTTCTTAATAGCCTATCCAACTCTCTTCATAGCTGAAATGTTCCAGCATCCTGGTGAATCTCCTCTGCATCCTTTCCAGTGCAATCACATCCTTCCTACGCTGTTGCGACCAGAACTGTACACAATACTCCAGCTGTGGCTAATTAGCGTTTTATACAGCTCCGTCATAACCTCCCTACTCTTATATTCTATGCCTCGGCTAATAAAGGCAAGTAATTCTGTTAGAGGAATTTAAACACTCTTTCCCACTCTCCATAAAGACCCATATAGGGGAGCAATGAATTCAGAAAGCCCAGCAAGCGGCCATTCTAGCTGATGAGTTTACTTTAATTTATAAGTCGGTTTCCCAAAGGAGAACCTTTCCTCATCACCCCCACAATTCCGAAAAGGACAAAGGGTGGGAAAGTGATAGGAGCCCAAACAGTCCTGTGAGAGAAGGGAAAGCAGGAGACACAGGATGCCCTTCTCTACCCAAAAGGGAAGGTGCTGTGAGCAAGAGTGCAACCCAGAGACCCTATGCACTTCCATTGTAATAAAGCAGGGCATTTGAAAGCTGACTGCTGGAAACTAAAGGGAAATCTGGTGGAGTTAACCAGGGCACACCCGCTTAGTGAAGACATGAACCTGATGCAAAGTACAGCAGGACAAGCTATGGTTCTAACTGCAGTAAGAGTGTGACCCAGGAAGCTTACAGCTGCAAGTGCAGGAAAATTTAATAGCATTCCTGAAGGTTATCGGGGTTTTATGTCTGAAGGGAAAGTAACCCCATACCCCTTGAGTTTCGCAAGCAAGCCCATAGTAATTCGCAGGGGCACAAGGGCCGCTCGATCCCTTTTACTGGGTAAAGGCCTGACGTTTCCCCTAGAGAGTGCAGCGAACACCAGAATGGTATTGGAGGGCAATATATGTTTGTACTTGTACACCAGGTGCACCTGGAGTGCGACTTAGTTTCAGGACTAGTGACCATAGGGATTTTCCCTAGTTTGCTGATGGATAGAGTCGCCCTTCTCCTTGGTAATGATCTGGAGGGGGTGAAGGTGGTAGCCGCCCCCACCACACCCCACCACCCACCCCCACCCTCCGCCCCCCCCCCCCCCCCCCCGCCCTCCCCAACGACCAGTAATGAAAGAAAGACCGCAGGAGGTCAAAGAGACAGAGCAGTGGCAGGAGACGGACCCCTGCAGTTTCCCTGAATGTGTCGTGAATCAGGCCATGATCAAACCAGCTCCCCCATAGGAGACCGAATTGGCATTATGGGCAGATGACCATGAATTCTGCCTGTCTGAGACTTTCTTTGGACAGTTCGAAGACCCAGGGAATGAATTAAATGGATTTTCTGTAGCTGAGGCTCAGCAAGCCAACCCAGTATTGTGAGAGTTAAAATAGGCTGTCTTGTCTGAAAGTGAAGCAAAGAGAGTCCCTGATTGCTACTATTTAAAGAATGAGGTATTGATGAGGAAATGGAGTTCTCCTCACAGACCAAAGAGCAAGGAGTGTACAGTAGTTCACCAGTTAGTGGTGCCACGGAGGCACTGGGGAGAAATTATAAGAAGGGCATGAGACTACAGTGGTTGTACATGCCAGCATACGAAAGATCAAAGCCCACATAAGGCAGCAGTTTGACTGGCCAAAACGTAACAAAAATGTGATGGAGTACTGCAGGAGTTTTCACATGTGCCTGGTTGAGGGGGAACCCCAACCTAGAGTGAAACCTCCACCCCTAAGTCCTGACCCAGTGTGAGGAGGACCCTTCAGCAGAGGGCTGGTGAACTGTATGGGACCCCCGGGGAAAACAAAAGGGGACAGGCAGACACAAGGCTGGCAAAAGGATAGGCAGGGATGGGGGAAAGTGACCAAGTAGGCAGGTTAAAGGAAGTCCGGGAGGAATCCCGTATGAAAACCCCTACTGTCTGGTCAGCCAAAAAATTGAAAGGTGAGACCCTACATCCTCTGATGTAAATGAAAACACTAGAAGCACCCCATTGCGATAACAGCATTTACAGGATCCTGCAGAGACAATAAACGACTTCTAGAGGGCAGAGAAACCGTGAAAGTGATGTATTTTTTTTTTATTCATGAGATGTGGATATCGCTGGCCAGGCCAGCATTTATTGCCCATCCCTAATTGCCCTTGAGAAGGTGGTGGTGAGCTGCCTTCTTGAACCGCTGCAGTCCATGTGGGTATGGTACAACCACAGTGCAGTTTTTATTGACTTCGTAGTGGTTAGATACATCTGACTGGCATGCTAGGCCATTTCAGAGGGCATGTAAGAGTCAACCACATCGCTATGTGTCTGGAGTCATTTGTAGGCCAGACCAGGTAAGGACAGCAGATTTCCTTCCCTAAAGGACGTTAGTGAACCAAATGGGTTTTTACAACAATCGACAATGGCTTCATTAGACTAGCTTTTTAATTCCAGATTTATTAATTGAATTCAAATTCCACCCTCTGCTGTGGTGAGAACCCATGTCCCCAGAGCAATACCCTGGGTCTCTGGGTTGCTAGTCCAGTGACAATACCACTACGCCACCGCCTCCCCATCATCTCACCTCATCGAAGTGCTACAGGTAAGTGTAATGGAGTCTGCACAAATACATACAAGCAGGAGTCTCCCAGTGGACAGAGGGGAGATTAGCAAAGAATCCTCCCCTGCAGTCAGAAAAAAGAAAATCACAAATCCCCCTAAAGTCAAAAGCCTTTGCATGACTCAGCAAAGCAGTGAAGGAGAGTTCAGAATAGACCCGCCCACTACTGACTCTCTTTATTGGGATGCCAAAAAAGGGGTGCTTTGAATAAGTTTTAAGATTTGTGAATGAATGAGAGAAATGCATGTTTTTTCTGTATCTTATATTTTCTCTCCACCCTTTTAATGTAATGCGCTTTTCTCAAATCACTGGGTGTGGAGGTGCCATGCTAGGCCCCCACTTGCTTATGCAGCTCGAAAACCTAGGTCAATCAAGCGACTGCATTTCTTAAATTGTGTAGATTGTCGCATTAGTACAGGCAATAAGACAAATACTTATTAAATGAGTAAATCAATCCATGATAATCTTACAGTTGTCATGGTATAAGACTTGGAAGTGCAGGACTTGGAAGTGCACATGGACTGCAACAGTTCAAGAAGGTGGCTCACCACCACCTTCTCAAGGGCAATTAGGGATGGCAATAGATACTGAGCCTAGCCGGCGACTCCCACATCCCATGAACGAAATTTAAAAAATAAAAAATCCTTGAAGGTGGCTGGGCAAGGTGATAAGGTGATTAATAAAGCGTTTGTAATAATTGGATTTGCAAACAGGAGCGTTGAATACAAAAAGAAGGAAGTCATACTAAACCTTTACAAATCAATAGTTAGGTCTCAGCTGGAGCATCGTGTACAATCATGGTCACCTCACTTTATGAAGGATGCCAAGGCCTTGGAAATCTCTTGGGGGAGGTTTACAAGGATGATAACAGGAATGTGGGACTTGAGTTCTGTGGAGAGCTTGGAGAAGCTGCGATCGTTCTAGATCTGGAAAAGAAAGCTAAGGGGATGCCTAATAGAGGTATTCAAAATTATAATGGGGTTTGATCGAGTAAGTAGAAAGAATGTTTTCCTCTGACAAGTCTATCGGTAACCATGGTCAGTGGTTGAAAATAATTGGCATGAGAACTAGAGGGGAAATGTTTTAACACAATGATTTGTTAAGATCTGGAATGCACTGCACGAAAGTGCGGTGGAAGCAGCTTCCGTGAGAACTTCCAAAAGTCAATTGAATATATATTTGAATAGAACTAATTGGCAGGGTGGTGGGGGAAAGCTGGGGAGTGGGGCAAACCTCTACAGCTCTTTGGAAGAACCGATACAGGCACAGTGGGCCGAATGGCCCCGCTCTGTGCAGTGAGGTTCTAGAACACACGCTCTCCAATCCAAACCTTAGACCAAGCCTTTCAAGGTTCTGGTGTTCGACAAGTTATTGGAGTCAATGCCGAGTTTCTCACTTGGCTAACTCTCAAGCTTATCCACAACCCGTTACTTCATCCATTACAGATGTGAACGAGGTCTCCACTCTCAGAAAGCTTCATACTACAATGCTGCAAGCCCTGCAAGGAACGCACATGTAGTTTAGAAGTGTAGCTCACGTGTTCTCGTGAACTTGGAATTCCACGAGTACACATATATGGAAACTTCCAGTCCTGTGAACAAATTCCATTAATAGGAAATACTTGGGATTTATTGGCAATATTTACTTAGAATAACAAAAAGTAACAAAAGTGGCGAATTACCAATCCTTGCGAAAAGACTAGAAAATAACATTACTAAGGATGAGTTCTGTCGGGTAACATTGCTCTCTATGCTCTGAATGCATTGTGAAAATTCTTTGGAGAAATTCTAAATTGGGACGGACATCAACTGATTTTATTTTCAGATCTCAGTTACTTCGAGCACGCAAGCAGTGTTTGGGAGTTACAGGCTCGTAAGAATGTGGGCATCAGAATGTGAACAACCAAATCTGAATTAATTCGAGTTGTAGGAAAATAAGGATATGTTTACGATTAGTTGGACACGAACAAATGTTAAAAACGGATCCTGAAGAGGAAATATTGGAGTCAGGTTATGATGAAGGAACATGAGAACATAAGAAATAGGAGCAGGAGTAGGGCATTCGGCCCTCCAGCGGACTTATGTTTTTACCTTAGTTCTACTTTCCCACCCATTCCCCATACCCCTTGATGCCCTTAGTTTCAGAAAATCCATTGATCTCTACCTTGAATATATGCAACGAGTCAGCGTCAACACCCCTCTGGGGTAGAGAATTCTAAAGAATCACACTGAAGAAATTTCTCTTTGTCTCAATTCTAAATTTTGATCCCTTATTCTGAGACTGTGACTCACAATTCTTGACTGCCCAGCGAGGGGAAACGTCCTCCCAGTATCGAAGCTGTCAAAACCCTTAAAAATTGCATATGTTTCGAGAAGATCACTTCTAAACTCTAGGGAATGTAAGCCGACTCAACTCAATCTCTCTTCATACGCCAATCTCCTCATTTTAGTAATCCATCTGGGAACTTTTGCTGTACTCCCTCTAGGGTAAGTGTATTCTTTCTTATGTACAGAGACCAAAACTATGCACAATACTCCAGGTATGGTCTCAGCAAGGCCTTATATAGTTGTAGTAAAACTTCTTTACTCTTGCATTCCAGGCTTGCAATAAAGGCAAACATACCATTTGGTTTCCTGATTGATTGCTATATCTGTATGTTGACTTTCTGTGATTTGTGTAAAAGGGAACGCAGGCCCCTCTGAATACCAACATTTCCCAGTTTCTTGCCTGTTAAAAGATATTCTGCTTTGCTATTTTCCTACCAAAGTAGATAACTTCACATTTCTCCACGTTATATTCGATACCTTAAGGAAGTAAGAGGATAATCTGATGGAATGCTCAGGTGTGACTACAGATATTGTAACGTATCGAATGCATCAGTCGTCAATTTCTACAGGAGAGAATGAAACATTTTTTGAAATAGAAATTTATTCTGACGATTCGGCATTTGTTGTGACAAATCATTGCCTTTAATGCACTTTGGTTTGCATTGTCCATCTTACAGAGGACCAGATACGTGAGACTCAATTGGGTAAGATATATCTTATGAAATAACATTAGTTGGACCATGCCTTATTGCAACAAGCATTCAAAATATACAGTTTATTACCACAATGAATTTTCTTTAATTTATTTTTGGATTTGTACTCTCTTTCCCAATGATTTAATTTCTCTCCACCATTTCTATAACGAATTTTAAAATCGGACCTTTAGCATGCGATGGTTTGCAGCAAATATTACAAAATAATTTGTACCCTTGGATATTTATTTTCAAATTGGAGCTTAACATTTCAGACTGAGGACAATCGTTCACAAAATGTAACCCAGTTATGACAATATTTCTGCATAGAAATACTAAAAGCCACACTCACAAAGCGGTCTTGTTCTTACCAAAAAGAGTCACAAAAATTACAAATCACTCAGGCAATATTTTCTTCACAATAAATATTGATGGCGCCCTTCAGGAAGGTACAGTGAATAAATAATATGATGGAGAAGACTGAGAAAATAGTCCAATAACACTTTAAAAAAATTGTATCAAATAAGGTTCAGATGATGGAACACAATTGAAGGTAATATAAAAAGAAAGGGACATTGTACCTTCCAAAGCATGTTTGGATGGAGGAGCTTCAGACTTGATGGCAAAGTTTCAGACTGGATTAAAGGCGTCTGGAGAGAGATTAGCTTTGCTTTTAACCACAGATATGAATGTGTAAATAGGAATAGGAATAAAAAGGAATAAAATAGGAATAAAATAAGGTAGAATCTACACAGGCAAACGGACAATACACTGCATATAGTTGGGGAAAGTCGTGGGGCATAAGTATGCAATGAACGGGAACGATTTATTGCAATAATATTTTGAAAATCTGCTAGACTTAATAGGAAGCATGTGGACCCCAATATTCGTGATAGACTTCTCGGTCTCCTGCTGTTGCTTTGGTGGAAACCCCGAAAAAATGCAAGAAACAACTGTTTACGGGCGTTTCCATCGTTTCTTTGACGAGGTTCCGGTGGGAGATGAGAAAATCTCTCTCGCAATGACAGTGCTGTTACATTCAACAAGTGGAAAATGCATGGATCTAATCAAAGAGCACTATATAGCTGGACCGGGGTGGGATACACATCGAAAGAAATTCTGCTAAAGCCTTACACTGTCTTTGGAAAGTTGTAATTAGATTCAATCTGGGACAAATTGGATACTATTTCAAAGAACCAGACCAAGCATGATGAGTCGCGTGGTTTCTTTCTGTTCTGTGTGATTCTTTGATACAACAGCACAAAAATATAGGGAACTCTTCCATTAGAAAAGATGCAGAAAATGATGATGCAAACATGAAAGGTGAATGAAAAGAAATTTCGGGCATTTAAGTCCAACAGTGCCATTTACACCTTTTCAGATAATGAAGCAATACATGTCCACATGAAGCAAGACCTAGACAACAATTAGGCTTTGCCTGATAAGTGGCAAGGAACATTCAAACCACACAAGTGCCAAGCATTATTCATTTCCAAATAGAGAAATTCTAGTTCCAACCCCTTGATATTTAACATCACTACCATCGTTCAATCCCTCACCATCAATATCCTAGGGTTCACCATTGACCAGAAGCTTAACTATATACCGGCTATATAAATCCTGCAGCTACAAGAACAAGTTAGAGGCTGGGTATTCTGCAGTGAGTGAACCACCTCCTGACTCACCAAAGCATTTCCACTGTCTGCAAGGCTCAAGTCAGGAGTGTGATGGAATACTCTGTTCTTGCCTGGCTGACTGCAGCTCCAACTCAAGAAGGTATGTACCATCCAGGACAAAGCAGCCTGCTTAACTGGCACTCCATACACAGCCTTCAACATTCATTCCTTCCACTAGCGGCGTAACGTGGCTGTAGCATGTACCATCTACAAGATGCGCCGCAGCAACTCGCCAAGACCCCTTTGACAGCACCTTCCAAACCCATAACCTCTACCACCGAGAAGGACAAAAGCAGCAGGCACATGGAAATACCGCCAACTCAAAGTTCCCCTCCAAGTCACCATCCAGAAATGTATTGCTATTCCTTCACCATCACTGGGTCAAAATCCAGGAACTCCCTATCCAAAAGCAGCGTAGAAGTACCTTCGCACACGAGCCACAGTGATTCATGAAGGATACTCGAGGGCAGTTAGGGATAGGAAATAAATACTGGCTTTGACAGAGACGCCCGCATCATGTGAACGAATTTTTAAAAAGCTTATAAGAAAGTCAAAAATAAATGTGCATAAAAATTTCCTCTCAATACAGCGTGCTTTCTGTGGCGTGATGGGCCGAACCCCAGGAGAAATGGTGCAAATGGTTAAAAACGGCTGCTACTCTCTCGGTTTCACCAATGCTCAACTGAAGTTAGCGGGCAAGAATGGGAATGCATCGGGGCATGTTAGGTTATTGGATATTAGAATGAATAATTTCTTCAAAATAGGGTAAGAAAGTAGAGCTAAATCGTTCAGGTGCAAATTAAAGAAAAACAGATTTCGTGCAGGTTTTATGAAAATCGTCTTTACTCAGAACGAAAAGGTCTGAAATTAATCTCTAGCGAAACAAAAAAGCATTGGTGTTATGCACAAGGCAGTGAGATCGTATTATTGGAGAATCGATTGAGATTTTGAGCTTGGGTGTACAACTGGTATTCCAGACTCGCGGTCGGTTACATAAACCACCCGAATTTCATGAAAATTCGGTGGTTATTACAAACAATGGCACATAACAATTAGACTTGGGCACTATGGTAATGATAAATATTCGTTTTTATTGTAAATGTTTATTGTCATTTTTTCCTCAGTTTAACAACATGTTCTCTCTCTCACCTAAAAATGGCTGATAATAAGATGTGTGTTCTTGAAGGAAACATCATTAAACTAATATAAATAATTGGCAATATCTTTTTGCTAGAACGTCAGAAAATAGAAGCCATTCGTCAGAACGTTGGTAAGACCACTGCTCTTCCCCGTGATTTTTGTTTAATGTAAAGATGCATTTCGTTAACTGATAGATTTGTCGGCACTTCATTTGCATTTTCAGACCTGAGACAACAAAAACACGGAATTTCCTCAGGATTTCTCTCGGACTCCCGCCGTACCGATCCAGACAAACGGTCTAAATGGTCCTTCTCCCAGACTCTCGCCGATCTTCCGCGATGTCAGATCGGCAGATAGGGAAAACCCAGGTGAAATTTTGCCCCATACAACCCATCGGTTGTCAAGGTCATACAAGATAGCTGGTGGATGAAGGAAGAATTGCTGGTGTCTCTAAGCACCGCGATAGTTCTCTGAAGAAAGTGGCCCGACAAATCCGCGACGCAATCAAATCAATCGTGGTAGTCCGGGAGGGAAACCAGCAAAAATCTCAACAAACACGGCACACGTCCTTGCTCGGCTATTTACTACCTTAACGTAGGAGATCCGCTGCAGGAAAATTCCGCTACAGGTCTCCAATACAGCACTAGCGATGGAGAAGATACCCTGTTTTGTAACATTCTTAACCACCGTTGAAAAAATATAAAATATATATTTAAAGAAAACCAAAACGAAGTGCAAGAGAATATTGACCAAGGTTATTCAATGGAACAAATGCAAGGAAATGGACGAATTTCCGCAAAGGAATGAAATCAGAAAGATGGTTCAGTAATCCAACACGCGTGAACTGATTAGTCTTATAAATATATTGAGTCATGCGTACGTGTATCGAGAAAAAGGAGAGATTTGGACATAGATAAAGAGGAAAAGATATAGACAGAGAAAGAACAAAATAAAATTTGCAACGTCGCTCCACCCACCTCCTCCCACATAGATTTTGAAAACGGGTCCTTAGACCGCTTGTCTGGGATATCTGTTGATCTGCAGCCAAAGTTACGGCAGGAGATGAGAAGGTCTGCAACACCGTTTCCAGGTCCTGCATGATCTTTGACTCGATGAAGAAAAATCTAATATTTTTGTCACACAGTTTTGACAATGTCCTTTCCCCTTAAGGTGATTTATTTGAATTAAACCAGTCGTCTCCCCGACTCACCATTCTGTAGTTGGCAGCATGGCGAGAAGTGCCTGGAAATGTAAGATTGGTGCAAGATTCTACTAATTTCCATGAGGGCTTTCTTAAGTCTGCATAGTATGCAATTACTTTTGCCACTTCCTGCAAATATTTCCAGAGTTGTGTACATTAAAGCGTACAACATCCATTTGCCGCAAGGTGACTCTACTATCTCGCCTAAGTAGAAATCCACAAAGTTACCGAGGTGAAGAAGCAACACAGCTGAGAACCATATAGAAGCAAAATATTACAGGTGCTGGAAATCTGAAAGAAAAACAGAAAATGTTGGAAATACTCAGAAGATCAGGCAGCATCTGTGGAGCGAGAAACAGGGTTAATGCTTCAGGTTAATTATCATTCATCAGAACTGGGACAGATTAGAGATGTAACAAGTTTTAAGCAAGGTCAAAGGCAGGAAAGGCGGGGGGTGGGGGGAAGGACGGAATAATGAAACTGAAGGTCTGCGATGGGCGGGAAGGCAGGAGAGATTAATCAACAAAAGAGATGATGGTGCAAGGCAAAGGGAGTGGTAATGGAAAAAGTAAAGAAACAAAAGATGAGTCTGGTGAAGCTGAAAATGACAAAAGTAGAATCATTACCAACAGCTGTCGGATAAATCAGGAGAAATAGTTATCATCTGAAATTGTTAAGCTCAATGTGAAGTCTGATAGGCTGTAATACCTAATCGAAAGATCAGGTCCTATCCCTTGAGTTTCCGTTGAGCTTCATTGGACCAATGGAGAAGACCAAGCACAGAAAGGTCAAAGTGGGGAGCTAGGCAGAAAATTAAAAGGGCAAGTGACCAGACGCTCTCGGCGATGCTTGCAGACTGAACAGAGGTGATCCGCAGTGCGATCCTCTCGATCTGCATTTGCTTTCCTAAATATGGAAGTAATTGCCGTCATGAGCAGCGAATCTACTCTACTGAAAGAAGTAAAACTAAATCGCTGCTTCACCTGGAGGCAGCAATTGTGCCTCTGGATGGTGTGAAGCGAGAAGATAAAAGGTCAGGCGTTGGATTGCGTTTGCTTGCACAGGAAGGTGTCATGGGATGGGTGAGATGTGAATGATTGAAGAGTGAACAAGGGTGTCGCAGAAGGAAGATTCCCTTCAGAATACTGAAAGGGGAGGGAAGAGCAGCGTTTAGTTCTTCTGTCAACAATGTCAACACTCCAGGCATATTTCAATGGAGGCAGTTGTCTACTGATTAGCAGCGGAAACTGAGCCTATTCACATATCTCTCATCAGTGCAGAGATGGTAAACCTAACTTCAGTCTTCCTACTGCAAACAGAAATGGAATTAGTTCACTGAGCCCAGAGCATAACTCGGATCCCTATGTTCCGGATATACTCGTTTCATTTCCGTGCAGCATTTACAATCTGAGTGCTCAGGGCATCTCAAAACCGTTGGTTTTATTATTGGATAAATACCATTGCATGATATAGCACTGTAAATTTTTTGACATCACTGCTCTTATTTATGCTTCTTTCTTTGTAGAGGAAATACTGCGTCGGCAAGAGTCAGGTACAATAAAGCACCGGGAATAGGACATGGGTGGGAAACAAAAGAGAAGGAATCGCATTTGCTGCCCATTAAATACATGCCTGGTGTTCGGTTATCTTACAGGCAATGGAGATGAATAGCAGGCGGTGTTCATTACGAATGACTGATGTGATACCGACTGTGTTGCTTGCCCGCCCGTTGCACAATGTCACCCCAATGTGCCTAATTTTTTTTCTGTTTTGGCGATTTGATCATCTTTTTGTCACAAAGCCGGGGCAAGGGAGACTTTTTTTGGTTGCAATAATAAACTGTTCACCAAAGTGCAGCTCTGAAATTCGTGCTTAATAAAAGTGCGATTTTCTGTATGTTTTCCACGAAAAGCTGCTGGACAATCTGATCACCTGCAATAACGCGTCGTAACCTCTAAGGCTAAGCTTAACTGATAGAAGCATCGAAACATTAGATAATCGGCCTGTGAGCTGCATATTTATTTGTGCAAAATTACAAGTTAACAATAACAAAAACTTGTATTTAAATAGCTCCTTTACCGTAATAAAACGTCCCAAGGGGCTTCACAGATGTATTATAAAACAACATATGGCACCGAGCAACATAAGGATATTCGGGCTGATGACCAAAAACGTGGTCAAGAGGTAGGTTTTAAGGACTGTCTTAAAGGAGGAAAGCGAACTGGAGAGACAAAGAGGTTTAGAGAGGACATTGCAGATCTTAAGGCCGAGGTAACTGAAGGTGCCTACCAATGGAGGAGCCCTTAAAATTTGGGGTGTTCAAGAGGCTGGAATTAGAGGACTGCAGATGTCTAAGAGGGTTGTAGGACTGGAGGAGATCAGAGAGATAGGGTATAATAGGTCAAAGAGGGATCTGAAAACAAAGATGAGAATGTTAACGTCGTTATTTTTTAACAAGGTGCCATACTAGGAGGTGCCAGTCTTTGCCATATATGAATAAATTCAGGAACTTTTTTTATTCATTCATGGGATGTGGGCGTCGCTGGCCAGGCCAGCATTTATTGCCCATCCCTAATTGCCCTTGAGAAGGCGGTGGTGAGCTGCCTTCTTTAACCGCTGCAGTCCATGTGAGGTAGGTACACCCACAGTTCAGAAGAAAGTTCTAGGCTTTTCACCCAGCAACAGTGAAGGAACGGTGATTGCATTTGCTGCCCTTGTCCTTCTAGTTGGTAGATGTCGCGTGTTTGGAAGGTGCTGTCTAAGGAGTTTTGGTGCGTTGCTGCAGTGCATCTTGTAGATGGTACACACTGCTGCCACTGTGCGTCGGTGGTGGAGGGAGTGAATGTTTGTGGGTAGGGTGCCAATCAAGCGGGTTTCTTAGTCCTAGATGGTGTCAAGCTTCTTGAGTGTTGTTGGAGCTGCACCTATCAAGGCAAATACAGAGTATTCCATCATAATCCTGACTATTGCCTTGTAGATTGTGGACAGGCATGGGGAATCAGGAGGTGAGTTACTCGCCACAGGATTCCTGGCCTCTGACCTGCTGCTGTAGCCACGGTATTTGTATGGCTACTCCAGTTCATTTTCTATTCAGTGGTAGCCGCTAGGATGCTGATAGTGGGGGAATTCAACGATGGTAATGCCATTGAATGTCAAGGGGAGATGGTTAGATTCTCTCTTGTTGGAGATGGTCATTACCTGGCACTTGTGTGGCACGCATTTTACTTGATGGAATTGGTAGGGTGGGGATATGCTGGGCTATGAGGTTACAGATTGTGGTTGAGTACAATTCTGCTGCTGATGATGGCCCACAGCACCTCATGGATGCCCAGTTTTGCATTGCTAGGTCTGTTCGAAATTCATCCCATTTAGTACGGTGGTAGTGCCACACAACACAATGGAGGGTATCCTGAATTGCGGGACTTCGTCTCCACAAGGACTGTGCGGTGGTCACTTCTACCAGCACTGTCGTGGACAGCTACATCTGTGACAGACAGATTGAGGAGGACAAGGTCAAGTATGTTTTTCCCTCAGCACCTGCCGCATACCCAGTCTAGCAGCAATGTCCTTTAGGATTTGGCCAGCCCGGCCTGTAGTGGTACTATCGAGCTACTCTTGGTGATGGACACTGAAGTCCCTCACCGAGAGTGCATTCAGCGCCCTTGCCACCCACAGTAATGTTTCTAAATAGTGTTCAACATGGAGGAGTTATGACTCATCAGCTGAGGTAGGGTGGTAGGTGGTAAGCAGCAGGAAGTTTCCTTGCCCATGTTTGGCCTGATGCCATGAGACTTCATGGGGTGCAGAGTCGATGTTGAGGACCCCAAGGGCAACTACCTCCCGACTGTATACCACCGTGGTGCCACTTCTGCTGGGTCTGTCCTGCCGATGGGTCAGGACACACCCGGGGATGGCACCCAGTGTCTGGGACATTGTCTGTATGGTATGATTCCGTGAGAATGACTATGCTTGACTAGTCTGTGGGATAGCTCTCCCAACTTTGGCACAAGCCCCCAGATGTTACTCAGGAGGATTTTGACGGGTCGACAGGGACGGGTTTGCTGTTGTCATTTCTGGTGCCTTGGTCGATGCCAGGTGGTCCGTCTGATTTCATTCTTTGAAAGGTGTAGCAGTGAGATACAGTCTTGCTAGACCATTACAGAGGTCTACATTAGTGAGCCAGATGGATTTTTACAACAATCAACAATGGTTTCATGGCCATCATGAGACTAGCTTTAAATTCCAGATTTATAGAACATAGAACATACAGCACAGAACAGGCCCTTCGGCCCACAATGTTGTGCCGATCCTTTGTCCTCTGTCAAGGACAATTTAATCTATACCCCATCATTCTCCTTTATCCATATACCTATCCAAAAGCCTTTTGAAAGTCCCTAAAGTTTCTGACTCAACAACTTCCCCGGGCAAGGCATTCCATGCCTCGACCACTCTCTGGGTAAAGAACCTTCCCCTGACATCCCCCTTATATCTCCCACCCTTCACCTTAAATTTATGACCCCTTGTAACGCTTTGCTCCACCCGGGGAAAAAGCTTCTGACTGTCTACCCTATCTATTCCCCTGATCATCTTATAAACCTCTATCATGTCACCCCTCATCCTTCTCCTTTCTAATGAGAAGAGGCCTAGAATGTTCAGCCTTTCCTCGTAAGACTTATTCTCCATTCCAGGCAACATCCTGGTAAATCTCCTCTGCACCCTCTCCAAGGCTTCCACATCCTTCCTAAAATGAGGCGACCAGAACTGCACACAGTACTCCAAATGAGGCCTTACCAAGGTCCTGTACAGCTGCATCATCACCTCACGGCTCTTAAATTCAATCCCTCTGCTAATGAACGCTAACACCCCATATGCCTTCTTCACAGCCCTATCCACTTGAGTTGCAACTTTCAATGATCTATGCACATAGACCCCAAGGTCTCTCTGCTCCTCCACATGCCCAAGAACCCTACCGTTAACCCAGTATTTTGCATTCATGTTTGTCCTTCCAAAATGGACGACCTCACACTTTTCAGGGTTAAACTCCATCTGCCACTTTTCAGCCCAGCACTGCAACCTATCCAAGTCCCCCTGCAGACGACAATAGCCCTCCTCGGTATCCACAACTCCACCAACCTTTGTATCATCTGCAAATTTACTGACCCACCCTTCGACTTCCTCATCCAAGTCGTTAATAAAAATCACAAACAGGAGAGGACCCAGAACTGATCCCTGCGGCACGCCACTGGTAACTGGGCTCCAGGCTGAGTATTTACCATCTAAGACCACTCTCTGCCTTCTATCAGTTAGCCAATTCTTAATCCAACTGGCCACATTCCCCACTATCCCATGCCTCCTGACTTTCTCCATAAGTCTACCATGGGGGACCTTATCAAATGCCTTACTAAAATCCATGTACACCACATCCACTGGTTTACCCTCATCCACTTGCTTGGTCACCTGCTCAAAGAATTCAATCAGGCTTGTGAGGCAAGACCTGCCCCTCACAAAACCGTGCTGACTGTCCCGAATCAAGCAGTGTCTTTCCAGATGCTCAGAAATCCTATCCCTCAGCACCTTTTCCATCAACTTGCCTACCACCGAAGTAAGACTAACTGGCCTGTAATTCCCAGGGTTGTTCCTATTCCCTTTCTTGAACAGGGGCACAACATTTGCCACCCTCCAATCACCTGGTTAATTGAATTCAATTCCACCTTCTGCTGTGGTGGGATTCGAACCCATGTCCCAAGAGCAATATTCTGGGTCTCTGGGTTACTAGTCCAGTGACAATACCACTATGCCGCCGCCTACAGGGAGAAGGTGGGTGGAGTTTCACAAGAAGGTATAAAGGATAATAAAGGTTAGGCGTAGTTTTAACTGTGAGCTTGCAATACGGGTCATATATAGACCTTCAGGACAGGTAAGGGGCAATGCAAAAACACACGTGCTCAACGAGCCCTTCGAAAATAATTTAAATTAATTAATTTTAAATACATGTTGCAGTCTGTCGGCATTTACTTGGAATGAAGAAGACATTGGTTCTTCAATGGTTAAAAGAAAAAGCGATGAACTTCAGTGATCTTCATTGTGACAATGTTGGAGTGAAGCATTCAAGGGGTTGTACTATAGTCTCTTTATCTTTAAATTGTTTTCAATTAACAGCACAAAGATTGAGATGGGAAAGAAGTAAATAGAGAAAACAGAGTTCAATTTCTAAAATTCATGCAGGGCTTCTTCTTCTAGTAGTTGTTTCAAATTATAAAAAGTTTTATCTTTGTCAAAAATGCAAATAATGATTTTCTCAACCTTTTCAGTAGACAGAGGCTATTACTCCGGGGGCACAATTTCAAATCCCACCACGGCAGCTGGTGAAATTTAAATTCAATTAATTGATAAAAATCTGGAATTGAAAAGAGTTTCAGCAATGGTGACCATGAAACTACCATCGATTGTTGTAACAACCCGTCAGGTTCACAAATGTCCTTTAGGGAAGGACATATTCTGCCCATACCTGGTCGGGCCTGCATGTGACGCCAGACCTTAACTGCCCTCTGTATTGGCCTAACAAGTCATTCATTTGTACAAAACCACACCACAAAAGCTGAAAGCAATAGAACTGGATGGAACACCCATCACTGATCTAGGCACAGGAAATGACTGTGGCAAACGCAACCCTGTCAACCCTGCAAAGTCCTCCTTACTAACATCTGGAGGCTTGTGCCAAAATTGGGAGTGCTGCCCCACAGACTAGGAAAGCAACAGCCTGACATGGTGATACTCACAGAAACATACGTTACATCCAATGTCCCACGCACCACCATCGCCATTCCTGACTATGTCCTATCCCACAGGCAGGGCAGGCCCGCCAGACGTGGGTGGCACCATGATATACAGTCTGGTGGAACTTGGCCTGGGAGTCCTCAACATGGACTCCGGACCCTATGATGTCTCATGGTATCATATCAAACATGGGCAAGGAAACCTCCTACTGATTACCAGCTAAGGCCTTCCCTCAGCTGATGAATCAGTACTCCTCCATGTTGAATATCATTTGGAAGAAGCACTTAGGGTAGTAAGGGCACCGAATGAAATCTGGGCGGAGGACTTCAATGCTCATCACCAAGAGTGGCTCAGTAGCGCCACCACTGACTTAGCAGGCCGAGTCCTGAAGACGTATCTGCCAGACTGGGTCTGTGGCAGGTGGTGAGGGAACCAACAGGAGGGAAAAACCTATTCAGCCTTGTCCTCACCAATCCACCTTTTGCAGATGCATCTGTCCCCGACAGCATTGGTAGGAGTGAACACTGCATAATCCCCATGAATACGAAGTGCCGGCTTCACACTGAGGATAGCCTGCATCATGTTGTGTGGCACTACCACCATGCTAAATAGGATAAATTCAGAACACATCTGGCAGCTCAAAACTGGGGGCATTCATGAGGCGCTGTGGATCAGCAGCAGCAGAACTGTATTCAACCACAATTTGTAACCTCATGACTGGGCATATCCCTCAACTCTACCATTACTATCAAGCCAAAGGATCACAGAATCACAGAATTGTTACAGCGCAGAAAGCGACCATTCAACCCATCGTGTCTGCACCGGCTCTCTGAATTAGCTATTCACCTAATGCCACTTCCCCGTCATCTCCCCATAACCCTGCTAATTCTTCCTTTTCAGATAACAATCCAATTCCCTTTTGAATGTCTCGATTGAACTTGCCTCAACCACGCTTTCAGGCAGTGCATTCCACACCTTAACCACTCACTGCATGAAAAAGTTTTTCCTCATGTCACTTTTGTTTCTTTTGCCAATTTCTTTAAATCTGTGACATCTCGTTCTCGATCCTTTCACTATCTGGTTCAATAAAGTGTGGAGGAGAGCAGCACAAGTCATACCTAAAAATGAAGTGCCAACCTGGTGAAGCTACAACACAGGACTAACTGCATTGCAAACAGTGGACGCAGCATGCATTAGACAGAGCTAAGCGAACCCACAGCCAACAGATCATATCAAAGCTCTTCAGTCCTGACACATCCAATCGTGAATGGTGGTGGACAATTAAACAACAAACCGGAGAAGCAGGTTCCATGAATGTCCCCAGCCTCAATGATGGAGGAGCCCAACAATTTAGTGCAGAAGAAAAGGCAGAAGCATTTGTGACCATCTTCAGCCAGAAGGGCCAAGTGGCCATCTCTGACTCTTCCTGAATTCCCCAGCTTCACAGATGCCAGTCTTCAATCAATTCGATTCACTCAACGTGATATCAAAAAATGGATGATGGCACTGGATACTACAAAGGCTATGGGTCCTGATAACGTCCTGGCTGTAGCAGTGAAGACTAGTGCTGGAAAACTAGCTTCGCCCCTAGCCAAGCAGTTCCAGTACAGCTACAACCCTGGCATCTACCTGACAATGTGGAAAATTGCCCAGGTATGTCCTGTGGACAAAAAGAAGGACAAATCCAATCTAGCTAATTACTGCCCCATCAGTCTGCTCTCAATTATCAGCAAAGTGGTGGAACGGGTCCTCGACAATGCTATCAAGCATCACTTAAACAGCAACAACCTACTCATGGACACTCAGTTTGGGTTTCACCAGGGACAGTTAGCTTCTGATTTCATTACAGCCTAGATCCAAACATGGATAAAAGAGCTGAACTGAACTGAAAAAGAGGTGAGGTGAGAGTGATTGCCTTTAATATCAAGGCAGCATTTGACCAAATATGGCATCAAGGAACCCTAGCAAAACTGAAGTCAATATGAAGCAGGGAGAAAACTCTCCACTGGTTGGAGTCATACCTAGCACAAAGGAAGATGTTTGTAGTTGTTGGAGGCCAATCAGCTCAGCCCCAGGGCATTGCTGCAGGAGTTCCTCAGGGTAGTGTCCTA
This sequence comes from Heterodontus francisci, assembly GCF_036365525.1. Classification (NCBI taxonomy): domain Eukaryota; kingdom Metazoa; phylum Chordata; class Chondrichthyes; order Heterodontiformes; family Heterodontidae; genus Heterodontus; species Heterodontus francisci. The sequence continues at coordinate 27,247,827 of NC_090399.1, forward strand.
GGCCCAATCATCTTCAGTTGCTTCATTAATAAGGTCAGAATTGTGGATGTTCGCTGATAACTGTATGATGTTCAGTACCATTCGCATCTCCTCAGATACTGAAGCAGTCGCGTCCATAGGCTACAAGACCTGGACAACATTCAGGATTGGCATGATAAGTGGCAAATGACATTCACGCCAGACAAGTGCCAGGCAATGATGATCTCCAATAAGAAAAAATCTAACTATCTCTCCTTGACATTCAATGACATTACCATCGCTGAATCGCCCACATTGAGATGCTGGGGGTTACCATTGAACAGAAGCTGAACTGAAGCAGCCAGATAAATACTGTGGCTAGAAGAGCAGGTCAGAGATTAGAATTTCTGCAGCAAGTAACCCACAGCTTGACTCCCCAAGGCCGGTCCACCATCTACAAGGCACAAGTCAGGAGTGTGATAGAATACTTTCCACTTGCCTGGAGAGTGTGCTCCAACAACAGTCAGGAAGCTCGACATCATCTACAACAAAGCAGCCCACCCCATCCACCACCTTAAACAGTCACTCCCTCCACCACTGATGCACAGTGGCAGCAGTGTGTGCGGGATACAAGATGCGCTGCAGCAACTCACCACGCCTCCTTCGACAGCACCTTCCAAACTCGAGACCTCCACCCATAATAAGGACAGCAGACACATGGAACCACCAGCATCTACAAGTTCCCCTCCAAGCCACACACCATCCTGACTTTATTTTTTCTTTTTATTTTAGAGATACAGCATTGAAACAGGCCCTTTGGCCCACCGAGTCTGTGCCAACCAAGAACCACCCATTTATAATAACCCTACAGTAATCCCATATTCCCTACCACCTACCTACACGAGGAGAAATTTACAATGGCCAATTTACCTATCACCTGCAAGTCTTTAGCGGTGGGCACCCAGTGAAAACTCACGCGGTCACAGGGAGAACATAGAACATAGAACAGTACAGGCCCTTCGGCCCACGATGTTGTGCCGAAGCTTTAACCTACTCTAAGATCAAACTAACTACCTACCCTTCATTCTACTATCATCCATGTACCTATCCAAGAGTCACTTAAATGTCCCTAATGTATCTGCTTGTACTACCACCGCTGACAGCGCATTCCACGCACCCACCACTCTCTGTGTAAAGAACCTACCTCTGACATCTCCCCGAAACCTTCCTCCAATCACCTTAAAATTATGCCCCCTGGTGATAGCCCTTTCCACCCTGGGAAAAAGTCTCTGGCTATCCACTCTATCTATGCCTCTCATCATCTTGTACCCCTCGATCATGTCACCTCTCATCCTTCTTCGCTCCAATGAGAAAAGCCCTAGCTCCCTCAATCTTTCTTCGTAAGACATGCCCTCCAGTCCAGGCAGCATCCTGGTAAATCTCCTCTGCACCCTCTCTAAAGCTTCCACAGCCTTCCTATAATGAGGCGACCAGAACTGAACACAATATTCCAAGTGTGGTCGAACCAGGGCCTTATAGAGCTGCAGCATAACCTCGCAGCTCTGAAACTCAATCCCCCTGTTAATGAAAGCCAACAGACCATACGCCTTCTTAACAACCCTATCAACTTGGGTGGCAACTTTGAGTGATCTACGGACATGGACCCCAAGATCCCTCTGTTCCTCCACACTACCAAGAATCCTGTCTTTAAGCCTGCATTCCACATTCAAATTCGACCTTCCAAAATGAATCACTTCACACTTTTCCAGGTTGAACTCCATCTGCCACTTCTCAGCCCAGCTCAGCATCCTGTCAATGTCCCGTTGCAACCTACAACAGACCTCCACACTATCCACAACTCCAGCAACCTTTGTGTCATCGGCAAACTTGCTAACCCAGCCTTCCACTTCCTCATCCAAGTCATTTATAAAAATCACAAAGAGCAGAGGTCCCAGAACAGATCCCTGCGGAACACCACTGGTCACCGAGCTCCATGCTGAATACTTTCCATCGACTACCACCCTCGGAATTCTATGAGCCAGCCAATTTTGTATCCAGACAGCCACCTTTCCCTGTATCCCATGCCTCCTCACTTTCTGAATGAGCCTACCATGGGGAACCTTATCAAACGCCTTGCTAAACTCCATATACACCACATCCACTGCTCTTCCTTCATCAATGTGTTTTGTCACATCTTTAAAGAATTCAATAAGACTTGTGAGGCATGACCTGCCCCTCACAAAGCCATGCTGACTGTCTCTAATCAAACCATGATTTTCCAAATAATCATAAATCCTGTCTCTCAGAATCCTCTCCAATAATTTGCCCACTACCGACGTAAGACTGACTGGTCTATAATTCCCAGGGTTATCCCTATTCCCTTTCTGGAACAAGGGAACAAGATTTGCCACCCTCCAATCATCCGGTACTACTCCAGTGGACAGTGAGGACGTAAAGATCGTCGCCATAGGCGCAGCAATCTCTTCCCTCGCTTCCTGTAATATCCTTGGGTATATCCCGTCTGGACCCGGGGACTTATCTGTCCTCATATCATTCAAAATTTCCAGTACATCCTCCCTCTTAACCTCAACCTGTTCGAGCATATCAGCCTGTTCCACGCTGTCCTCACAAACGACCAGGTCCCTCTCACTAGTGAATACTGAAGCAAAGTATTCATTTAGGACCGCCCCTACTCCTCCGACTCCAGGCACAAGTTCCCTCCACTATCCCTGATCGGCCCTACCCTCACTCTGGCCATCCTCTTGTTCCTCACATAAGTGTAGAACGCCTTGGGATTTTCCTTAATCCTACCCACCAAGACTTTTTCATGTCCCCTTCCAGCTCTCCTAAGTCCATTCTTCAGTTCCTTCCTGGCTACCCTGTAACCCTCTGGAGCCCTGTCTGATCCTTGCTTCCTCAACCTTAAGTAAGCTTCCTTCTTCCTCTTGACTAGCTGTTCCACATCTCTTGTCATCCAAGGTTCCTTCACCCTACCATCCCTTCCTTGCCTCATCGGGACAAACCTATCCAGCAGTCGCAGCAAGTGTTCCCTAAACAACCTCAACATTTCTGTCGTGCATTTCCCTGAGAAGATCTGTTCCCAATTTATGCTCCCCAGTTCCTGCCTAATAGCATTGTAATTCCCCCTACCCCAATTAAATATTTTCCCATCCCATCTGCTCCTATCCCTCTCCATGACTATAGTAAAGGTCAGGGAGTTGTGATCACTATCACCGAAATGCTCTCCCACCGAGAGATCTGCCACCTGGCCTGGTTCGTTGCCAAGCACCAAGTCCAACATAACCTCCCCTCTAGTCGGCCTATCTACATATTGAGTCAGGAAACCTTCCTGGACACCAGACAAAAACTGCTCCATCCAAACTATTTGCACTAAGGAGGTTCCAATCAATATTAGGGAAATTGAAGTCACCCATGACAACAACCCTGTTACTTCTGCACCTTTCCAAAATCTGCCACCCAATCTGTTCTTCCGTGTCTCTGTTGCTATTGGGGGGTCCATAGAAAATTCCCAATAAAGTGACTGCTCCTTTCCTGTTTCTGACTTCCACCCATAATGACTCAGTAGACAAACCCTCCTCGACCACCTCCCTTTCTGCAGCTGTGATACTGTCCCTGATTAGCAATGCCACTCCCCCACCTCTTTTACCTCCCTCCCTATTCCTTTTGAAACATCTAAACCCCGGAACATCCAACATCCATTCCTGCCCCTGTGATACCCCCGTCTCCGAAATGCCCACAACATCGTAGCTCCAAGTAATGATCCATGCTCTAAGTTCATCACCCTTATTCCTGACACTTCTTGCATTAAAATAGACACACTTCAACCCATCATACTGGCTGCAACTTTGTCGTGTCAATTGTCTAACCTTCCTCACAGACTCTCTGCACTCGGTATCTGCCTGTTCAACAGCTACCCCATCCACTGATCCATAGCTCCGGTTCCCATCCCCCTGCCAAACTAGTTTAAACCCTCCCGAAGAGCTCTAGCAAACCTACCGCCCAGGATATTGGTGCCCCTCCAGTTCAGATGCAACCCGTCCTTCTTGTACAGGTCCCACCTTCCCCAGAAGGTATCCCAATGATCCACATATCTGAATCACTCCCTCCTACACCAGTTCTGTAGCCACGTGTTCAGCTGCACTCGCTCCCTGTTTCTAGCCTCACTAGCCTGTGGCAGCGGTAACAATCCTGAGATTACTTCTCTGCTCGTCCTGCCTTTCGGCTTCCAACCTAACTCCCTATATTCGCTTTTCAGGTCCTCATCCCCTTTCCTAGCTATGTCATTGGTACCGATATGTACCACGCCCTCTGGCTGCTCCCGCTCCCCCTTAAGAATCCTGTAGACTCGATCGGAGACATCCCTGACCCTGGCACCTGGGAGGCAACATACCATCCGGGAGTCTCGTTCACGACCACAGAATCTCCTGTCTGTTCCTCTAACCATTGAATCTCCTATCACTATCACTCTCCTATTCTCCCTCCTTCCCTTCTGAGCCACTGAGCCACTGAGCCAGGCTCAGTGCCAGAGACCTGGCCACTGTGGCTTTCCCCTGGTCGGTCGTCCCCCTCAACTGTATCCAAAATGGTATACTTAATATTGAGGGGAACGGCCATAAGGGATCCCTGCACTGTGCGCCTATTCCCTTTCCCTCCCCTGACAGTCACCCAGCTAACTTTATCCTGTAACTTAGGTGTCACTACTCCCCTATAACTGCTCGCTATCACCCCTTCAGCATCCTGAATGATCCGAAGTTCATCCAGCTCCAGCTCCAGTTCCCTAACACGGTCTGCGAGGAGATGGAGTTGGGTGCACTTCTCACAGGTGAAGTCAGCAGGGACACAAGTGGCGACCCTCACCTCCCACATCCTGCAAGAGGAGCATGCAACTGCCCTAGCTTCCATCCCCTCCGCACTAAATTGACAACAGAGATTTAAAAAAAAAATAAAGGAAAACCTTACCTTCCCAAACCCTCCACACAAGAGTCCTTTTTTTTTGGTCAGTGGAGGAGGATGGGTGGGAGACACTACACGTGTAGTGTTTCGGGTTTAGCCACTGCCCGAATATATAAGTTTACTTACCCAGCAGTCCCCGTGTCCGCCTAAACAAAAGGCAAGTTAAGTTAAACTGAAACTCACCTTCCCAGCTGCCACCTGGCTCGCACTATCGCTGCTTCAAAAAACTTGGAAATACATCGCCATTCCTTCACTGTCACTGCATCAAAATCCGAGAACTTCCTTCCTGACAGCACTGTGAGTGCATCTACTCAAGATGGACTGCAGCAACTCACCATGCCTTCTTTGACAGCATCTTCCAAACCCGCAATCTGAATGTTGGCTAGATCTTGCTGCAGGCAGGCATAGACTGTTTCATTATCCGAGGAGTTAGGGATGGGACTAAACACTGCACAATCAGCGTACATCCCCACTTCTGACCTCATGATGGAAAGAAGGTCATTGATTAACTACCTGAAGATGGTCGGGCCTAGGACACTGCCCTGAGGAACTCCTCCAGCAATGTCCTGGGTGAGATGATTGACCTCCAACAAGCACAATTTCCTGCTTTGTGCTGGGTCTGTCTCGAGCTAGTGGAGAGCTTTTCCCCTGATTTCCATTGACCTCAGTTTTACCAAGGCTCCTTGATGCCACACTCGGTCAAGTGCTGCCCTAATGGGAAGGGCAGTCAGTCTCACCTCACCTGTGGAATTCAGCTCTTTTTTTCCATGTTTAGACAAAGGCTGTAATGGGGTCTGGAGCTGAGTCGTCCTAGCAGAACCTAAAATTGAGCTTCAGTGAGCAGATTATTGCTGAGTAATTGCCACTTGATCGCAGTGCCATCGACACCTTCCATCATTTCACTGATGATTGAGAGTAGACTGATGGTGTGGTAACTGGCTGGATTGGATACATCCTGCTTTTGGTGGACAGGACATTCCTTGACAATTTCCATATTGTCAGGTAGATGCCTAAGTTGCAGGTGTACGGGAACAGCTTTGCTAAAGGAGTAGCTGGTTCTGGAGTACAAGTCTTCAGTATTATAGTTGTGGGTTAGCTTTGCTCGGTTTATATCATGGTCCTTTTACATATTTGCAGTCCTGTGCTGTAGCTTCACCAGGTTGGTACCTCATTTGTAGGTATGCTCTCCTACAATCCCCAATGAACCAGGGTTGGTCCCTTTGTTTGAAGGGAATGGTAAACTGAGGAATATGCCAGCCGTGAGGTTACAGACTGGTGGAGTACAATTCTGCTGTTGTTGATTGCCCACAGCGCCTCCTGGATGCCCAGTTTTGAGCTGCTAGATCTAGTCATAATATATCACATTTAGCACGGTTGTTTCCTAATTATTGTTCATTCTTGGGATGTGGGCAAGGCCAGCATTTATTGCCAATCCCTAATTGCTTTTGAGAAGGTGGTGGTGAGCCACCTTTTCAAACCGCTGTAGTCCATGTGGTATAAGTACACCCACCTATTAGGGAGGGAGTTCAAAGGATTTTGACCCTCCAGTGAAGGAACGGCGATATATTTCCAAGTCAGGATAATAGTTGACGTGGAGAGAAACTTGAAGGTGATGGTGTTCTCATGCATCAGCTACCCTTGTCCTTAGATGGCAGAGGTCATGAGCGTGGAAGGTGCTGTCGAAGGAGCCTTGGCGAGTTACTGTGGTGTATCGTGTAGATGGTATACACTACTGCTACTGTATGCTGGTACTGAAGGGAGTGAATGTTTAAGGTGACGGATGGGTGCTGATCAAGTGGGATACTTTGTCCTGGATGGTGTCGAGATTTTTGAGTATTGCTGGAGCTGCACTCATCCAGGCAAGTGCTCAGTATTCCATCACACTCCTGACTTATGCCTCATAGATTGCGGACAGGCTTTGGGCAATCAGGTGGTGAGCTACTCATCGCAGACTTCCCAGCCTCTGACCTGTTCTTGTTGCCACCGTATTTAGGTGGTTGGTTTGGTTACGTTTCTGGTAAATGGTAACCCCCAGGATGTTGATAGTGGGACAATCAGCAACCATAATTCCATTGAACATCAAGGGGTGATGGTTAGATTCTCTCCTCTTGGAGATGGTCATTGCCTGCCACTTGTGTGGTGCGAATGTTACTTGCCATTTATCAGCCCAAGCTTGAATGTTGTCAAGGGTTTGCTGCATCTGAACACGAACTGCTTCAGTACCTGAGGAGTCACGAATGGTGCTGGACACTGCAATCATCAGTGAACGTCCCCATTTCTGACATTTTGATGGAATGAGGGTCATTAATAAAGCAGCTGAAGGTGGTTGGGCCGAGGACATTCCTGAGGAATTCCTGTCGCATAGTTGTAGGGCTGAGATGATTGGCCTCCAACAACCACAACAATCTTCCATTGTGTTAGGTATGACTCCAACCAATGGAGATTTTTCCCCTTGATTTCCATTTACTTCAATTTTGACATTCGATTAAGTACTGCCTTGATATCAAGGGCAATCACTTTCACTTCACGTCTGGAATTCAGCTCTCTTCACCATGTTTGGACCAAGGCTGTAATTAGTTCTGGAGCTAAGTGGCCCTGGCAGAACCCAAATGGAGCATCAATGAGCAGGTTGATGCTGAGTGACAGCTGCTTGATGGTCCTGTCAATGAGACCTTTCATCACTTTGCTGATGACTGAGAGTAGACTTATGGGGCGGTAATTGACTGCATTGGATTTTTTCCTATTGTTGCAGACAGAACATACCCGGGCCATTTTCCAAACCATCGGGTAGATGCCTGTGTTTTAATTGTACTGGAACAGCTTGGCAAGGGGTGTGTCTAGTTATCGAGCACAAGTCTTCAGTACGACAGCTGGGACGTGTCAGAGCCCATAGCCTTTTTTCGATCCAGTGCCTTCAGCCCGTTCTTGATATCACGTGGATTGAATCGAATTTCTGACGACTATGAAGGTGGGGACCTCAAGAGGAGGCACTTCTGGTTGAAGACAGGGGAGACGGTGGCAATGTCATGAGAGTACTCCAAAGGCCCACGCTGATGCCCTGGGGACACGGGCTCAAATCCCACCACGGCAGCTGTTGGAATTTAATTTCAATTAATTCACAACAATCTCGAGTTTCTCAGTGGTGCAGTGGTTAGCACCGCAGCCTCACAGCTCCAGTAACCTGGGTTTGATTCTGGATACTGCCTGTGCGGAGTTTGTAAGTTCTCCCTGTGACCATGTGGGTTTTCACCAGGTGCTCCGGTTTCCTCCCACAGACAAAGACTTGCAGGTTGATAGGTAAATTGGCCATTATAAATTGACCCTAGTATAGGTAGGTGGGGATGTGAGAGGGTAATGGGATTAATGTAGGATTAGTATAAATGGGTGGTTGATGGTCGGCAGGACTCGGTGGGCCGAAAGGCCTGTTTCAGTGCTGTATCTCTATTTAAAATAAATAAAAAGCTGGTCTGAGGAATAGTGGCATGAAAGTATCATCAAAATCCATCCAGTTCTCTACCGTCCTTTAGTTAAGCAAATCTGCCATTCTTACCTGGTCTGGCTTCCATGTGACTCCAGTTTGAGTTTTTTGAGGAAGTGACGAAGATGATTGATGAAGGAAGGGCAGTGGATGTTATCTATATGGACTTCAGTAAAGCCTTGGACAAGGTCCCTCATGGCAGATTGGTACAAAAGGTGAAGTCACACGGGATCAGAGGTGAGCTGGCGAAATGGATACAGAACTGGCTCGGTCAGTGGAAGGGTGCTTTTCTGAATGGAGGGATATGACGAGTGGTGTTCCGCAGGGATCAGTGCTGGGTCCTTTGCTCTTTGTAGTATATACAAATGATTTGGAGGAAAATGTAGCTGGTCTGATTAGTAAGTTTGCGGACAACAAGGTTGGTGGAGTTGAGGATAGTGATGAGGATTGTCAGAGGATACAGCAGGGTATAAATCAGTTGGAGACTTGCGCGGAGAAATGGCAGGTGGAGTTTAATCCAGACAAATGTGAGGTAATGCATTTTGGAAAGTTTATTGCAGGTGGGAAGTATACAGTAAATGGCAGAACCCTTAGGAGTATTGACAGGCAGAGAGATCTGGGCGTACAGGTCCACAGGTCACTGAAAGTGGCAATGCAGGCGGATAAGGTAGTCAAGAAGGCATATGGCATGCTTGCCTTCATCGGCCGGGGCATTTGGTATAAAAATTGGCAAGTTATGCTGCAGCTGTACAGAACTTTAGTTAGGCCACACTTAGAATATTGCGTGCAATTCTGGTCACCACACTACCAGAAGGACGTGGATGCTTTGGAGAAGGTACAGAAGAGGTTTACAAGGATGTCGCCTGGTCTGGAGGGCATTAGCTATGAGGAGAGGTTGGAGAAACTCGGATTGTTTTCACTGGAACGACGGAGGTGGAGGGGCGACATGATAGAGGTTTACAAAGTTATGAGCGGCATGGACAGAGTGGATAGTCAGAAGCTTTTTCCCAGGGTGGAAGAGTCAGTTACTAGGGGACATAGGTTTAAGGTGAGAGGGGCAAAGTTTAGAGGGGTTGTGCGAGGCAAGTTCGTTACACAGAGGGTGGTGAGTGCCTGGAACTTGCTGCCAGGGGAGGTGGTGGAAGCAGGTACGATAGCAACGTTGAAGAGGCATCTTGACTAATACATGAATAGGATGGGAATAGAGGGATACCGTCCCCAGAAGTGCAGAAGGTGTTAGTTTAGACAGGCATCAAGATCGGCACAGGCTTGGAGGGCCAAATGGCCTGTTCCTGTGCTGTACTGTTCTTTGTTCTTTGTACAGCAATGTGGTGGACTCTTAACTGCCTTCTGAAACGACCTAGCAAGCCACTCAGTTGTTCAATTAGGGATGGGCAACAAATGCTGACCTTGCCAGCAAAGCCCACATCCCATGAATGCATATTAAAAAGATGATTCTGCCTTGTCTTTTCCAGTGACGTTCTGGGCTTCGCCAGCATTAGGAATGTGGATGTGGATGTGTTTGTAGCCTCCTCCTTACTCGTTTCATTGTCCACGACCATTCATGACCGGATGCAAGAACTTTGATCTGATCCGTTGGTTTTGGGATCAGTTTCTTCTATCTATAGCATGCTGCTTTCGCTGTTCTGCATGCATGTCGTCCTGTGTTGTAGCTTCACCAGATTGCTACCTGATTTTTAGGTATGCCTCGAGCTCCGACAGTCTTTGTGCAACCAAGTTGATCCCCTGGTTTGATAGTAATGGTAGAGTGTGGAATATGCCTGGCCACGTGGTTACAGAATGTGGTTGAATCCAATTCTGCTACTGCTGATTTCTCACACGTCTCAAGGATGCCCAGTTGTGTGCTAGTAGATATATTCCAAATCTATATCCAAATCAAAGATTGGTGATGGTGCCCCACAACACGATCCAGCGTGTTCTCAGTGTAAAGATGGGACTTCGTCTCCACAAGTACTGTACAGTCGTCACTCCCACCAATATTAGCATGAGCAGATGCATCTGCAACAGGTAGATTTGTGAAGACGACGTCATGTATGTTTTTCCCTCTTTTTTTTCCCTCACCACCAGGCGCAGTCTGGCAGATATGTCATTTAGAACTCGGCCATCAATAGTGCTTCCAAGCCACTCTTGGTAATGGGCATTAAAGTCCCCAACCAGAGTGTATTCTGTGTCCTCGACCCCCTCTCTGGTTGGTATGTCCTGCTGGTGGCACAGTATATACCCAGGGATGGTGATGGAGTAAAAACAGAGTGTGCTGAAAATACTCAACGGGTCTGGCAGCATCTGTTGAGATGGAAGCAGAGTTAACACTTCACGTCTATGACCTTTCATCAGAATTGGCAACGTTTAGAAATGTAATAGGTTTCAAGCAAGTGAAGCGGGGGTGGGGGTCGAAGAGAACAAAGGGAAACGTGTGTGATAGGGCAGAGGGCAGGAGAGATTAAATGACAAAGATGGCTGGGACAAAGGCAAAACGAATGGGTGTGGTGAAAGACAAAGCATCAGTCCAGAAGCATTAGCACAGACGATTAGCACCATTACAGAGACGAGCTTTCAATACCAGTTATAGATTAACTAATTGAATTTAAATTTCACCAGCTGTCATGGTGGGCTTTGAACCCGTGTCCCCCAGAACCTCTCGATTACTAGTGTAGTGACATTGCCATTACGCCACCATCTCCCAGTCGCAGAAAGACTGAAAAAGCAGTTTATTTTAAAGGTATTGAACCTTTAATTGTTGATCTCCAGAGAGACTTCAGTGTCCCCATTCTCGGAACACAGAATGATAGCATGCAGGTACAGCAAGCAATTAGGATGTCGGATCTATTTCAAGAGGATTGTAGTTCAAAAGGACACAAGAATACAAGAAATAAGAGCAGAAGTAGACCATATGGCCCATTGAGCCTGCGACGCTATTCAATGAAATGGTGGCTAATGTTCAGCTTCAATTCTACTTTCCCATCCGCTTACCTTATCCCTTGATTCCCTGAGAGACCAAAACTCTGTCTATCCTGCCTTAAATATATTGAATGATGGAGCATAAACAACCCTCTGGAACAGAAAATTCCAAAGATTCACAACCGTTTGAGTGACGTAATTTCTCCTCATCTCAGTCCTAAATGATCGGCCTCTTATCCTGAGATTGTACCCCCATATTTTAGATACCCCCACCAGCGTAAACAATCTCTCAGCGTCTACTTTATACAGCTGCTTCAGAATCTTACGTGTTTCAATGACATCGCCTCTCATTCTTCTAAACTCCAGAGAGTAGAGGCCTCTCGTCATAGATCAACAGCCTCATTCTAGGGGCCAATTTAGTGAACATTTTCTGGACCACCTCCATGCAAATAGAGGTCATATATTTAAAATCATTGCCAAAAGATCTAGAGGGAGGAATGGGAAGAAATATTTGCATTGTGTTGTCAGGAGTTGAAACGCAGTACCTGAAAAGGTCTAAAATGATTCCATAAATTTTAAAAGCAAGTTGGACAGGTATTCCAGGATGAGCAACTTACAGGGCTACTGTCACAAAGTGGGGATTTGAGACAAAGCCCTATCCACCGCTCTTCCAAAGTGCCAGCATATGCGCGACGGGCCACAGGTCCTCCTTCTGTGCCCTAACCTTCTAAGATTTCTATCAGTATAACTACGGGCAACATATAGGTTTGTTATCACTGTCTTGCATCCAGGTCGAACAAATATGACATGCCTCCAGTTCCCTCGATCCTATTCTCACTTAAGATCATAAAACGTCCCATCCTTGTCCCCATGTTAGCATTATTTAAAATGGTTCTCTCTCCTCAGGTGTTGTCCCTATCTTCTTTAATTCTGACGTCTCCTGAAAAAAACAATGAGCCCCGCCACCCTTACAAACTATCATCCCATCCCCAACATCTCTTTCTTCTCCAAAGTCATTGAATGTATTGCTTCTCTTTCCACAGATGCTGCGAGACCTGCTGAGTATTTCCAGCATTTCTTGTTTTCATTCCTTGAATGTATTGTTGTCTTCCAAATCCTTGCCCATCTTTCCCAGAACTCCATGTTTGAATCTCTCATCAGTTTTCCGCCCCGCCATAGTACTAAAACATCTCTTATCAAAGTCACAAATGATATCCTATGTGACGGTGACAAAGTTAAACTTTCCTTCCTCATCCTTCTCCATCTATCTGCAGCCTTTGACATGACCGACCACACCATCCTCCTCGAACGCCATCCCACTGTCATCTACGTGGATGAGACTCGCTCAACTGGTTCCATTCTTGTCCACCTAATCGTAGTCAGAGAACCACTTGCAATGTCTTCTCTTCCTGCTCCCGCACCAATGCCTCTGGTGTCCCCCAAAGAACTATCCTTGGTCCTCTCCCATTTCTCATCTACATGCTGCCCCTTAGCGTCATCATCCAAAAGCACAACATTAGTTTCCATATGTCTGCTGATGACACTCAGCTCTAACTCATCACCACTTATCACGACTCCTTCACTGTTGCTAAATTACCAGACTGCTTACCGATATCCAGTACTGCATGAGCAGAATTTCCAACAATTATATATTGGGAACACTGAAGCAATTATTTACGGTCCCTGCTCCAAACTCTATTCCTCATCTATGCACTCTATCCCTCCCCCTGGCAACAGTCTGAGATTAAACCAGACTGTTTGCAAACTTGATGTCACATTTGATCCGAGATGGTCTTCTCATATTCATGCTATCATTAAGACCGCCTATTTCCACCTCCATAACTTCACCCAACATCACCCTGTCTCAGCTCATCTGCTGCTGAAACTTCCATTCATGCCTTCATTACATCTATACTTGACTAGCCCAATGCACTCCTGCTGGTCTCCCATATTCTATTCTGTATAAACTTGAGGTCATCCAAAACTCTGCTACCCCTGTCTTAGCTCGCACCAAGTCCTGTTCCCCTTTCACCCCTGTGCTCACTGACCTACGTGGGCTCCCAGTCAAGCAACGTCTTGATTTTAAAATTCGCATCCTTGCTTTCAAATCCATACATGGCCTTGCCCCCTCCCTACCTCTGTAATCTCCTCCAACCCACAACCGTCCTAGGTTCCTGCACTCCTCTAATTCTAGCCTCTTGTTCATCCCTGATTTTAATAGCTCCGGCATTGGTGGCCATGCCTTCAATTGTCTAGGCCCCAAGCTTTGGAATACCCTCCCTATACCTCCTTGCATCTCTACCTCGCTTTCCTTCTTTACGACACTGACAAAGCTTTTTGTCATCTGACGCAATATCTCTTTTTGTGGCTCCGTGTCATACTGCATTTTATAGTGTTGCTGTGAAGCACCTTGGGACATTTTAATACATTAAGGGCGCTACATAAGCATAAGTTACTATTGTTGTTATGCCACTCCTGACGTTGAAAGTTGTGTCGATTTAAAAAATTATCCAAAGTAATACCATTTTCATTGGTAATGAATTTCAACTCCACACAATAAAGAAAAAGTGTAGCTGCATGTACCACATAGTTTGTTGAGACTTTATTAATCTTTTATATTTGGGCTGCTTTGAGTAAAAAAAATCTCACAACTCATTTTGTACGACATAAACATTTAACAGAAGTGTGTTTTGTGCAAGCTTTTCCCATTGTCTTGGATACTTTGAACTGAATGCATTTTTTTTTTACAGACACGGACAGCGCGAAAAAGGATGAAGGTAAATTATTTGTATGTTTCATTTCATTCCTCATGTAAAGTGTTGCCCTTGTGCCATGTCTTGGTGTGAACCTGACTATTGCTATTACTGTAAGTTTAAAGTAATATTACTTATGTCGAAAGTATAGTTATTAGTTTCCAGCGTAGAATAGACGTAGGATTAAGCTGTAATTCCTTACATCATACATGCTAGCTAGATCAACCAAGTAACTGTATCCATATCAGATAGGTTTGGACGCCAGAGATAACTGAACTTGTTGGATTCATCAATATCAACGTCAAGTACAAGCAAGTCCATATCAAGTCTACATGTATATATGCGTTGGGCAGGTCATGTTGCCTGGATGGGCGGCGGTCGCCTGTCCAAGATCGTGTTGTACAGAGAGCAGACCACTGGTAAATGGAACAGAGAGGCCCCATGCAAACGTTTCAAGGCAAATGTTTCAAGGACTCCCTGAAGAAGACCCTCTCTGCGAGCCACATCAACCATCGCCAGTGGGAAGTGCAAGCCATAGATTGTGATGCCTGGAGACGTTACATCAGGAGGGCTCCTGACACCTTTGAGACTGAGTGAAGAACCAGCATGAAAGAGAAAAGGAGAAGGACAGATCCAATTGCCAGCAGCAAATAGACTTTAATTTGCACCCCTGTGGGAGAATCTGCCGGGCAGATCTGACAGGCCTGACGAGCCACCAGCGGGCCTGTAACTGATGAGTACAAGCTTTCTAAATCTTCGTCCATGAATAAATGCCAAGAGAATATATATATATATATATATATATATATATATATATATATCCTACAAGTGGGATATCTCTGCTACTGGTTGCCAATCCAGGAGAGCTCACAGCATGGAATACCGAAGCATTACCGGAATTCAGACTATTTTTGCATCTAAACGGCGAACGTAAGATGACTTGCTTTGAACCGATAAATTCTGAGATTATTATCACGTTATCGTTAAGATGCCATATGCTATTACACCAGTAGAAGGCATTGTCCCACTATATACACTGCATGACCACTGAAATGCGGTTGGCAATTCGTTCTTTCAAGTAAATATGGCAATTTGTATGGTTATAAACATCCCACTTCCCATAATACCAGCAGATTAGCCCAATATATATTATTTCCAACCTACCTGTAATTCTTTACATTAACCTTTTACTGCTCATAAATTGTCTTTAGCTGACATCTTTGGCGTGTGGAATTCTAACAATCTGATCGAAATCAACTGTTAGCCTCTACCCTACAGGAGACATCTTCATATAATTATATTAATACTGACTTCTCTACTGTCAAGCCATTTTGTTATGATAGCACCTGGGCAGATAACTGGGAGGGAGAGCTGGGAGCATCATAATCGGAGTGGATCGCAAATGCAGCGGAAGCTAAAAGTTTGGTGATAGTAAGGATTCGCTGGTAGGTATCAGGTAAGTTGCCAGCAGACTGGAATTTAGCTTGGTCTTGTAACTTGAAAGAAACTAGTCTGCAAGGTTACTGGCAGTTAACAGTTAACAGGCAATTATCTGTAAGTGGTTCCTTGACGAGGTGGTTACTGCTATGAGCTCGAAGATGATTTAGCAGCTGTAACACGTTTGACTCCCAAAAAATATATATTGACCACAGCTTTGGCACGGAACATGGCGAATCTCAACCGAAGTGGATCACAAGCATACTGTTAGAACATTAGAACATTAGAACATTACAGCGCAGTACAGGCCCTTCGGCCCTCGATGTTGCGCCAACCATCTGACCTACACTATTCCATTTTCATTCATATGTCTATCCAATGACCACTTAAATGCCCTTAAAGTTGGCGAGTCCACTACTGTTGCAGGCAGGGCGTTCCACGCCCCTACTACTCTCTGCGTAAAGAAACTACCTCTGACATCTGTCCTATATCTTTCACCCCTCAACTTAAAGCTATGTCCCCTCGTGTTTGCCATCATCATCCGAGGAAAAAGACTCTCACTATCCACCCTATCTAACCCTCTGATTATCTTGTATGTCTCTATTAAGTCACCTGTAAGATGAGAATTTGGTGATACTCAGGTTTCGGTGGAGACGGGGAAGGTGTTTTCTCAAGCCCAACTGAAAAGGAGCTGAGCCGCAGAACCCCAGGATTTTATGTTAAGTTTCTCGTTTAAGTATCTAGATATCCAATTTTAGGTTCTTTGTATTTAGGTTCTTGTTAAGCTTGAGTAAAATAATTTGGTCCTTGGTTAGCTCTGTTTGAGGAGCGAATGGAAAATTACCAGTGTAATTTAGATCTAGCTAGTAGTAATTATCTATATCACCACCTTGTATCTGAGGAGTTTATTTTTAAGTTTCTAACTAGAATGGAAGGACAGCTATGAGATGTAGATAGAAATTGCTGTACCACGTGGTAACGTCAGTACAGTTAAAGTGCCCTGCAGGGACACGTTTGCATGAAGTGGTGACAGCAACTTGAACTCAAGCTGAGGGTTTCTGATCTTCAAAAGCAAGTAGCTTCACTACAGGGCATACAGGTGGATGAATGTATCCTCATGGACTACAGGTTGTATGAGGCGGTCACCCCACAGCCACAAAGTTCTGGATGGCACGTGGGTGGTTACCCACAAAGTTAGAAAGAGGCAGGCAGTGCAAGAATATTTGGTAGTTCGGCACTCTCAAACCGAACTTCAGCATTGAATGCCACTGAGGGTGCCTGAAACGTCAACACCTACCAGTTCTTCTGAGAACTCTTTTTTTTTCAAGGAAACAGCTGCTCTTTTCAGAGAAATTGCACATGGTATAAAACTGTGAAATCGTCTTATTCAGCTTTACCGTTCTCGCCATGAAAACTTTCAATGAACTTTTAATGAAAGAGGTATTACGCTACTTAGTGTACTTTATAGGTTACCAAATAGTGGGAAGAAGATAGTGAAGCAGATTTGCAAGGAAGTTACTGAGAGGTGCAAGAACTAAAGAGCAGTGATCATAAAAGACTTTAATTACCCTAATGTCGAAATGGGCGGTGATTTATATAAGACCAGAGAAGGGGAGGGATTTCTGAAACGTGTTCATTTGGATTTCTTGATCAGAATGTTTCCTGACCAATGAGGAAGGCGACATTGTTGCATCTAGTCTTGGGGAATGAAGAGAGTCCAGTGCAGAATATTAAGAACCGGGGGAGCGGGGGCAGAGGGCGGTGATAGTGGGAATAGTGTTCAAAGGATCATAAGATTTAGATTCCTTATGCAGAAGAAAAAGGGACAATCTAGAACATTACAAAAAAACTTAACTGGAAGAGGGATAATGGTGGAAGAATCTGTCCTGGTAAATTGGAGTCAAAGACTGGCTGTCAGCAATGTAATAGCTGCCTGTCAAGAAGAGATAGTTCGAATAGAGTCAAGGTAAATTCCCACAAAAGGGAAAGAGGTCAAACTAAGAGCTCGCTGGTTGATGGAGATAGAGCAAAGAAAGGGTGGCTGATAGATGTCAGCTTGAGACTACAAAGAAGAATCAGTCAGAGGACATGTGAAAAGGGAAATAAAAGGGACAACGATACAGTACAAGAATAGCTTGGTAGTTAACGTAAAATGGAATCCAAAGGTATTGCATAAGATTACTAATAGTAAAAGGGCTGTCGGAGGAACGGTTGGGCCGATTGGAAACTAAAAACGAGATCTATTTATGGAGGCAGGAGGCATGGCTGAGATACTAAATGAGTACTTTGCATCGTTGCTTACCAAGAAAAAGGTCTTTGTCGAAGCTTTGGTAAACGAGGAGGTTGTTGGGATACTGGGTGACATTTAAAATGCATAACGAGACAGCACTAGATAAACTGGCAATAATTAAAATAAATTGGTCACCCGGTCCGGACGTAATGCTGAGGAAAGTCAGGGCAGAATTTGCGGACGTACATTTTTTATTCGGGGGATGTTGTCATTGCTGGCCAGGCCAGCATTTATTGCCCTTCCCTAATTGCCCTTGAGATGGTGGTGGTGAGCTGCTTTCTTGAATCACTGCAGTCCTTGGGGTGTAGGTACACCCACAGTGCTGTTCGAAAGGGAGTCCCAGGATTTTGACCCAGTGACAGTGAAGGAACGGCGATATAGTTCCAAGTCAGGATGGTGTGTGACTTGGAGGGGAGCTTGCAGGTAGTGGTGTTTTCATCTATCTGCTGCCCTTGTCTTTCTAGGTGATAAGGTCGTGGATTTGGAAAGTGCTGTCCAAGGAGCCTTGGTGAGTTGCTCCAGTGCATCTCGTATATGGTACACACTGCTGCCAGTGTGTATCATTGGTGGAGGAAGTGAATGTTGAAGGTGGTGGATGAGGTGCCAATCAAGCGGGCTGCTTTGTCCTGGATGGTATCTAGCTTCTTGAATGTTGTTAGAGCTGCACTCATCCAGGCAAGTGGAAAGTATTCCACCATACTCCTGGCTTGTGCCTTGTGGATGGTGGGCAGACATTGGGGAGACAGGGAGTGAGTTACTCGCTGCAGAATGCCTAGCCTCTGACCTGCTCTTGTCGCCACAGCATTTATGTGGCTGGTCCAGTTCAGTTCCTGTTCAATGGTGACCCCAGGATGTCGATAGTTTTGGATTCAGCGATGGTAATCCCATTGAACGCAAGGGGAGATAGTTAGAAACGCTTTTGTTCAAGATGGTCATTGCCTGGCACTTGCATGGTGCGAATGTTACTTGCCACTTATCAGCCCAAGCCTTGATGTTGTCCAGGTCTTGCTGCATATGGACATGGGCTGCTTGGTTACCATCTTCCAATCCTTAGATATAGGTGTGGTTTCAAAGGACTTGGAAATGAGGAAGGATAGTTTACCTTTTTCGCAGTCACAGAATGTCATTTGTGATTTCGAGAGCCTTTTCAGTACTGTGGCGGGGTGGAAACCTACGAAGTACTAGCTCAGCCCCAGCTGGAATATTGTGTCCAATTCTGCGCACCATACTTCAGGAAGAGCGTGAAGGCCTTGGAGAGGGTATCAAAAAGTTTATTGGAATTTACTGATTCCAGGTTCGAAGGATTACAGATACATTGATATACTGGAGAAGCTGAGATAGTTCTTATAAAAGAGAAGATGTGATAAAGGTGTTTAAAATCGTTAAGGGTTTAGATAGAGTAAATAAAGACAAACTGTTTCCAGTGGCTGAACAGTCGATAACCAGAGAGGGCAGATTTAAGGTGATTGGCAAAAGAACCAGAGGGGACATGAAGATTTGGATTGATCACTGCCTGATAGAGTGATGAATATAGACTCAACCGAAGCCTTACAAAGTGAATTGGAGACAAAAAATAAAACGCAGGGAAATGGGACTAACTGGATTGCTCGGCAGAAGAAATGATGCAGACTCGATGGGCCGAATGGGCTCTTTCTATTCTTTACTGTTCTATAATTCTACATTATGCGATATCCTATAATATTCATGCCAATGTTTCCTCGGACTGAATGCGGTTCTTCGCCATGTGCATAACACGGTTGGTGGAGACGTGTCAAAGGACACCCTTGGGCTCGCAATGTGTTCAAAACCAGGATTGAATGATACCAGCCTACATTTTCACTGTTTACAGCCAAGGTAGTTAAATTACCTTCAGTGTTGTTATTGCATTGGGCTCAGGTTGATGACCTTTCTCTCCTCTCCACTGTTTGTTGCAATCGGCGAAGCTGAAAATTCATCATTTAATGCTAGCGGACTCACTTTGATGCCCACCTCGCAGTTGATTAAGCTGAGAACAGGCTTATTGTCTCATTTTCTAAATATTGCAGGACAAACTATGTTGTACTGAAACTTAAACGACAATACTTGTTAAATTAGGAGTTGTATCTGGAAGCATCAATATTAAAGTTTAAATATAAAGCTCAAGAGCTTTACTTCTAATTTTCAGAGATCACGAAACTGAAAAAAGCACTGCAAGATTTAGGTAGGGGAAATTAATTAAATTTTACATATGCACTTGACTGTTCTACGATAGTTGATGTCCTTCATTAATATACTTGATATTCTCGGCACTGCATATTTGCTGCTATTTATCGGTCTCCACTGCATTTCTCCACTGGAAAACAGAACCATTCGAATTTTCTCTCAAAGTGCATGAGTAATTCTGGTCAGAGGATTTGGACTTTAGGAGCTTATGAAGCACCAGTTAATAGTAAAGCAACTGCAGGTAGGGTTGTGCGTCAGAAAGTGGTGATACCCGAATTGCCACGTTCAACCCATCTAGCAAACTTGATGGGAGAGGGAGAAATGTTCAAGCGGCTTAGTGTTTTTCAATGGTTACACCAAATTAAAGTTTCAAACTACAAGGGAGCTTATTAAACAGCACAGTGTACGAATGGGTTAAAGTATTCGATTTGTGAAATTATTAATTTCGAAACGAACAAGCTGTGTTGGCCGAATGCCTCCAAATTATTATGGATATCGAAATGCGAAATTTCTCTGTCTGGTGGCGCGCAACAGGCGGTCCATTATGCTCCCCGCCCGATATTCTGAACTATGAACTTTAATAGAGCTGAATATCTCGAGGGGCGTATAACGAGCAGTTGCCAAGAGGAAGTTTCTTTAATCCTTTTCTTTACCATTCACATACTTAAAGACAAATCCATCCGATATTAGCTCATTCGTGTGAGTGCAGATTACGGTCATCACAGCCTGGCCGGTAATCTGGGGGGCGGACTGCATGCTCTTTATAAAACCGACCTGATTTCCCTTTCATTGATTTTAAATGGAAAGGATATGCCAACCGCCCTGCCAGATTGTCACCCAGGAGACGAAATCGAAAATCTATCTATGATGTATACCTCTCATGCAAATTTTGTTTTTATATGTGTGTAGAAGATAAACTTCGTGAGGAAGAGTCAGGTAAAACTGCAGAAATACTTTAACCTTTTGCCTACTCAGAATATTTTACTTGTTAGTTTGCTGTTTCGCATAACTCTTACAAAACAAAACATGGAATACCTCTGCAACCTGTAATGTAAATTTGCACGATAATTTCTGTTTTAGCCCCGACAACGATCGACAGCGACTGTTGTAAGTAATAAAAGGCTATTACGCATAATTTTCCTCGTTTTCTGAAGCCATTGCCAATTCGCATTCAGGAGCGACTATTTGTACTTGAGGTAGATTTTCAATTTGTCTCGTCAAGCCATCGTTGTGGTCGGCTGTTCCTGCTAAGAACTGGTCAATGTTCATTTCCGCTTATTTGCCTTCTTTGTTAAGACAACGCCACTGTCAGACCATTGACAATGGGAAACGATATTTGCATTTATCCCGATGGAACATTACAGTAGTCCGATGATCCAGGAATTATGAAGAGGAAAAGGGAATTTCCCAAAATGGGGTAAATTACAACCTTCGGGCGACATCGAATTTGCCACGTATTATGCAATAAATCACATATATACCGTCCATTCACTTTGTGGCTGCCGATTGGCTTGTTTTAGTCCATGGTGCAAAGTTACAATTACACCCACCAGTGTGCATCATGAGTTCTGAAATGTAACTCCAGACTGCTATCCTCGCTTTCACCTGAAGAAAAATCACTTGGACATTTGTGTTTGCCATTTGTCAAATTATATGAATGGAAATCATTGCCATTCTTTCGCTGGACAAATGCGCCAATTTCTGTTTCCTTTCTTAAAAGAACTAGATCGAGCACCTCAGAGATTTTCTGCGGAAATGCAAAAGAGATTTAACTCTTCTGCTCACCATCAACTCTTTGTGTTTCAGTTCTACTTACTTCCTTTTTCGTGAAAGAAGCAAAGACTTCATCACTTTTGCATACCCCAGCGTGTTGTGTTTAGGAAGCATATTTTCAGCTTGGCTTGCTGTTAAACGTTTTCAAATCGGCTCCATCTGAATGTTGGAATGCTTCGCTTTTATCAATGCATTTTTGGAAGCTATGTGATAATCTTGTCCGTACAACACGAACCATTCTTTTCTGTTGCAGTGGAAAAGCTGAAAGCAAAGACCTCAGGTAATCTCACTGAGTTTGCAGAATAATATCCCGTGAAGGAATGTTACCAAAATGCAAAATATTTGTCTTTGATGGTGGTGAAATTCAGCATAAGAAATGGAAAGGAAAGTCATGTGGGGTGTAAAACTGGCAGTCCATCCGGTGCACCGTTTTCCGCCAACGGTTAAAGTGAAAAATCACCTTGCGGGTTGACATGGGATCACAAAACATCAAGTTCTGATATTGTTAGTCGAAAGGTGCTAGGTTTCTCTGTATGATCAAATGTAATAACGTTAACTGCACAGTTTAGGTTGACATCTCACCGACAGAATAATGGAATAGCTTTTAACTTGCTGTCCCGTCGAAAATAGGCCCTGCATATCGGCGATGTTATAGAAACCTTCCTATTTTCACTTCCATTGCTTTCAATAGCAATAAAAGGCATGTGATTCCTGTAATGGTTGGCCCATCAACAGCTCCAGTTTTACATCCTGCTAGCGTGTTGAAAATCGAGCCCATGCACATCATCACTGCAATCGCTTACGTGGGGTTAAATAAATAAAATTTCAATTTATTTGTAATCGTAGCGCTTAAATATTTTCGTTTCCATTGGCAGTAAAAGTGAAGAATCACCCCGTAATTTCTGGCAAGGTGCCAACCCAGCGACTAATTTATTCCTGTCCCATTAGTCTTCCCTTGCCACAATGAGAGAAGTTTCAAAATCGCCACCGAGTTGATAAGATGGCGAGGGAAACCCACTTGACTTGAGTTCCTTTGACTCCAAAAGGAATGGATACTGGGCGGCCAGGCCACAGGCGGTAAATCTACCACAATGTTAATGTCAGTTTCAACATTAGGTTGTATGTTTATGGCCACTGAGTTTCCCCATTTGAACGATTATTTTTCTAATATCTGATCCAGTAACATGGAAGGAATTCGTCTCGGGAAATAGCATAGAAAAGAGTGTTATCGCACTGACCGCCTGTCACACCCGATATTATGTTCAATTAACTGTGGGCTACCAACCAAGACGAATTTCTACTGTTATTTTTAACACTACAGAAAGAATTGCAATTTAAAATATATGAAACAAGTCGGTTCATCAATGCATTTTTGCAAATATTTATCTTGTGCCTTCTCGACTTTTTTTGAACATGGAAGAATTAACAGTAAATGTCCAATACATGGTCCAGGTAAAAGCAACAAGAGCAAGATTTCCTACTTTTCTTTTCTTTAATAAACGCGTTTTGTTACATCTGCATGTCGAAGAAATTTTGTCTCCAGCTTATCGTTATGGGTACGTGTAGAAGGCTGGCAGAATACTGTTAGTTTTCTGCTGTTATTGACGAAACCTCTACCCAAGTAAAAGGTTCAGTCCGTGTCAGAATAAACCAGTTGTTGCTGATCTATGTTTTCAGAGGCAGAAAAGCTGACTGAAGAGCTGCGAGAGTGCGGTAAGGAAGTAAACACGGATTTTTTTAAAATATTGTCTCTCCAACGAAGTTATGAATTATCTTTCCTCGCACTGCGTGAACTATGTTGTTCCTGTGCCACGGAATCTTTAAGCAAAACAACCGAAGGAAATTGCACATTTCCACACAACAGTTCAGTTAATGACAGAATGTTAGTATGTTATAAAATTCATCCTGAGACACAATCGCTGTGTAACGTGTAATGTTCTTCATAGTTGCTCCGGTTTGTACAGCCTGTCGGAAAATACTCGCTGCATTCTAAGTATACAGATACTATATGGCAGTGGTACTTCAAATATACTACCTAGACCTCACACTTTAAAGTGCTCGAAGTGAAACGGAGCCCTTTCCGACTGATTCGCTCACAATGATGGCTGAGACGTGAAATTGGACAAGTGCGGGTACGCAAAATGAATGGCATTGCATCGGGTGCCTGTTATATACCCCGTAGGATGTTTAGTTTCATTGAATTTAATAGAACTGAATCGCCTCTGTGTGGTTTAACGGGTAATAAACGGGATAATGGTTCACGTGTGTCCCGCCCGCGCGCAATTCCACACCCCCACACCCCCACCCCCCATCCCCTCTGCGTCCCCCCACTCTTCGCCCCGCCATCAACGCCATCTCTCGGAAAAACAGAAACCAGAATTTTTCAAAATGTCCCAATCTACATGAACTTCCATCGCCAACCTCCCTCCCAATTGACTTCACCGTGTGCTTATTTAGACCATTGCCCTGCCAAAAGGAACTGAGCACTGATCTTAAAAGCGTAACTTCACGTAAGATCTAATATTATACTACAGGTAAGCAATGCTAAGGAAGGCACCAATCACATTTAACGACTCGCAGATCATTGACTTAAAACTGAACTGCAGATTTCCGTCTTTATCATACGCACCTTAAGCATCACCTGGTGGAGAACAGAAAAGCAAATGGGACCGGAAGGATCGCACAACCCCAAAAGAACTCGTCCGATTCCCCGTCCATTTATTTCAATGAAAAGAAAGTTGGAAACTTCTGTATCACGTTGGACATTTTCCCACCCTGAGAATTTTCTCTGTGAGCTTTGAACAAGGCCTGTTTGGTACTTCTGGATAATGACCAATAGCGATAACGTCTCCAACGAGGTGGCATTTCGTGGTTGGTTTCAAAGGGGACGGCAGGTGTTGTAAACCGCATTATATAGGAAAAATAGCTTGCATTTCTACAGCTACTTTTACGACCCCTGGACGTTCCAAGGCGCCCTAAAGCTAAATAAATAGTTTTTTGAAGTATAGTAAAGCGGCAGGCAGCACGGCGCGGTCCCGAATACAACGGAATAAGTGATCAGATCAGATGTTTTTATTTATGTGTTGATCGAGCTTTAAGTGTTGACCAGGCAGAACTCCACTGCTCTTCTTCAAAATAGTGGCATAAGATCTTTGACGTCCAGCTGGGACGGCAGAGCGAGACTCACTTTTAGCACCTTAACCAAAAGTCGGCGTCTCCGACGATGCAGCTCTCCCTCAGCACTACACTGAAGCTCGAGTCGAGATTATCTGCTCAACTCTCTGGAGTGGAGCTTGAACTCTGCTAACTCAAAAGTAAACGTACTACCATTGAACTGAGGCTGACACATACCCTGACAAGGAAATTATGGAGAGATTAGATGAAGCATTTTCATTGTTAAAATATCGAAGCTATTATTGCCAGTGACTATGTAACCCGAGTTCAGCGCAGTGCAAAGCTTGGGAGAAAAACGGAGAAACGGGATGGAAATGGATAGATGCAAAGTGGAATTAGAATAGGCACTGTGGTTCTTCTCTGCTATAAGTATCGATGATACTAGAACGGCTTCTCTTTTAACAGAACGAAAGCTGAAGAGCAGCGATAAAGGTTAACTCTCACATATGATGCATTGCTTCGTGCTATTTACCTTTTTAACTTATTTACAAAACCGTTTCACAATTTGTATACATTTCTATAGATGTCTTTCTATTAGGGAAGAAGGCAGAATGCATTATTATTAACATTGCGATGTGTATTGCTATCTTTAGATTTAAGTGATCATAAGAAAGAGGATGGTGAGTAGCAATGGGGAATCGGTGAGTCAGGAAAACGTCTGGGCAATTTCTTTAACTGGAAAGAATCAATCGAATTTTATCTTTCTGATCTGGCCATGAATTTTTATATTTTTGGCTTCTGTTTCTTACATGGATTAACGCCGGACTAGAAGAAATCGCTGAGGCCGTGCAATCGATCCCAGAGCTTAAAAATTGCATTACCGTATCACTCATATCCCTCAATAACTTTCTCTGCCAATAACCATCTAGTTCCCTTTGAATTTTTATGCTTCAACAAATTTAGAATCTACACCATTCGCTATATAGTTGCAGTTTCCACCAGATTTTGAAAGTGAATCAGTAGCTTTTCCACCTTTGTATGCGAGGTATGTATTTGACAAACCCCTTATTATTACTTCAGATATTTTGGCGACTTTATATTCAATGCTTTTCTTGTCATCCCTATGATGCTTTTATTTCACTTTTCTTGTGTTTCAATCTTGCCATGTATTTAACAGTCTGATTGTCACGATAGAATAACTCTCCATAATCCATATCAATGGGTTGGATGCCCATGCCAGTTATAAGCTTGCTAAATTTGCATGTGGTGTTGAAACAGGGCTAACAGTGAAGGCACAGCGTACGGTTAGCAGTCTGCAGAGAGATACAGATCATGTATGCAAACGAATGGCAAATAAAATGTAACACTGTCAAACATAAAACGTTGTACATTGGATAGACATGTATAAAATGAGAATGCAATAAAATGGATAGGATTATAAAAAGGAGACTTAGAAATAAGTGGTGGTAGACGACCCGCATTTAACTCTTACACAATGTGGCAAAGTAATTCAAAGACACATAGAATGTAAGGAAATATGACCACCACAGTAGTATTCAAATCTACAGTTACACGGAGGCTTTATCAGACTACGTGATCAGTACTGTGTCCCAAAGATACAACAAAAAGAATTAGGTGCATTGTAGAGTGGGCAGAATAATAACGATAAATATCTTGGGCAAAAAACTGTTTTGGAAAATTAATTTTAGACTGCTTTAACAAAGACGCGGCACTGTCAGAAAGGGCCGAATAACCCTTTGTGCTTCAACTCTCTGTGGTCCTATGGGCCATGGTTTCCGATGCAGAGGGAGAAATTTGAGAGAGTAGAACACCAACGTAAATAAATGTTAAATAATGCTGCCAAAGTAACTACAAATTATGACTTTAATATTCGTTAAACCAGTATAATCCACAAAAATCCAGTCCATTTAACAGCAGCGGAAATCCAATCTGGACACAATCGTCCCGTCAATCTACTCTCAATCGTCAGTAAAGTGATGGAAGGTGTTTTCGACGTTGCTATCAAGCGGCACTTAATCACCAATAACCTGCTCGCTGATGCTCAGCTTGGATTTCGCCAGGTTCATTCGTCTCCGGACTTCATTACAGCCTTGGTCTAAACATGAACCAAAAACTGAATGCCAGAGCTGAGCGAGTGAATGCGTTTGAGCCCGAGTAAAATTGAAGTCAATTGAAATCACGGTGCCCAAGGTTAAACTCGTGAAAAGTAACCTCAGAACAGATATTGAAAGAAGCCTCTAATGGTGTTAAATGTTTCTCATCATCCGTTAAGTGGGGTGGTAGAGGCAAAGGTATTAAATGTATTCAAAGTGAGTGTTCGGGAACCAAATGATGTGAAAATGGTTTTCTTGTGTTCCTATTTTATTGCTGATTGGGAATTAATATCTCTGATCTATAACTGATGGCTACTTCGCTCAAAAAAAAGATAATTGGACATAAAGTGTATTCCCATGTGGAACAGTTTCCGATTTAATAACTTTTCTCGATGTTTAGATGTCTTCTTTGCTTGCTTGATTGTCAGAAGAAAGCTACGTTTTATAAAGGGGCAATGGCCGGCATTGGAATGTAGGAAAATAATGACTGAATCTTAACCCTGTTTGCTTTGTTTCCTTTATTTCCATTAAGTGGATGTTGGTAGCTGTAATGATACGATTATAAATTAAGGAAAAAGGCAATTGCTGTAATTTAAGGGATTGCATTTCACACTTACAGCTGCGAGTTTACCTAACATACAGTACTTCCAGTTTAGGTTTGGAATGTTGATTCAGTCTGAACATTCAGATAATAACGGACAAATTCAGATGCATATCACCAGACAGTGTAAATGTGCAGCTATTGACGGGAAAGCAAGAGTAATAGTGTCACAGATAATTTTAGGATTATGCATTGATTTTCTTTCTTCTTTAATCATGCAGAGGAAATGATACGTGAAACTCAGACTGGTAAACAACCTATTTCATAACCTTTGCGTGAAATCCGAACTGGAATCGAGCGGTGATATAACAGGTGGTCCATCACCCACCTCCCCGTATCCCACAATATGCTGAAAAATCATGATGGTGACACTCCCTCTTAAATAGCACGTCTGAGCAGTAATACTTGTCCCATTTGATGGTAAAGAACTGCGACTGGAAACTAAGCCGAATAGATCGAAAATCGGATGAACTCAAAGAGAAATCAATATGTGTTTGTTTCAGAACTAGATAAATTGACAAACATTCAGAAAGACGTGGGTAAGAAAATAATTTTTCAGCGTCTGCCATTTATTTGAACTATTTAGATCAACAGTTGCAAACTTGAACTTTATGGGGCTGGAATTGAACTTTGATGGGGGCACACAATGGGCTGTCGTCGTTTATACACCCTACTCCAATCCATGGATTTCATAGTTATCTGACCTGTGTTTCTTTTACCATAGCGGAACTGCTGACTTTGAAAAATGAAGGTGAAGACTCTTTCTGTATTTATAATATACTGCTCTGTTGTGCGCATGCATAAAGGGGTGATATTGGTCTTGTGCGGTCATGCAAAACGGGTGAGAATGCATTGGCAGCTCGTTTTATAAGCAACACGATTATTTCCCATTGAAGCAGCAGAAAAGAAAATCAGGCGGGGTGTGACTCGGGCTGCCGATCCACTGTCACTCGTTTCGCGTTACTGCCCAAGTTCGATTTTAACCTTCAAAGTATCCAAAAGATAAAGATCACTGGTCTCTCAGGCTCTGGCTGTCCACAAATTATCTGGGAAAGTGTGGGAAAACTGTCTTGAAAATTTTCTGATTAATCGACATGTTTCTCCGTGTTAATCCCGTAAATTCTAAATACCTGAACGCCATTCATCAATCTAGTGCTTTCTTTTAAGATTAGTGATCGCCCGACTGCTTCAACAGTCCATATATGACCATTTCAGTGATAGATTCCCCACCTCCTAAGATCATTACACTCTGCCCACTCATCTTGTAAATCAATTAGAGCCATGGAGAGATACAGCACTGAAACAGGCCCTTTAGCCCAACGAGTCTATGTCGACCAACAACCACCCATTTATACTGATCCTATATCCCCTACAACATCCCCACCATCTACCTACTTCTTTTGGGCCTCCTTATCTCGAGACACAATGGATACGCGCCTGGAGGTGGTCAGTGGTTTGTGAAGCAGCGCCTGGAGTGGCTGTAAAGGCCAATTCTAGAGTGACAGGCTCTTCCACAGGTGCTGCAGAGAAATTTGTTTGTCGGGGCTGTTGCACAGTTGGCTCTCCCCTTGCGCCTCTGTCTTTTTTCCTGCCAACTACTAAGTCTCTTCGATCTGCCACATTTTAGCCCTGTCTTTATGGCTGCCCGCCAGCTCTGGCGAACGCTGACAACTGACTCCCACGAATTGTGATCAATGTCACAGGATTTCATGTCGCGTTTGCAGACGTCTTTAAAGCGGAGACGTGGACGGCCGGTGGGTCTGATACCAGTGGCGAGCTCGCTGTACAATGTGTCTTTGGGGATCCTGCCATCTTCCATGCGGCTCACACGGCCAAGCCATCTCAAGCGCCGCTGACTCAGTAGTGTGTACAAGCTGGGGATGTTGGCCGCCTCGAGGACTTCTGTGTTGGAGATACGGTCCTGCCACCTGATGCCAAGTATTCTCCGGAGGCAGCGAAGATAGAATGAATTGAGACGTCGCTCTTGGCTGGCATACGTTGTCCAGGTCTCGCTGCCATAGAGCAAGGTACTGAGGACACAGGCCTGATACACTCGGACTTTTGTGTTCCGTGTCAGTGCGCCATTTTCCCACACTCTCTTGGCCAGGCTGGACATGGCAGTGGAAGCCTTACCCATGCGCTTGTTGATTTCTGCATCGAGAGACAGGTTACTGGTGATAGTTGAGCCTAGGTAGGTGAACTCTTGAACCACTTCCAGAGCGTGGATGGAGCATTTCTGACGTCCTGCCTCATGATGCTCGTTTTCTTGAGGCTGATGGTTAGGCAAAATTCATTGCAGGCAGCCGCAAACCTGTCGATGAGACTCTGCAGGCACTCTTCAGTGTGAGATGTTAAAGCAGCATCGTCAGCAAAGAGGAGTTCCCTGATGAGGACTTTCCGTACTTTGGACTTCCGCTCTTAGACGGGCAAGGTTGAACAACCTGCCACCTGATCTTGTGTGGAGGAAAATTCCTTCTTCAGAGGACTTGAACGCATGTGAAAGCAGCAGGGAGAAGAAAATCCCAAAAAGTGTGGGTGTGAGAACACAGCCCTGTTTCACACCACTCAGGATAGGAAAGGGCTCTGATGAGGAGCCACCATGTTGAATTGTGCCTTTCATATTGACATGGAATGAGGTGATGATACTTAGCAGCTTTGGTGGACATCCGATCTTTTCTAGTAGTCTGAAGAGACCACGTCTGCTGACGAGGTCAAAGGCTTTGGTGAGATCAATGAAAGCATTGTAGAGGGGCATCTGTTGTTCGCGGCATTTCTCCTGCATCTGACGAAGGGAGAACAGCATGTCAACGGTCGATCTCCCTGCACGAAAGCCGCACTGTGCCTCAGGGTAGATGCGCTCGACCAGCTTCTGGAGCCTGTTCAGTGCGACTCGAGCAAAGACTTTCCCCACTATGCTGAGCAGGGAGATACCACAGTAGTTGTTGCAGTCTCCGCAGTCACCTTTGTTTTTATAGAGGGTGATGATATTGGCATCGCGCATGTCCTGTGGTACTGCTCCCTCATCCCAGCACAGGCAAAGCAGTTCATGTAGTGCTGAGAGTATAGCAGGCTTGGCACTCTTGATTATTTCAGGGGTAATGCTGTCCTTCCCAGGGGCTTTTCCGCTGGCTAGAGAATCAATGGCATCACTGAGTTCCGATTTTGTTGGCTGTATGTCCAGCTCATCCATGACTGGTAGTGCTCAACCTAGCGGTCCATTTGTTTGCATTGGTCAGTGATTATGTTCCCTGATTTAGATTTGAGGGGGGCGATCTTCTTGATGGTTGGCCCAAGAGCTCTCTTCATGCCATCATACATTCCTCTGATGTTTCCGGTGTCTGAGGCCAGCTGAATATGACTGCATAGGTGTTGCCAGTAGTCGTTTGCGCAGCGCCTGGCTGTTCTTTGTGCAGTGCTTCTGGCTGCTTTAAGTGCTGCAGATGTTAAATCGCTGGGGGCTTTCTTGTCGTTCAACAGTGCAATGCGCTTAGCGGCTATGACAGGTTCCAGCTCTTCATTATGAGATTGAAACCAGTCTGCATTTCTCTTCGCACTTTTGCCGTAGGTGGTCAAAGCTGACTCATAGATGGCGTCTCTGATGTGGGCCCACTTGGTCTCAGCGTCCCCTTTGGGAGTGTTTTGAAGGGCTGTTACAAGTAAATTTAGAAATTTTTGTAACAGCTGTGGATGAGAAATTCTGCTCATGTTGATGCGCGGGTGGCCCTTCTGCTTGGAATGATGCAACTTCTTTGGTCTGAGTCTAACCTTGCAGCACACCAAGGAGTGGTCAGTGTCGCAGTCCGCACTGTGGAAGCTGCGTGTGATTCGAACACTGTTTAAGGAGGCTCGCCTTGTGACAATGAGGTCTAGCTGGTGCCAACGACGTGATCTTGGGTGCCTCCATGAAACCTGGTGACAGGGTTTAGTGTGAACGAACGAGTTGGTGATGCAGAGGTTATGATAGGTACACAACTCAAGCAGTCTCTGCCCGTTCTCATTCATCCTTCCAACGCCATAGCACCCAAGGCAGGAGGGCCATGAGTCATGGTCGGCCCCAACCCTGGCATTAAAGTCCCCCAGCAGGAATAGGTGTTCGGTGTTGGGGATGCTGCTAATGATGTTATGGAGTTGCTCGTAGAACTGGTCTTTAGCTTCAGGTGGGGAGCAGAGTGTTGGAGCATAGATGCTGAGTCGGTGTATTGGACCAGAGGTGGTGAGCAGTCGGATGGACAGTATGCGTTCCGAGCCATTTGAGGGAGGCTCTGTCATGCTGAGCAAGGAGTTTCTGATGGCGAAGCCCACTCCATGCTGTCTTGGTTCTTCAGGATCCCTGCCCTGCCAGAAGAAGGTGTCATCTTGCTCTGCTAGAGATCCACTCGCGGGGAGGCGAGTCTCCTGAAGTGCTGCAATGGCGACATTGAGTCTACTGAGATCGTTGTTAATGATGGCAGTCTTCCAAGAATCGTTGATTTGTGTAAGGTCTTCTGACAGGCCAGGACACATACTTCTGACGTTCCAGCTTGCAAAGCAAAGGGCTGGTACCTTCTTTCCTTTTTTCGTGTTGTTTGGTGCGGTGTATCAGTCCACCTTTCGGGCAATGACCCTAAGCTCCAAGCACCCATTGAAGCAGGTAGACTGTGGCGGGACAGACCCTTATTGACCGGGGACTGCCCGGTTTGAGGTGGGCGGTAGCTGTCCAGTGAGGTGCAATGACCTCTCCCACCGACAAAGGCAACCCGTGGCGCCCAGTTTCTACGCCAATTTATCTGGACTTATAACCCGTAACTGCTGCCTTCCGTGTTGTTTCAGTCGATGTGAGGCAACTATGGAGTGACCTCTCCATGGCGCATGCCTGGGCAAGTTTATGGAGGTTGAGAGTTGCCCAGTCGTCAAAACCCCCCTCTCGGCCTTTCTGGTGGGGTCCAAAGGAGTGCAGGGCCCGACGTGTGGCACCAGTATGGCTGCAGGAACTGCTGGAAACATGCCAAAGGTGACACATGATCGCCTACGGGGTTCTGCTCCGGATTATCTGTTAGGGTTTACTCCCTTAGCCTTGGTCTCTCCTGAGACGCCCACAAGGCATTGGGGTTGTTGGGGCCCCTACACATGTGTAGGATGGTGCCAGTGGAAGGAGGGGATGCGAGGGGGAGGGGTAGAGGGAGGGGGTGCGAGGGGGAGCTGGGAAGGGGGCTGTAAGGGGGTGGGGGGGTGCAGGGGAAGGGGGCATGGGGGGAAGATGGTGCGAGGGGGGGCGGGCTGGGACGGGGTTGTGAGGGGGTGAGCTGAGAGGGTGGAGCAGGGAAGGGGACGGGGGGGTGGAAGGGGGGAAAGGGGGGGGAGAGGGGGGGAAAGCGGGTGCAGGTAATAAGCCATTTCCTCAGTGCCCACCATCGACGTCCGGAAAGCTCCGGACGTCGATGGTGGGCGCTGAGGAAATGGCTTATTCATCTACCTACACTGGAGGCAATTTACAATGGCCAATTTACCTATCAACCTGCAAGCCTTTGGCTGTGGGAGGAAACCTAAACACCCGGCGGAAACCCACGCGGTCACAGGGAGAACTTGCAAAGTCGGCACAGGCAGTACCCAGAATTGAACGCGGATCACTGGAGCTGCGGGGCTGTGGTGCTAACCACTGCGCCACTGTGCCGCCATTATTCGATTCCTATTTCGAAAAGGTCCACTCACTTTCTGAGCAGAAATTGATCCAATTTATTTTTGTAGCCATCAACTGGGCCAGAATTAATCATTTTTTTCTGGGGGGGCTGCGTCACATGCTCATTAACATATACGTCAAACAGAATCCTCTAACCTTCCTGTTCTCGCTGGGTGGGTTAGGTTAAACCTCAGCCATAAACAATGTCTCCTCTAATTATTTTTTGTGCATGGCCTGTTTATTTAAATGTACAGTACCTTTATATTTTGCAAGCCTGGTATTTTAAAGAGGATAACTTTTGAGCAACCAGTCAGGTTCCCACCAGGTCGCTGCATAGCCGCGCGCACACACAGCTCAGAGGGAATTAGAATTAGAACATTACAGCGCAGTACAGGCCCTTCGGCCCTCGATGTTGCGCCGACCTGTGAAACCATCTGACCTACACTATTCCATTTTCATCCATATGTCTATCCAATGACCATTTAAAGTTGGCGAGTCTACTACTGTTGCAGGCAGGGCGTTCCACACCCCTACTACTCTCTGAGTAAAGAAACTACCTCCAACATCTGTCCTATATCTATCACCCCTCAACTTAAAGCTATGTCCCCTCGTGTTTGCCATCACCATCCGAGGAAAAAGACTCTCACTATCCACCCTATCTAACCCTCTGATTATCTTATATGTCTCTATTAAGTCACCTCTCCTCCTCCTTCTCTCCAACGAAAACAACCTCAAGTCCCTCAGCCTTTCCTCGTAAGACCTTCCCTCCATACCAGGCAACATCCTAGTAAATCTCCTCTGCACCCTTTCCAAAGCTTCCACAGCCTTCCTATAATGCGGTGACCAGAACTGCACGCAATACTCCAGGTGCGGTCTCACCAGAGTTTTGTACAGCTGCAGCATGACCTCGTGGCTCCGAAACTCGATCCCCCTACTAATAAAAGCTAACACACCATATGCCTTCTTAACAGCCCGATTAACCTGGGTAGCAACTTTCAGGGATTTATATACCTGGACACCAAGCTCTCTCTGTTCATCTACACTACCAAGAATCTTCCCATTAGCCCAGTACTCTGCATTCCTGTTACTCCTTCCAAAGTGAATCACCTCACACTTTTCCGCATTAAACTCCATTTGCCATCTCTCAGCCCAGCTCTGCAGCCTATCTATGTCCCTCTGTACCCTACAACATCCTTCGGCACTATCCACAACTCCACCGACCTTCGTGGCATCCGCAAATTTACTAACCCACCCTTCTACTCCCTCTTCCAGGTCATTTATAAAAATGACAAACAGCAGTGGCCCCAAAACAGATCCTTGCGGTACACCACTAGTAACTAAACTCCAGGATGAACATTTGCCATCAACCACCACCCTCTGTCTTCTTTCAGCTAGCCAATTTCTGATCCAAAGCTCTAAATCACCTTCAACCCCATACTTCCGTATTTTCTGCAATAGCCTACCATGGGGAACTTTATCAAACGCCTTACTGAAATCCATATAGACCACATCCACGGCTTTACCCTCATCCACCTGTTTGGTCACCTTGTCAAAAAACTCAATAAGGTTTGTGAGGCACGACCTACCCTTCACAAAACCGTGCTGACTATCTCTAATGAACTTATTCTTTTCAAGATGATTATAAATCCTATCTCTTATAACCTTTTCCAACATTTTACCCACAACCGAAGTAAGGCTCACAGGTCTATAATTACCAGGGCTGTCTCTACTCCCCTTCTTGAACAAGGGGACAACATTTGCTATCCTCCAGTCTTCCGGCACTATTCCTGTCGACAATGACGACTTAAAAATCAAGGACAAAGGCTCTGCAATCTCCTCCCTGGCTTTCCAGAGAATCCTAGGATAAATCCCATCTGGCCCAGGGGACTTATCTATTTTCACACTTTCCAAAATTGCTAACACCTCCTCCTTGTGAACCTCAATCCCATCTAGCCTAGTGGTCTGAATCTCAGTATTCTCCTCGACAACATTTTCTTTCTCTACAGTAAATACTGACGCAAAATATTCATTTAACACTTCCCCTATCTCCTCTGATTCCACACACAACTTCCCACTACTATCCTTGATTGGCCCTAATCTAACTCTGGTCATTCTTTTATTCCTGATATACCTATAGAAAGCCTTAGGGTTCTCCTTGATCCTATCCACCAATGACTTCTCGTGTCCTCTCCTTGCTCTTCTTAGCTCTCCCTTTAGATCCTTCCTGGCTAGCTTGTAACTCTCAAGCGCCCTAACTGAGCCTTCACGTCTCATCCTAACATAAGCCTTCTTCTTCCTCTTTACAAGCACTTCAACTTCTTTAGTAAACCACGGCTCCCTCGCTCGACAACTTCCTCCCTGCCAGACAGGTACATACTTATCAAGGACACGCAGTAGCTGCTCCTTGAATAAGCTCCACATTTCGATTGTGCCCATCCCCTGCAGTTTCCTTCCACATCCTACGCATCCTAAATCTTGCCTAATCGCATCATAATTTCCTTTCCCCCAGCTATAATTCTTGCCCTGCGGTATATACCTGTCCCTGTCCATCGCTAAGGTAAACCTAACCGAATTGTGATCACTATCACCAAAGTGCTCACCTACATCTAAATCTAACACCTGGCCGGGTTCATTACCCAGTACCAAATCCAATGTGGCATCGCCCCTGGTTGGCCTGTCTACATACTGTGTCAGAAAACCCTCCTGCACACACTGGACAAAAACTGACCCATCTAAAGTACTCGAACTATAGTATTTCCAGTCAATATTTGGAAAGTTAAAGTCCCCCATAACAACTACCCTGTTACTCTCGCCCCTGTCGAGAATCATCTTCGCTATCCTTTCCTCTACATCTCTGGAACTATTCGGAGGTCTATAGAAGACTCCCAACAGGGTGACCTCTCCTCTCCTGTTTCTAACCTCGGCCCATACTACCTCAGTAGACGAGTCCTCAAACGTCCTTTCTGCCGCTGTAATACTCTCCTTGATTAACAATACCACACCCCCTCCTCTTTTACCATCTTCTCTGTTCTTACTGAAACATCTAAATCCCGGAACCTGCAACATCCATTCCTGCCCCTGCTCTACCCATGTCTCTGAAATGGCCACTACGTCGAGATCCCAGGTACCAACCCATGCTGCAAGCTCACCCACCTTATTCCAGATGCTCCTGGCGTTGAAGTAGACACACTTTAAACCAAGTTCTTGCTTGCCAGTGCCCTCTTGCGTCCTTGTAACCTTATCCCTGACCTCGCTACTCTCAACATCCTGTACACTGGAACTACAATTTAGGTTCCCATTCCCCTGCTGAATTAGTTTAAACCCCCCCGAAGAGCACTAGCAAATCTCCCCGCCCCCCCTCCCCCCCCAGGATATTGGTACCCCTCTGGTTCAGGTGAAGACCATCCTGTTTGTAGAGTTCCCACCTACCCCAGAAAGAGCCCCAATTATCCAGGAAACCAAAACCCTCCCTCCTACACCATCCCTGCAGCCACGTGTTCAACTCCTCGCTCTCCCTATTCCTCGCTTCGCTATCACGTGGCACGGGCAACAACCCAGAGATAACAACTCTGTTTGTTCTCGCTCTCAGCTTCCACCCTAGCTCCCTGAATTTCTGCCTTAAATCCCCATCTCTCTTTCTACCTATGTCGTTGCCATTAACCCTGGATATGAATTCCACATAACCCTAGGTATGAATTACACAACCTCAAGACACTTTCGGGCAATATTTACATTTTAGCAACAGAAAATCAAGACTGGTGTACAATAAGTGCTCGATCCGATGTTTCCCGTTTCACACTGCTAGGGAAAATTACCTTACAGAATCTTGAGGCTGTAGAATTCACTTCCAGGGTTTAGAGGTTGAGATTTGTAGCCCCAAATGTAACCTATCTCGCCCAGGGATTTCTACGTATGTATTTCTATGCATACTCTCGCAATAGGAACTCCGTTCAAATGGATGTTCAGGATCCCAGGTACAATTTGAAGAGGAGTCAGAAGTCTTTCCAAATTCATAGCCAAAATTCTTTGCTCCTGCAACAGCATTAATAATCAATTAACTTGTCACTGAGCTGGAATTTGTGGCATTTAATTATGTGCAAAATGGCAGTCATGTTGGCTTACATACGTAACTGCACTTGCCAAATATACCACCTGAGGTGGTTCACTTTGTGATCCTCTAAGATCTAAGATGTCAATTAATTTCAAGTCCTCAAGGAAGCTATCCATGACAAACATGTTTACTGCTTTACTTATCCATATGTTTAACTTCTCTCTCTCTCTCTGCACGTTTCCTGTGAAAATGTGCAATCCCAAGATATGGCCTGTCAGGGAAGTTGGCTCAGGACTATAATATCACTTGCTGTATTTAATCCATACTTATCCATTCAGTAGTTTCTTACCCATGACATTCCCACCAAAAATGTAACTGATCTCCAGCTGGTAACTTCGGTAGTGCCTCGAACACTGGGTCCAATTTTAACTTCGTCGCCCTTTGGGAAATAGATGGGATCAGGTGCAACTGTGGCTTAATCATTGTGTATTTACCCTTCACCAAACTTATGGTTGTGAGCTAGCCTTGAGTCCAATGAGCGTGTGAATCTGAAATGGCATCATTTATCTTTTCATTCTGCAATTACTGACTGGATTGCTATATATTTCCAGAAATTTATGGTTTTATTTCAGATTTCCAATATTTTCAATGTTTCATTTGGTCAGTGTAAAATAACCTGAAACTATGCAGATTAAAGCCACGTTTGGTGATATCATGTTCCTTATTTATAAAAACACACGTTTTTAATTGGCCTACCCTCTTTAGAACTGAGATTACTTCGTGAAAAATGCAGTAAGTAATAAAAAGTTATTCATATCTTTCAACAATTTTCTTCCTTTCTTGAATATTTGAAGTTATTCATCAATAAAACCGTTGATGCAAATAACTTGCCATCTGGAAAGGGGACGAACAATCAATGGTGGTTGTTTGGTCGCCCGTTACACAATATGTCTGATTTTACTTTTCATTCAAATCTAGGGAAAGAAAATTGGGCGGAGTATAACAGGTTATCTGTCCACAATGGCCCAAAGTGTACCCCAAAGTTGCTTTTCACCACCTTATAGTAATTCAGCCTCTGATCGTGGAATAAGTTGCTCTTCAGATGTTCTGGAACAAACGTGTTTCTTTACTCCTGTTCGATCCTTTGCAGAGTACCTCAGGAAAAATTCCACGTCACTTTTCATTCAGGCTCGACTGACTAGCGGATATGGGCGGGACACTCGCTATGTAAAAGGGAACAGTGAAATGCAGGGTTCGATTGATACTCCCCATCAGTCCTGTGGTCTAGGAAGCGGCTGACCTGTCTAAGGACTGTTGCAGGGAGCCTTCGCCAATTTTAATCGCCGACCCTCATTAGCCAATGATTTGGATGCGGGGATTAAATGTAATATTTCCAAGTTTGCTGCTTACACAAAACTTTGTGGGAATGTGAGTTGTGAGGAGGATCCAAAGAGGCTTCAAGGGGACTCAGACAGCCTTAGCGAGTGGGAAAAAACATGCCAGATGGGATATAATGTAGAAAAATGTGAAGTTATCCACTTTGGTAGGAAAATAGAAATGCGGAGTATTTCTCAAAAGGTGAGAAACTGGGAAGTGTTGATTTCCAAAAGGACATGGGTGTCCTTGTTCATAAGCCAGTGAAAACTAACATGCAGGTGCAGCAAGCAACTGGGAAGGCAAATGGTATTTTGGCCTTAATTCAAAGAGGATTTGAGTGCAGGAGTAAAGAAGTCTTGCCGTAGAGTATGTGCAACGAATGCTCTATGAGGAGAGATTGAGGAGACTGGATCTATATTCTCTAAAGTTTAGAAGCATGAGATTTAATCTCATTAAAGCATACACAATTCTTACAGGGCTCGATAGGGTAGATGCAGGAAGGATGTTTCCCCTGGCTGGGTGGGCTAGAACCAGGGGACATTCTGAGAATAAGAAGTAGGCCATTTAAGAGTGACGTGAGAAGGAATTTCGTCACTCAGACTGTGGTGAATCTGTGGAATTCTCTAACCCAGAGACCTGTGGAGGCTCAGTCATTGAGTATGTTCAAGGCAGAGATCGATAGATTTCTTAATATTAAAAATATCATGGGCTATGGGGATAGTGCAGAAAAATGG
The DNA here is from genome assembly GCF_036365525.1 of Heterodontus francisci. Taxonomy (NCBI): domain Eukaryota; kingdom Metazoa; phylum Chordata; class Chondrichthyes; order Heterodontiformes; family Heterodontidae; genus Heterodontus; species Heterodontus francisci. Next base: position 27,287,258 of record NC_090399.1, read on the forward strand.
CGTTGAGGTAGAATATCAGCCATGATCTAGCTGAATAGTGGAGCAGACTCGAGAGGCTGAATGGCCTACTCCGGCTCCTATTTTCTATGCCCACTTGCCAATCAAAACAGCTCAGACTACAGCGGGTTGCAGCTGGCCGGCAGCAAAAAGTGGGCAACTCGGAAATCCATGTGGCACTTCCACTCCTCTTGGGTCCTCTTCTGGTCCTGGATCCGAATTCTGACTACTTCAGCCTGACAGGGAAGTCATGCTACTCTTTCGCAGAGGCTGAGGTAAAACTAACATCAGAGCCCGATCTGCAAATTTAAAGCAGGACCCTGCCGGCGTTGGTCGGGTGACTTTACCATCTAAAATTTCAATTGCTCTGACGGGGGAGGAAAATCACGTGCTTGGTAACTTCCCAACAATTTTGCAGTACAGACAGCTATAATGGAGTAAGTGCAGAAGTTTCTTGCTCCAAAATAGTGAGTGACAGGACTGGGACTCTTTGCGGGTTCCTGATCTCCATCCAGCAGATGGGCACACTGATGGCAGGGGAAAGAGTAGATGTGCACCTTGCTGTCCAGCCCTTGAGCTGTTGAGAATTGGCTACCAGTTATATGAATTATAGAATGGAAATCCGTCTCAGGCGGAGACACAAAATGGGGGGAATTAGAACGGCCGCCCATTATACGCAGCACTTGATATCCAGCTCCATTGCGGTCAATGGAATTAAACATAGGCGCTGTGTCGAACCGGCGAGCGATCCAACACCGCCAATTTTACAGCACCTCCGGAAGAATTTCTACCCTAAAATCGATGAAAATCAAAATCGGGCGATTATTATAAAAGGTGGTCAATGTACAATGCCAGGTGACAAGTTGAAAATCTATTCTTTAGGTGTTTTATCACAAAGCAGATGCTGCGACCGAATCACAGATTTGAATTTGCTACTGGTGTGAAAAACTGGGGTTTTTGTCCTCCGCCATTTGTGGAAATCACCTAATTTTGGATTCCATTAACTTCAGTAGAAATGATAATCAGGCGGTTTTTATAAACGGTGGCAGATATGCATTTTTTTATTCTTTCATGGGATGTGGGCGTCGCTGGCTCGGCCAGCATTTATTGCCCATTCCTAATTGGTGGGGAGCCGCCTTCTTGTGCCGCTGCAGTCCATGTGGAGTAGGTACACCCACAGTGCTGTAAGGTAGGGAGTTCCAGGATTTTGACCCGGCGACAGTGAAGGAACGGTGATGTAGTTCCAAGTCAGGATGGTGTGTGTGGCTTGCAGGGGAACTTGCAGGTGGTGGTGTTCCCATACATCTGCTGCCCTTGTCCTTCTAGGTGGTAGAGGCCATTTGATGCTCTGTGACAAGGTGATAATGTAGCAGAATGTTCATCAACTCCTAGCAGTCTTGGTCTTCTCCTGTTACTGGGATTATCCTTACTTCGAGGCAGGCAAATGAGGTAACTGGTTCTATGTGGACAAGCAGGAGAAAATTTACCAGTATTCTGAGTGGGTGAGCTCAGTACTTTAACCCTGTCAAATTACAGTTGTACCTCAATAATTATTTTCAGGTTTCGAAGTTCAGAATCTTGCTTAAGTTCACTTATTAACCCGGATGTGTACCTGGGGCCACAAATGTGCACCCCATTTGAAGCAGACATAATTTGCATGTATGGCTTTCTGAAAAATAGGTCTTGTTGATTCTTCTCTGGCGGTGGTTATTAAAAAGTGTTCAATACCATCCTCAACAAAAGTATTTTCGTTTTTATACTTATCTATGAAACATCCTTGATGCACAGTAAAACTGATTGGCAGAAGCTGAAACAACAACAGCGGTAATGAAGAAAGTTTGGTCTAGAGGCATAACGCAAGACCAATCAGCAGCCAGTTTAGTATCCAGCCCTATCTTCTTTTCGATTGAGTTCAGTGGAAAAGCGATTCAGGCGAGTGTAAATGTTTCTCGCCCGTTTTTCGCCTGATAAAATGTTAAAATTATCCAAAACCTAATAAAACTGTTTCAAGCAAGCGGGTTACAAAATAAGAGCTTTCTGGTTGAACTCTACACACGAAAACAGACAATCCCATCTTTTAGTTATGCAAAACCACCCCAGGGACTGTTCAGCTCACAAAGTCATACATTTTCTTTTTGATTTTACAAACCAGCAAGAAAAAAGGAATTGGAGCTGTATATACAACAGCATAGTTAGTAGAATATGGTGTACAGATCATTAAAAAAAAAAGTCGAATAAAAGGATGCTTTCATATTGGCGTGGTTTAACCTAAGCTACTGAGGAAAGATTCCCCTGCGTGCTACAGACCTGTCTACAAAGAAAACAGCCCTGAATTTCATGCGGATCTCAAGATCTTAACTTTGGGAAATACCATGAAGGAAAACAGTCTGACCAGCCATTTTATTGGTTTAAGCTGTCTCTCCAGGGAACCTGCTATCGAACCCTTCTCTCCCAACAAGTAATTTCACGTGGGAGATTCCAGTTATGTTGCACATAGTGAAGAGAGGAAAAATCCTTTATTATTTCTACCCCGAAATAGAGGATGTGGGCAAGGCAGCATTTTATTTCCCATCCCTAATTGTACTACTAGGATGGTGGCAGACCTTCTCTTTGAACAACTTAAGTTCTTCCAGTGATGTTAGAGTGGAAGTCAAGGAAATTGTTCGTGAACGAACCGTATATATGTCCTAAATTCTTCTACTGATTTCCACTCCTGATATTAGTAACTCGTAGAAACGGATGTGATCAAGACGAATTGCTCACATTTTCATCCACCTTCATTTTCGCTTGCAGAGGAAATAGGAAAGACAGATAAAGGTACTGTCCCTTCTTCCTTAAATAAATATGCGCCACCTTTTTGTTCCAATGGTCATCAATCAGAAGACTTTTCAATGTTTTTAGCTCTGGAAAGAAAACTATATTAAAAAGTTGTTAGGAAGTGAGCATCGATGTAAGTTTTTTTTAAATACTATAAATGAATGTATATGCAACTATTGCTCGTTTGATTGCCTGGTGCAATGGTGCATCTAACCATTAAATGTACTTTGGGGGGACGGGGGGAACCTTATAGTCCGGAAGTGAGGGTTCCACGAATCTGATCGTTCTGAGTTGGTTGTCAGACGAATCATCTGCTGAGGCATCTTCACTGGTATTTAATGAGCCAACCTAACTTTCGCAGGGCGATACTTGGTTAGTATTAGCAGTAATGAGTAGCTTACTTGGCTGAAGATACTTAGTTTAGAACTTAGCTGCGTTGTAAAAATGAATCAAACAACATTTTTGAAAGTGCTTTTGAACTAAATGACAGAACACAGTGGACCCAGGCTAGACTTTCCGTGCCCTTTAAAATTCTGAGTCTGGAAAGTACACGTTGTCTGACTGTATCAATAATCACGTTGGCATCAGATTCCTGTAGCCACAGTTTTAACATTTGTGTTAGACCACTTGAAATAAATGGATAAAAGTCTCCATCAAAATAGTGATAATATTGTGTAGTGTTATTTGTCCTTGTAAGAAAAGAAATCTGTTACCCATCAGTTCTCCCAGTTTGGCGCTCTTCACATGGAGAGAGGATATTATGGCTTTGGAAAGGGTGCAGAGGAGGCCCAGGAGATAATTCTCATTTCAAATACATTAGTTACTCAGAAAGGTTCAAAGAGCTTCGTTTCTATACTTTCGAGAAGTGTAGAATTTGGATCATTTGATCGCGGTTTATAAACTAATGTAGGGCCTACATTGTGTTTATGTGGACAAAATATTTCAGCTAAATAGGTTAGAGAGAACCAGGAGCAAAGCTCACAAGTGATGTAAGGTAAGAACTAGATTGGATTTTCGGCGACTCTTCTTTTCCAGGCGACTCTTCTTTTCCAGGCGAATAGTGGACCTGTGGTGCAAGTTTACGTCTTGTGTGATAAATGCTACTTCGCTGCATTCCTTCAGGTGAGAGCCTGAAGTGTTTCTCGATGGGGTAGAAATCACGTTGTACAAAGGGTTACGTATCTCGTACTGTAAAGCAGGCCCAATATGATTTCTTGGACCAGTTTAGATTACCTCGGCGATAGGAAAGGAAAGGAACTTTCCAACTTCTTTTCACCTAATGGGCCCGGCTTTTTCTCAACATGTTTTCGTCATCTCCCAAATCATTACACGGTCCCATTTGGGTAGGGAGTGTACGTATTCTGATGCAAAAATGTGTCACAATTGTGTGGAACAGTCTGGACGAAGAAGTAGGTACTTGTCATTTGGTCTTGTCTGTCATTTTCATATCTCACATGCTCTGCTCTTATCCATCGAAATAAGAACTCAGGAGAATAAAAACGACTACTGTATAAAGGTGCTGAAAGATTCGTTCGGTTGTACTGATGCCCAGGACACCATTATACAAGTGATTAATTCATGCTGCTTTGCCTGAAAGGCTTTAGCGAGGGTACAGAAAATATTTACCAGAATGTCTCAGGGATGAAGCATGAAAATTAGATGGATAGAATGCAGAACTTGGGATTGTTCTCCTTAGAGAGGAGAGGCCGAAGAGAAGATTCGATAGAGGCGTTTAAAATCATGAAGGGTTTAGACAGAGTAAATAAAGAGAAACTGTTGCCAATAGCTGAAGGGTCAATAAAGAGCTTTTAAGGTGGTTAGCAAAAGAACCAGAGGCAACAAAAAGCAAAACATTTTGAGACAACGAGTTAGGATTTGGATTGTACTGCCTGGTAGGATGGTGGATACCGATTCAAGATGAGCTTGACAAATATTTGAACGAGAAAAAAAATCAGTGTTGTGGGGAAAGAACGGAGGAGTGGGACTGACTGAATTGCTCTTCGAAAGAGCTGGCACAGACTCGATAGGCTGAATGGCCTCCTTCTGTGCTGTGCTATTCTATGACTCTGTACCACAATCAAGGTAAAGCTTAATAAATAATATTTTATGTTTGCCTTAAAAATCTCTGATCTGATAAAAAGCATCTTTTGTGACCTCTTGCAATCTGTTACTTTTGAATGGAATAATTTGATATTTAGGCCAAAACTTGATGTGAGCAATTTTTGAGTCTTGGTTCTTTGAAGCAAAAGTTATTGCAAGTGAAGGAGCTAGTCAAACATCACACTATTACACTTTTTTCTACCCATTTGCAGTGTTTTTGTCAGTATTACACTGTGCTCTTGCAACTCTAATACAGCAATATTCCCAGTTCTAATGAAGCTATTATTTTCTTACACACAAAAGGCATTCAAGGGAGAAGTGGTGAGTGATGAAAATTCATTTGAACCTCTGAATTACTTGGCCTTTGTCGCAATTGTGCGGTACTTTAATCACTGTCAGTGGGAAATTCACAATTTCAGATGTTTCCTTCTTTCTTTCACACAATGCCAATGACAAAAATAGTATTTATATATCGCCTTTTAAGTTATAAAACGTCCCAATGCGCCTCACAGAGACATTATAAAACAAAATATGACACTGAGCCTTATGTGGAGATATTAGGGGAGGTGACCAAAACCTTGGTCAAAGACGAAGGTTTCAAGGAGCGTCGTAAAGGAGGAACGTGTAGTGGAGAGGCAGAGAGGTTTAGGGAGGGAATTTCAGAGCCTGGGGTCTAGGCAGCTGAAGGCACGGCCACCAATGATGCAGCAATTAATATTGAGGATGCTCAAGAGACCAACATTAGAGGAGCACAGATATTTTGAAGGGTGAGGAGATTACAGAGTTATGGAGAGACCTGGCCATGGAGGGATATCAAAACAAGGATAAAAATTTTAATATTGAGGTGTTTAATTGGGAGCCATTGTATGTCAGCGAGCAAAGGGGTGATGGGTAAACAGGACGTGATGTGAGGCAGCAAAGATTTGGATGACCTCAAGTTTTTAGCAGGTAGAATGTGGGAGGCCGACCACGAGTGCACGAGGTAACAAAGGCAGGGATGAGGGTTCCAGCAATACAACAGCTGAGGTGGGGGGGGGGGGGGGGTGAGACAGGTAATGTTATGGTAATGCGGATAGTGATGAGGATTGTCAGAGGATACAGCAGGATATAGATCGGTTGGAGACTTGGGCGGAGAAATGGCAGATGGTGTTTAATCCGGACAAATGTGAGATAATGCATTTTGGAAGATCTAATGCAGGTGGGAAGTATACAGTAAATGGCAGAACCCTTAGGAGTATTGACAGGCAGAGAGATCTGGGCGTACAGGTCCACAGGTCACTGAAAGTGGCAACGCAGGTAGATAAGGTAGTCAAGAAGGCATACGGCATGCTTGCCTTCATTGGTCAGGGCATAGAGTATAAAAATTGGCAAGTCATGCTGCAGCTGTACAGAACTTTAGTTAGGCCACACTTAGAATATTGCGTGCAATTCTGGTCGCCACACTACCAGAAGGACGTGGAGGCTTTGGAGAGGGTACCGAAGAGGTTTACCAGGATGTTGCCTAGTCTGGAGGGCATTAGCTATGAGGAGAGGTTGGATAAACTCGGATTGTTTTCACTGGAATGACGGAGATGGAGGGGCGACATGATAGAGGTTTACAAAGTTATGAGCGGCATGGACAGAGTGGGTAGTCAGAAGCTTTTTCCCAGGGTGGAAGAGTCAGTTACTAGGGGACATAGGTTTAAGGTGAGAGGGGCAAAGTTTAGAGGGGATGTGTGAGGCAAGTTCTTTACACAGAGGGTGGTGAGTGCCTGGAACCCACTGCCGGGGGAGGTGGTGGAAGCAGGTACGATAATGACGTTTAAGAGGCATCTTGACAAATACATGAATAGGATGGGAATAGAGGGATACGGTCCCCGGAAGTGCAGAAGGTTTTAGTTTCGGCAGGCATCAAGATCGGCGCAGGCTTGGAGGGCCGAATGGCCTGTTCCTGTGCTGTACTGTTCTTTGTTCTTTGTTCTTTGTTATGGAGGTAGAAAGGGGTGGCCTTAGTGATGTCAGGAATATGTGGTTGAAAGCTCATCTCGGGGTCAAAGCTGATTCAGTCTCAGACATTTGCCAGGGAGAGGGATGGAATTGATGATGAGGGAACAGATTTGTGTTGTGTACCGAAGGCAAGTCTTCCCAATAGTTAAAGAGAGAAGATTTCTGCTCATCCAGTACTGGATGTCGAATAAGCAGTCTGACAATTTAGAGACAGTGGAGGGGTAAAGAGAGATGGTGGTGAGTTAGAGCTGTATGTTATCAGTGTACACATGGAAAATGACATGTTTCCAAATGATATCGCTGAGAGGCAGCATATGGAGGAGAAATAGTGTTTCAAGCATAGACACGAGATTTAACTGTTTGAGAATGGGAAGAGAAGCCATTGATGGTGATTCTCTGGTATGATTAGATAGATAAGAATGGGATCAGGCAAATGCAGCTCCACCCAGCTGGATGATGGTGGAGAGGCGCTGAGGAAGGATGGTGTGATCAACTATGACAAAGATTACAAACTGGTTGAGAAAGACAAGGAGGGATAGTTTGCCTTTGTCACAGTCACATAGGATGTCATTTCTGACTTTCATAAGAGCCGTTTCAGTACTGTGAGGAGACAGAAACCTGATTTGAGAGATTTAAACATGGACTTCTGGGAAAGATCAGCACAAATTTTAGAGGCGAGAACACAGTCAAGGACTTTGAAGAGGAAAGAGAGGTTGGAGATGGGGTGGTAGTTTTCAAAGATGGTGGGGTCAATGCTTGTTTTCTTGAGAGCGTTAACGATGGCAGGTTTGAAGGAGAGAGGGACAGAACCTGAGGAGAAAGACCCTTAACAATGTCAGCTAATATGCCAGCCAGGAAGGTGAGTTGTCAGTAGGACAGTTTAGTGGAGATAGAGTCGAGAGAGCAGAAGGTGGTTCTCATGTCAAGATGAGTTCAGAGAGAGGATGAGGAGAGCTGGGGAGAAACTACAGGAGGGAACACGTTCGGGGATAGGGCAGTGGGGAGTCTTAGAGGAAGTATGGACCAGTAAGCTAGGGGAGTGGGGAGGCAAGTGATAGAGGCAGCTGATCGGATGGTCTCAGTCTTACTGACAAAGAAATCCATGAGCTCCTCATTGAAGGTAAGGGTAGAGGAGACAGGGGAAAGGGGTTTAAAACAAGATGGCTTGCAATAGAGAAAAGAAGCCAGAGGTTACTTTTGCATTCCAGGATGGTCCTGGAAGCAGTCTTTGCAATCGAGAACATGACGTGATAAATGCTTTATGTGGTCCAGCCAGATCTAGCCATGAATGGCTAAACCATTATAGAACTACTCGTCAAAACTAAAGCTTACCTATGGCCGTTTCTGACATAATATATTCAAATGGCATACATCTACTTGCTACCCTGACACACACTTAAATCTGTTTAGTAGACTGAAGAGAGGAATGGCAACACTGAACATTGGGGCACTCATAATGCAAACAATAATTTCTTGATAAATGTCATGTTTCTCAATCTCTCTCTCTCTGATTCCCTGCGGTGAAATTCAACTTCAGTGGAGAAAGGTTGGGAGAAAAGTGGCGGGTAGCGCTTATTCCGTCCATTACACACTCCGCACAATTGTACGCTCCATTGAAATTAAGCGTGAGGAAACTTGGGAGGGGGTATAACTGCTGGTTAAACCTATACCACTCGTTTTGCGCCCGCCCACAAGTTAAGTTTTATCCCCAGTTTGACAGGAGTAAGACTCGGGAGAACTGCAAAACAGAGCGTTTATCCGCTGTCATCCCTTATGCTATTGCTCGAAGTCAAGTGAGTGGACATTCGTCTTGGGCGTTGACACAAAACAAGCGGTATTGAATTGGCCGCCCATTATACACCATTGACTGCAATTGGGGCAGGACATATACAGTGAATGGCAGGGCCCTGGGGAGTGTTGTTGAGCAGAGAGACCTTGGGGTGCAAGTACATAGTTCCCTGAAAGTGGCAAAACAGGTCGACAGGGTGGTGAAGAAGGCGTATGGCATGCTTGCCTTCATCGGCCGAGACATTGAGTACAAGAGTTGGAAGGTCATGTTATAGTTGTACATAACGTTGCTTGGAGTACTGTGTGCAGTTCTGGTCGCCGCACCACAGAAAAGATGTGATTAAGCTAGAGATGGTGCAGAAAAGATCCACCAGAATGTTGCCTGATGGAGGGCTTGAGTTATAAAGAGAGATTGGATAGGCTGGGTCTGTTTTCCCTGGAGTGAAGGAGGCTGAGAGGGGACATGATAGAGGTATATCAAATTATGAGAGGCATAGATAGAGTAGATAGCCAGAGTCTGTTTCCCATGGTAGGGGTGACTAAAACTAGAGGACATAGATTTAAGGTGAGAGGGAGGAGGTTTAAAGGGGATCAAAGGGGTAAGTTTTTCACACAAAGAATAGTGGGTATCTGGAATGAGCTGCATGAGGAGGTGGTGGAGGCAGGAACAGTAGCAACATTTAAGAGGCATCTGGACAGGTACTTGAATGAGAAAGGCATAGAGGGATATGGAATTAATGCAGGCAGGTGGGATTAGTATAGACAGGCATTGTGGTCGGCATGGACGCGGTGGGCCGAAGGGTCTGTTTCTATGCTGTAGGACTCTATGACTCCATGAACTGAATGGACCGCCACTTCGCGAGACCTCTTTCTACCCAATGATCTGCAAAGCGTTCTCTCCCTTTTTTGCAAAATAAAATCCAGATCCTGTCACATCTTTTTGGGGAGAAACAATTTTACCCAAATATAGGAATCAAAATTCACCGAGTACTATGCTCAGAAATATGCAGGGCAATTTTACCTAAACTCGGGAGGGATGTAAAACCAGTTTTCCAAACAATCTGTCAGTTTCTCGGCTGCTGGGTTAGTTCAAAATTGTCCCGAAGTTTGGAAAACAAACTTTTCCGCGCCTTCCGCTGGTTATCCCGCCACTCCCAGTGGCCTGATTGCCGTTTGGGTAAATACGACTGAGATGTATTCGGTGAAGCCACTCCCAGGATCAGCTGAGACACCGGAATTCAGGAGTTCCTGAGACAGAAGAATCTAAATGTCTGGAATGCAGATTTCTGTAGCTTAGACTTGCTTTTTAGTCCGTCTTTGACGTTCTGTGTCCAGTCTTGCCTTGCTTCTGATGTCTCTCATGGCGCCGTCAGGTGACTGGCTGGGTCCTCCCTCCTTCCATCTGCCATGAGGAATGATCAGGATATATAGGGTTGTTTCTATAACATAGCCTTCCATGCTATTATCATGGAGTGGAGCAGGTGGAGCAGCACAGGATAGAACAAAGGAGTAATGCATCCAAGGGTGCTGATGATGCAAATCTAGGTGGAAAGGTAAGCTGCCGGGAGGACACAGAGAGGCTGCAAAGAGATAAAGACAGGTTAAGTGAGTGGGCAACAAGATGGCAGATGGAGTATAATGTAAAGAAGTGTGAAGTTATTCACTTTCGTGGAACGAATAGAAAAGCAAAGTATTTTTAAAAGGTATGAAACTTATCACTGTTGCTGTTCAAAGAGACTTGAGTGTGCTCATACAAGGAACATGCAGGTGCAGCAAGCAATTAGGAAGGCAAATGGCATGTTGGCCTTTATTGCAAGGGGATTGGAGTACAGGAAGAAAGATGCCTTTCTACAATTGCACAGGACTTTGGTGAGACCACATCTGGAGTATTGTGTGCAGTTTTGGTTTCCACGTTTAAGAAAGAATTTACTTGCAATAGAGATAGTACAGCGAAAGTTCGCTAAATTGGTCCCTGGGATGAGGAGGTTATCTTGTGATGAGAGGCTGAGTAAATTGGGACTATATCAATGAGAGGTGATCTCATTGAAAGGTACAAGATTCTAAAAGGTCTGGATAGAGTGGACAATGAGAGATTGTTTCCGCTGGTTGGGGAATCTAAAACACGGGGGCATAGTCTCAGGATAAGGGACCGATCATTTAGGACTGAGATTAGGAGAAATTACTTCACTCAAAGGGTTGTGAATCTTTGGAATTATCTACCACAGAGGGTGATGTTGCATCATTGAATACATTTAAGGCTGGGATAGAGAGATTTTTGGTCTCACAGGGAATAAGGGGATATGGAGAACAGGCAGGAAAGTGGAGCTGAAGCCACGATCATATTGAATAGCGAAGCAGGCTCGACGGGCCATATGGTCTACTGCTGCTCCTATTGCTAGTGTTCTTGTGTTCTTGTGAGACTCAGGTAGTATTACAGCCTACCAGATATAATGTTCTCCAATAGAATGTATAGGTGACACAGGTCATATTAGGATCTTTCTGTGGATAGGGATGCTGTGCGTAAGAAGAGTCCACTTTGCCAAAGAGGCAAGAGGGCAACATGCAGGAAGACCTCCAGCCACGCTCATTTCCCTTCACTACTCTCTACATGGCTGTGCAAGTGGCGTTTGCCCTCAGCATTTATGGTGCAGGATCATTTAAGGCAGCCACGAGTGATCTGTGCAATATCAGTCAAGCAACACGGAGCTGACAGCATTTCAACGAGCTTAATAGGACAGCAAGACAACGTGCCCAGTGCCCAGCAGCCACAGCGATGGTGAGGAAAAGGGGTATTGCAGCTTGACCCTGAGCCTGCTCATGACCTGGTGCCTTCCGTCCTGTCGGCTACCCGGTACTAAATCAATGTAAAAGCAAAATAATGATGAAGGGTGGCGGAAGGGACGTTGGCTCTGTTTCTGTCTCCTCGGATGCTGGCAGACCTTCTGGCTTTTTCCAGCACTTTCTGTTTGTATTCTAAATAAATGTATATCTTATGATTGCACATACAAATGCATCAGAACGATGAAGCTAACAAGCACAAAATCAGATACTACGCAAGCATTGTTATATTCTCGATAACTTGATTTATATTATTACGTTTATGTGCGATAAACTGGAAATGTTTAAAGAGCTCGAGGAACTGCAAGACATCCGTCAGAATCTAGGTAAGATTTAAGCGGTCGAATTTTCACTTTAAATCTTCTTGTAAATGTTTATAGCTTCCTTATTTTATACAGTTACATGTTGTAATTTTAGCTGAACATAAATAAACAAAATAGGTAAAGAAAACATACCTACTAAAGCACTTTGTGCTATAAGGGAGCGGAATAGAAATGCCGCTGATTATAATGAGCCCATAAGGGCTCCAGGCTTAACTTAGCTGCTTTTGCACTCCACCCAACTTTACCCTCCTTTGAATTCAAATATAGAGTAATATTCGACGGGGTGTAAAACCAGCGCTCTACCCAATCGTGTCGGTTGCCTGGCGGGCAAAGTTAAGAGCACGGTTTCCAATCAACAGTAAAATGTGCTTTCATTATTATACAACCCCCTTTTTGGTGAAAAATACTTAGTCACTGAATGCATGGCTCTGGATGATTAGCTAAAAGCACGAACAGTGAAAAAAATTGGAGGAACCAATGTCTCGCTCTAAGTCAGATCTTGTGGCTTCGAAACCGCACTGCAGGTTTTGAGTAGATAATCAAGACAGAAAGCTCAGTGCTTTACTGTAGGTTTGCTGCCCTGTGGGATGCGCAGTCTTTTAGATGAAACAAACTACTTGTACAGGCGGAGACAAAAGATCCCGGAGCACTATTTAAGGAACAGCAGTGAAGTTCCCCTTGTGTCATGGCCAAGGTTTATCTCTGATCCAGTACCACCAGAACCGATTATTTGGTCATTTATCTCATTACTAGATGGGAGATTTTGCTATGCAAATTGGCTGCACTGTATGTCTACGTAGAAACAAGAGCTCAGTTCACTCTCTTCCAAAACCAGTTCATTGGTTGTGATGCCTCTGAGATATTGCGGAAACCTGGAAGGTTCGACATAAAAGCAAGTGCTTTCTTTAGACAAAATTCCTGAGGTCATAAATTTACTCTTTCTGAATATCATGGTACACGTGTTTAATGCATTTGAATTAAATTCATTTTCATACAATTTCAACGGTGATTTATATCTTCAAATTTTATTGATTTCTATTGAATGGAACGTAAATTCGGACGGGGTGAAAAAGGGACGTTTTACTAGTACTCGTCGTGTTCCCGGCTGGCGGATCAGGTTTAAAGTCTGTGTGGAGGGCCAACATATTTCTTGTCTTCCACTGATTCCTATTTATTCTCAGAAATGAGCAAACGAAATGGCATATAGCAAGGTCAAGCACTAACAAAAGGCACGAGAATCGCAACTAGCTTTGCAATTGACCGTCTCTGTCTGATAGCAAGGAGTTAAACCACAGTTCAACAATTCATTGTAAAAAAAAAAGTGACGGAATCAGCAGAACGTTCTGACACCAGTCAGTCATCAATCACTTCAAGAAATATGTTTTACCCAAATTTTCCGAGAAAACCTGCATTAAAGCTTTGAAAATGCCGTGATATGCATCAGATTTGCTTCTGTGCTATTCTATCAGAGGCACGATATAACACATCTGTTAAAATGTAAAATTCCAATGAATAAAGTATTCATTTACTAAAAGTACACAATTTGATTGCAGGGTTATATAACATCACAAACACACTTTTTATTTATTCATGGGTTGTGGGCGTCACTGGCTGGGCAAGAGTATTTTGCCCATCCCGAATTGCCCTTAACAACTGAGTGACTTGCTGGGCCATTTCAGATGGCAGATAAGAGTCAACCACATTGTTGTGGGGCTGGAGTCACATGTAAGCCGGACCAGATAAGGAAAGCAGATTTCCTTTTCTCAAGGACATTAGTGAATAAGATGGGCTTTTATAACTATCGATAAGTGTGTCGTGGCATCAGACTAGCTTTCAATTCCGGATCTGCATTATCAATTCATTGCACGTAAATTTCAACAGCTGCCATGGTGGGACCTTCTAACCTGTTTCCCTGGGGAATTAGGTTGGGCCTTTAGATTACTATTTCAGTGACATTACCACTACGCCACCGTCTTTTTAAAACCATCGAGGTTTTTACAAGACCCTCCATAAGCCTTCAACAAACAATTTCGAAAGATTTAATACGTACAGTGATTGTTTTCATTCAGCACATTTGCATGTTATGAAAGTGCAAAATATTTTATTATTGCCATCCTATATTTTGTCAGAGGAAAAACTGCGCAAAAAGGAATCAGGTAAAATATCTGACCGTAATTATATTTTACTCTAATCAGTGGCCTCAACGCTGAGAGAAAAACCCAAATCCTTTAACATAATAAAAAATTGTTTATTGCTGTATCACATCCAAAATCAATGTTTTTCGAAAACAAATTCTCCAATTCTGAATCATTAAGATTTGTGGAAAATAATTGACGTTTATTATATTTGAGGTTGTGGATGAAAGGGGCAATTTTAACCTAACGAAATCAATGGGAAGTAATATTGGACGGAGTGTAATTTAGCTTTTTAACCCATACCGCCACTTTCTGGCCAGGTAAGTTAGGCTAGATCCTTGCCAGTCAAACATAATCCAAAGTTACAAGTTCTCTATTTCATATTTAACCTGGAACAAAAGCACAATACACAACTAAGGCGATTATCTATTAATTCCTTTATTGTTTTGACGTGTTTTTCTTTAGAGCTTAATGACCTTCGTGAGCATTGCAGTAAGTAATAAAGACGAAGACGTGACCATGTTTAGTTATGGCCTGGAGTCCACTTATATTGCTATGTTAGCATCTAAACAAAGTGCAAGTGGCAGTATTACTAGGGAATCAGGTTTCATAAGCATGGAAAGCCTACGTGTGTAAGATTTGATCAAGGTTCACAGATCACCCAAAAGGAGTCGAGGTGTCAAAAGCAGTTTATTGAGAAGCGACGGTTCAAATACAACACAAAATCGGAATGGACAGAATAGACATAGGACCGGTGACAGGTGAGAATGTTTCCCCATCCCGGATCGGATTGGCCAAACAGGCTGGCCTTTGCTGGCTGCGGTAGTGATCGCTTCTACGCGCTTAGGCTGATCAGTGTGTTAAGCCGAAGCTAGCCTGGATCCACCCCACGGAACGCCCCTCCCCCTCCTTTCTTCACTGCCTGTTTTATATCTTATTTTAGATGGCTTTCTTGCATCAATCATCCAGTTGTCCAGTTTCCAGGGAATGGATGCTGAAGGCGGACCCCTCCCAACCTAGCTGCAGTCCCCTGAAATCATCTTTGCTTATCTCTTGTAAGGACATCCTATCACCTTCATCCAGACAGCTTGTTTAGATATACGCATCATGACTCCTTTCAATATCTTATCAGTCTGACTCAAGGGCCTGTTTCTATGTTATGCCATCGACCAGATAATAGCCCTTAATGCAAAAACTTTATTCATCATGGCTAGCATTGCCCTGTGTCGGCTGAAGTAGTTTGATGGGGTGGACTTTTAACGAAAGAGAGAGTCTTTTTATATATAATGCTAATTTTCATATGATTTTATAAGGTTATTCGGCCACCATTTCTTACAAGTGTGAGATCCGTGCCAAAAATTATCTCACGCCAGTCTCAGCTTCCACATTACGTGCAATATGACCACAGCACCATGCTTTAAAAGTGAGCAGCATAACTGATTGTCCTCCAGTGCTGCATCATCCTCCACAAATGCTGATCTCGATCTGAAACTATAGAGACCGGTAGCAGAAATCTGTCTTGAACAGTGACACGAAATGGGCAGTATCTGGGTAATTTTAGCGTAACCTGTCGGTCGATAAAAATGGCAAGATCAAGTGCAATGCGAGTTTGGTTAAAATTACCCTGATATCACTCATTTCACGCTACTGCCCAAGATAAATTTTGGTTCCCTTGGGCTCTAATGTTAGATTACTTTCTGATCGTCAGGACTTCGATTAATTCGACTTTTGCATTAACTAAGCTGGTCATTGTATTTTTAATATTCAGGCAAGGAATTTCTTTGAATTCACAGTTGCTCTAAAACACCAGCTTATAGAAATTCTGCTATCACCTTGAAAGAAAGGAGTTCTCCACTTACCCTTGGTGTTTTATTGCACTGTCCTTTCTGATATAATGTGTGATAGTGGTACGAGTGCTAATGGAATACTGGATTTGTTCCATAGGATGTAGGCTGTACCCACGGCTCCTGAATTCTGAATAAGTGACCCATATGATGCTTTGGAATA
Organism: Heterodontus francisci; assembly: GCF_036365525.1. NCBI lineage: Eukaryota > Metazoa > Chordata > Chondrichthyes > Heterodontiformes > Heterodontidae > Heterodontus > Heterodontus francisci. Next base: position 27,303,249 of record NC_090399.1, read on the forward strand.
TTTACACCAAGAAAGAAGTGAATCGCATAACTAATAGATAATAAAGTAATTGCCTGGATATATTCGGGTTTAAATATAAGAAATCACTAGGATCGGAATATGTTTTTTCTAATTTTCTCATTCTGTTGTTCTACGAATTCTAATTTAAAATTTATTTGTGCCCTCCGCATTAATGTTACAGATCAGAGAGATGATTGTCAGACAATATCTTTGCTCAGCATTGCTCTTTCAATTAATAAAATGGAGAGACCGTGTATTTTTCTCACCGGTTAATGCATCTCCTAATAAAGATTTTAGGGCTCAGAAAAGGGTGACCAAGAAATTAATAAAGAAACAGAAAAAGATAATATGACAGTAAACTAGCAAGAGACATATAAAAGAGATTGTAAAAGCTTCCAAAGGTATGTAAAAAGGAAGACATTAGTAAAAGTGGGTCCAATGCGGGCAGAGACAGGAGAAATTATAACAAGAAAAAATGAAATGGCAGACACCAAAACATGACAGAAATAGTGGGGCACCAAGGATCTAGCGAGAATACAGAACTGGAATAAATTCCGATTTGTAAAAGAATAGTACTGCAGTAATCAATAGAAGTCCAAGTCGACAAATCCCCTTCTCCAGTTGGTTACATCCTAAGCCTTTAAAGAGCGAGATGAAGAGATAGAAACATAGAAAATAAGAGCAGGAGTAGGCCATTTGGTCCTTCGGGCCTGCTCCACCATTCATTATGATCATGGCTGATTATCCAACTCAGTAGCCTGTTCAAGCTTTCGCCCATACCCTTTGAGCCCCTCAGACCCAAGAGCTATATCTAACTCCTTTTTGAAAGCATTCAATGTTTTGGCCTCAACTGCTTTCTGTGGTAGTGAATTCCACATGCTCACCACTCTCTGGGTGAAGAAATTTCTCCTTATCTCAGTCCTGAAAGGTTTACCCCGTATCCTTAGACTATCACCCCTGGTTCTGGACTCCCCCACCATCGGGAACATCCTTCATGCATCTACCCTGTCAAGTCCTGTTAGAACTTTACAGGTTTCTATGAGATTTCCCCCTCACTCTTCTGAATTCCAGCGAATATAATTCTAACTGACTCAATCTCTCCTCATATGTCAGTCCCGCCATCCCAGGAATCAGTCTGGTAAACCTTCGCTGCACTCCCTCTATAGCAAGAACATCCTTCCTCAGATAAGGAGACCAAAACTGCACAAAATTTTCCAGGTGTGGCCTCACCAAGGCCCTGTATCTTTGCAGCAAGATATCCCTGCTTCTGTACTTGAATCCTCTCGCTGTGAAGGCCAACATGCCATTTGCCTTTTTTACCGCCTGTTGCACCTGCATGCTTACCTTTAGCGACTGGTGTACGAGAACACCCAGGTCTCGCTGCATTTCCCTTCTCTCAGTTTATAGCCATTCAGATAATAATCTGCCTTCCTGTTTTTGCTACCAAAGTGGATAACCTCACATTTATCCACATTATACTGCATCTGCCATGCATTAGCCCACTCACTCAACTTGACCAAATCACCCTGAAGTCTCTCTGCATCCTCCTCACAACTCACCTCCCCCCCCCCCCCCCCCCACCCCCCCAAACCAGTTTTGTGTCATCTGCAAATTTGGAGATGTAACATTTAGTTCCCTCATTTAAATCATCAAGATATATTGTGAATAGCTGGATTCCTAGCACCGATCCCTGTGGTACCCAACTAGTCACTGCCTGCCATTCAGAAAAGGACCCATTTATCCCTACTCTTTGTTTTCTGTCTGCCAATCAATTTTCTATCCATCGCAATACACTAACCCCAATCCCATGCGCTTTAATTTTACATGTTAATCTCTTATGTGGGACTTTGTCGAAAGCCTTCTGAAAGTCCAAATAAACACATCCCCTGGCTCCCCCTCATCAACTCTACTAATTACATCCTCGAAGAATTCTAGTAGATTTGTCAAGAATGACTTCCCTTTGGTAAATCCATGCTGACTGTGTCCGATTCTACTACTGTTCTCTAAGTGCTCTGTTATGAAATCTTTGATAATGGACTCTAGAATTTTCCCCACTACCGACGTCAGGCTGACTGGTCTATAATTCCCTGATTTCTCTCTACCTCCCTTTTTAAATAGTGGGGTTACATTAGCTAGATAGTGGATTTATTGGTTTTGATCTTCCAGAACTATCTTGATTTTAGAACAGTCCCCTTGGATTGAAAGGTAACAAAGGTATCTCCGTTATTCAAGAAAGGAGGGAGTGAGAATACTGTAAGGCATAGGCAAATTAGCCTGACATCAGTAGTAAGGGAAATGCTAAACTCCATTATTAGGGGTGTGGTAAGGGGGTACTTGGAAAATCATGATATGATTAGGCATGGCAAACACAGATTTTTGAAAAGAAATTGTATTTGACAAATCTGTTAGAGTTTTTGTGGTTGTAACTAGTAGTTTAGATAAAGGTGAACCAGCCAATGTTGTGTATTTGGATTTTCAAGAAGCGTTCACTAAGGTGCCAGACAAGAGGTTATTACACATGATTATGGATCATGGAATTAGAAGTAATATATTAGAATGGATTGAGGATTGGTTAACGGACAGATAACAGAGTGGGAGCAAACGGGTCATTTTCAGCTTGTCAGCCTGTAACGAGTGGGACACCGCAATGATCAGTGCCTCAGGTTTAGTTATTTACAATTGACATCAATGAATTAGATGAGGGGACCTTAGTATAACGTAACCTAGTTTGCTGGTGATAGAGGCTTAGGTGGGAACGTAAGCTTTGAGAATGACGCAAAGGGATGGAAAGGGATCATAGGCAAGTGGCCAAGAACATGGAAAATAGAAGATAATATGGGGAAGTTTGAAGCCTTTGTGAGAAAAGTAGAAAAGCAGGATATTTTAAATGGTAAGTAACAGGAACATGTGGGTATTCAGACGGAACTGGGTGTCCTTGTATACGAACCACAGAAAGTTGACATGCAGATACAGCAAGCAATTAGGAAGGCAAATGGTATGTTAACCGTTATTACAAAGGAACTGGTGCATAAGAGTAAAGAAGTCTTACTACAATTTTATAGGGCTTTGCTGAGACATGCACCTAGAGTACTGCATACAGTTTTGGTCTTCATACCTAGGGAAGGATATACTTGAATTAGAGGGACTGAAACTAGACTGGTTCCTGGGATGAGGCGATGATGTTAGGAGGGGAAATTGAGTAGACTAGGTATATATTCCCTGGGATTTAAAAGAATGAGGTGAACCAATTAAAATATATAAAATTCTTAAGGGGAGTGACAGGGTAGAAGCTGGGACGATGTTTCCCCCGGCTAGTGTATCTAAAGCTAAGGGTCATAGAGTCAGAATAAGGGGTCAGTCATTTATGACTGAAAGTAAGAAATATTTCTTCAGTAAAATGATTGTGGATCTTTGGACGTCTCTACCCTGGAGAGCTATGATGATCAGTCTTTGAACATATTCAAGACAGAGATCAATATATTTTTGAATACTAAAGAAATTAAGGTATACGAGGATAGGACGAGAAAATGGATTTGAGGTGCAAGATCAGCCATGACCTTATTCAAAGGTGAAGCAGCAGACTCGAAAGTCGAATGGCCTACTCCTGTTCCGATTTATTATGTTCTAAGTGATCACGGGAGCACCTGACTTACAAACATATGAATTGTGCGAATATGATTTAATTAGTGGTATTGAAAAATAACAGCCGATCAGAACACATTTGCAATAATGCTTTTTTCACTCTTCTCAATTGGTATAAAATGTCACAAAATGCACCTGACGAGCAGTCGAATAGGTAGGTTGTCAGGAAAATGGACGAAAAAAATCACATACAAAAGTTGATTTAACAAGGAGGCTCTGAAATTTCTGGAGAATGCATATTGACCTCAATATACTGAATATCAATTGGGCGGATATTAGAAATGAGATAACGTCGGTTTAGTACTACTGTCCAAGCCGAATTCCTACCGCTCTATCTCAGTTCCTTGTAGGACCTCTTTGAATGTCATGAACAACAACAACCTGTATTTAGATAGCGCTATTAACGTAAAAACGCAATCCAAAGAGTTCGCAGAGCATTATAAAGCAAAATTAGGCGATATAAGGCAAGTTGTCCAAAAGCACCATGGCGCAGTGGTTAGCAGCCTCACAGCTCCAGGGACCCGGGTTCAATTCTGGGTACTGCCTGTGTGGAGTTTGCAAGTTCTCCCTGTGTCTGCGTGGGTTTCCTCCGGGTGCTCGGGTTTCCTCCCACAGCCAAAAGACTTGCAGGTTGATAGGTAAATTGGCCATTATAAATTGCCCCTAGTATAGGTAGGTGGTAGGGGAATATAGCAACAGGTGAAGATGTGGTAGGAATATGGGATTAGTGTAGGATTAGTATAAATGGGTGGTTAATGGTCGGCACAGACTCGGTGGGCCGAAGGGCCTGTTCCAGTGCTCTATCTCTAAATCTAAATCAGTGAACAAGTGAATGGGCCAGCACTAAGAGTTCATTACTGCCTGAATATTGTGATGATTCGCCACTGACAATTTTACCTCAAATCATCCATTTTAGGAGCATAAGAGCAAGAGTAGGCCATTTAGCCCCTCGTGTCTGTTCCGTCATTCTATGAAATCATGGCTGATGTTCGACCATATTAAACAGAAAATGTTGGAAATACTCAGCAAGACTGGCAGCATCTCTGGAGCCAGAAACTGAGTTAAAGTTTTGGGTCGATGACCTTTCATCAGAACTGAGAAAAGTTAGGGATATAATAGGTTTTAAGCAAGTGAAAGGGACGTGGGAAAAGAACAAAATGGAAGGTCTGTGATCGGGTGGAAGGCAGGAGAGATTAAATGAGAAACGGTTTCATGGTGCAAGACCAAAGGGAGTGGGAATGGGATAAGTAAAGATAGAAAATATGTGTCTAGAGTAGGTGTGAATGGCAGAATCATGAACAGCTGTCGTCCGAAATAAAAAAAAGAGAAAAACAAGATAGTAAGACAAAAACCAGCAAAGCAAAATGAAGCAAAAGGGGGCAGAGGTTATGGTCTGATATGCTCCACATAGGCTTCATAAACCGCCTTTGTCTTTTGTCTTTAATACCATTGTTTAACAAAAATCTATCAATCTCAGCATCAATTGCCGTTGGCAGCGAGGAGTTCCAAATTTCTACTACCCTTTGTGTGTAGAAGTGCTTTCTGATTCAATCTTGCAAGTGCTGGCTCCAATTTTTAACTTGTGTTCCTTTGTCCGAGACCACCAAACAGCAACTGAAATCAATAAAACTGAATATCAGGCCGGAACGTATCGGGCGACCGATTGGATACTGCTCACTTTGCGCCCAAGACAAATCGCTACCCCAGCAAATCAGCTTGGTGTTTTACATTCCATCCGATGTTCCTTTCCAAGGACGCCAGTCAAGATAAATATCTGGTGGAGTATATAAAAGTCGGCACACGCAAATTTCTACCTTACTGTATACCACAATTTATTTCGCATATCCTTAATGTTTCCGTAATTACTATCATGTTCCCAAGTATAATGCAAAAACAAGAACAGTGACTCCAATGTGAATTAGACGTCTGCTTCGATACTAGTCAGAATTAATCTTTCAGCATGTCTGTCCTTCGGATCATATCAATTCACATTAGTTTTCACTCCAGTCCAGAACTGCACCCACATTTCAGGCGAATGAACTGTGTCTAGACTGAAGCAATACAGGGCGAGAAGGGGAGGCAAATAATATGCGACCTCCGTTGCTCAAATACAGAATAAAGAGCAACGTCTAAACGCTTACTGATGGCATCAAGTTGTATGGAAAAGCCATTTGTTCAATTAAAGGGGAAACGGTACAATGAACACCGGAGATACTAATCATTTATTGCAAATGTCAAATATGAAACCAAGCAAGTAATCACTGGAAGGTGAACGCATTACGTAAATTGGTTGTTGACCAGAAACTAACTCTATTATCATATTGGATTAAGAATTGTTTTGATAGATATGTGTCAGCGACACAACAAAAATTGCAGCAAGATTTAATATTTTTATTACTGTTGACATAATCGTGGAAAAGTAACACATTTATGATTTCTTTAAAGATAACGCTCAACCGGAATATTCCTGTTAGTCTTAAAATAGCATCAAAACATGGATAACAAGGGGAATTCTCGGTTCAGTGTTGAAAATGTGGTACCAAAACAGATAGAATGCTTGACCGTATTAGGAGACAAACACCCACAGATATGTGACTATTAACCAACTCTGAGGGGTGTTGTATCTTGATTTCAAACGAATGGCTGTTTGCTTCCGGTGTACCATTTGCCAATAGCAAAACAAAACATGTCCTGATAACTTAAGCTTCTTGGAGTTCAATGCTGTCTAATTATTTTTGAAAAATGCATTTTTCAGAAACAGATGAGGATGCAGAACGTAAGAATCATATAGTCATCCTGAAAATGTTTATCTATCCAACAATATTTCCATCCAACTGGAAAGGCCTGTTTGAAGTTAGAGTATTTGATTCTGTACTTTATGCACCCTTCTTAATATAAGGAGCAGATTTCCTTCCTTATTGCTTCTGATGAGTCTCTCGTTACACCATTGCTAGCAGGAAAAGAGTCAAAATCGCTATTGAAAGAATACAAAAGAAAGTTTGTAAATTATCTCCACATAATCCTGCAGCAAGCAACTCACCTCCTGAGTCCCCAAAGCCTGTCCACCATCTACAAGGCACAAGTCAGGAGTGTGATGGAATACTCTCCACTTGCCTGGATGGGTGCAGCTCCAACAACACTCAAGAAGCTCAACACCATCCGGGACAAAGCAACCCCTTGATAGGCACCCCATCTACAAACATTCACTCCCTACACCACCAAGGCACAGTGGCAGCAGTGTGTACCATCTACAAGATGCACTGCAGCAACGCACTGAGGCTCTTTCAACAGCACCTAACAAACCCACGACCGCTACCACCTAGAAGGACAAGGGCATCAAATGTATGGGAACACCACCACCTGCAAGTTTCCCTCCAAGCTACACACCATCCTGACTTGGAACTATATTGCCATTCCCTCACTGTCACTGGGTCAAAATCCTGGAACTCCCTTCCTAACAGCGCTGTGGCTGTCGCTACACCACATGGACTGCAGCGGTTCAAGAAGGCCGCTCACCAACACCTTCTCAAGGGCAATTAGGGATGGGCAATAAATGCTGGTCTAGTCAGTGACGCCCACATCCCCATGAATGAATTTTTAAAAAGCCAGCAGTGTAAATATTTTCAGTTGTTTCCTGAAAATCAATAAAAAGCTCTCGAGATTCGTCTTGAAGCCATCAGCCAGACACCGCCCAATATTCAGTTCGATTGACTTCAACGGTGGCGTTGGGGGGAGTGGTCTATAACAGGTGGACAACGTGATACTAGCCGTTTAACACTACCTCCAAAAAGAATTTCTAACTATACAATTTTCCGTACTCACTGCGCTTTGAGAAATAAATTTGTTCCCCTTGCATGCTACACAGATATAAAAATAACCACTGAGGGTAATTTTTAACTGTGGACAATGGTGGTAACCTGAGCAATGCCGAAATATCCATCCATTATACACGCTGCCTCTTTTGTTTTTCCATTGAAGTCAATGAACAGGGAAATCGGCCAAGGTGTATAGAAGACGATCCAGATGTAATATAAATAAGCAGCTCTTTACATCTGTCCATTGTCCATTAGTGCTGTTTACATGGAAACATAGACAATAGAACAAGGTCCACGGAGATTGCCTTTTACCATCTTGTTCAACGCAAGATAACTAATACTGAAGTTGTTGACTAATCATAGCAAACAATCCTTATCAATTAGTCTATAACAAATACAGACATGAAGCGCAGGAAACCCGAGTGTTGGAAAAACTTGAGAAATATAGGTCCAAAGGCATCCATTTCTTCCAAGCATGTTATACCGAACATATTTCAGTAGGTTATTCACCTACTGTGCCCCAAAATATTGGTCTGGATTTTGCAGTCACTGGCAAAGCAAGGGAACTCATTGTTAAATTTGAAGAAAGCCTTGCTGAGAGATCTAGCGAGAAGCTTACCTTTCTCATCCTGAAACTGTTTGTACTGGTTTAATGGGAATTCGTAGAGCTGCAGTGATGTCATCAACTTGTCCAAGCTGCCAATCACATTAAAGAGCTCTCACAGACAGCCAACCAGGACATGAAAAGCACTAAAATCAAATCACTTATTTAAAAAGTAGAGCAAGATAAAGATTGGGACATACACATGGGGTGAAGATAGAAACTGAAATGTTGTGTGAAAACTACTTTTTTTTAAATCTAGTTTAAAAATCTAGTAATCGATCATAATGGAGACATTAAACAACACTGCACAAATATAAAATTATTTTTGCAGCACCAGACCTATCGTTCAATCAGATTGCTGGTAAAAAAAAAAGCCCAGTCACACCTCATTGAACAAGGTTTAACTTTTTATGGAGTTTCTAACAGCTATGTGAGAGCATAAAAGGGTAAGCTTTCACTGATAGAAAAACAAAAGATATTGCAAATGCTCAGCAAGTCTGGCTGCATCTGTGGAAAGAGAAGCAGAGTTAACGTTTCAGGCGAGTGACCTTTTATCAGAACTGGCAAAGGTTAGAGACGTTTTAAGGCTTTAAGCAAATAAAACGGGGGTGGGGGAAAAGAGAACAAAGGAAAAGTTGTTGATAGGACAGACGGTCAGAGAGATTAACTGACAAGGAGATCATGGGGCAAAGGCAAAGGCAAACAGTGTGCTAATTGTGTGGTGAAAGACAAAACATTAGTGCAGAGAGGGTGTTAAATGACAGAATAATGAAGCTTTCACTGATAGCTGGCTCTGTGGGTTCCATAATGCAGCCTATGGTGGAGCACCGAAGGGCAGACTGCAACTTCAGGGTTTCTGCTCACTGTTAAACACCCTCGAAAAATCTAGGCATGATTTTCCAAAAAGAACCTTACTAGTTTGTATTTAAATGTTACCTGTTTCAACCTGAGGGAGCCGATTCCATAGATTAAACAAAAGCTCACTGAAATAATGAGGGCAATTTTAACCCAAATCAAAACAACAACAACTTGTATTTATATAGCACCTTCAACATAATAAAAATAAAGTTTCAAGGTGTTTCACAAGAGCATTGTAGAAAAGAATTTGATACCGAGACACATGAAGAGATATTAGGGCAGATGACCAAACGTTTTTGGTCAAAGAGGTAGATTTTTAAGGAGTATCTCAAAGGAGGAAAGAGGGGTAGAGAGATGGAGAGGTTTAGAGAGGAAATTCCAGAGCTTAAGTTCAAAGTAACTCAAGGGGACAAAATTAGAAGGGCGCAGATATCTCTAAGGGTTATGGGTCTGGAGGAGATTACAAAGAGAGAGGGGCAAGACCATGAGGGATTTTGAAACAAGGATAAGAATTTTAAAATCGAGGTTTTGCCAGACTGGGAGCGAATGTAGGTCAATGAATACAGGGCAATGGTTGAACATGACTTCATATGAGTTAGGACATGGACAGCAGAGTTTCGAAAGACCTCAAGAGCGGAGTTTGTGACAAGGACTGAAGACAATGACTAATATTGTTGGAAGACTTCATATTCTTATTATTTGTAGAAAAATTGGAGAAACAATCTACAATAACAGATTTATGACTGCTCTAAAAATAACGACAAAGCAAATTGTCCCACTAGGTTTAAGATGTCATCAGCACATGGCGTGCAGTGGCAATCTTACATCAGTGTAGGAAAGACATTACCAAGGCAGATATTATGTGTGGTTGTACCAGGAGACTAAAATACAGACATATAATACTATTAACAATCTCTGAGGTGTCGTGTATCTTGACCTTCAAACGAACAACAGCGTATTTCAACTCAAAACAAAATCTGTTCTCGTGAATTATTCAATACAGGCAAAACTGGGATTTCAATATTGTCTAATGAGACTTGCTTTTAAACTTTTGTTTTTCAGAGCCAAATAAGGATACTATGGGTAAGCATGATATATTTCTCCATAAAGATGTTTCCATCCAAACAACCATCAATCCATTCATCAACTGCGTTTGAAATCAGTTTATTCGTTTCTGTACTTTATGCACACATTTTAACACAAATAGCTCTTTCTATTTATGGTTCGTATGTTTAGAGTGTGGCCTACATAGAAACATATAAATTGCTAAGTAAAAGTTTGACATCCTGATAGTTTCGTGATGCAATGGTAATGCACTTGTTGACTAATCATAGCAGTCAAACTCAATCAATTGGTCAAATATAGACTTGGTCTTGAAGCGACACAAATCGTGGTAAACTCAGGAGCTATCTTTCCAAAGTCACCCGTTCCTTCCAAGCTTGCTCCTTTACTCTATCCCAAAGTATTATTTTCCGAACGAAATCTAACTAATTTGCATTCTAATGAATCAACCCTATCTGCTTCCACCAGCTCGCTAGGAATGCTATTCAATAGATTGATCACTCGCTCACTGCAGTAATGTTTCTGAGAATTAGCTTTGAATTTCTTCACTTTGAAGCGAAGACTGTGTCTTCTGGTTCTACTGTTGTGGACAGGGTGAAACGCTTGTCTTGGTTTACATTACCTGGTTCTTTGGAATCCTAAATACGCCAATTATATCACCTCTAAATAGTTTTTTTTCCAACGTGAATATGCCCAATTTACGGCTGAGATGCCCACCTCAAGTGGTGGTGGGGTTGGTGAGGGTGGTCTCGCAATTGTAGCCCAGTAGCAACATAAGGGTACTGTGCCTCAAATATTTGAAGAATAAAATTATCCTTTGTAATGCAATGATTGTAGCAGGGAAACCTGCAGGCGGAAATTGTTTAGAGTATTCGCACAAAAGGGGCAGAACCGCATGTCATGCCCCGCAATATTTTTAATTCCATTGAAGTCAATAGACTTGATTTGTAGGTGTTGAGTGTAACGGCGGCCGTCTTGCTATCGTCCATTTTTAATTTCTAACCCGTGGTTTCTAAAAAAAACCTGCTGTCCTTAGCAACATGACACACTGAAGTACACAGGCGCCCTTGGTGCCCAGAATTGCTGAAGGCACATAGGAGTAACATTGTATCACGTCAAAACAGCATTTCCCTGTACCAGCCTATTTGTCAGTCTTGCATTTGCATCGTCAGCAATGCTGAGTTGAAGTAGCACCGTGATGCTAAGGGTTTCGGAGGCACTTCAAATTTAAGGGTCGGTGTTTGCCTGCTGATATCAGCCTCATAAAAAGGTCTGATTTGTTCTTCAAATGTCTTTGGCCAGTATCCTCATCCCCGGGTGATTGAGTATTACGCGACCACCGTCAAAAGAGATCCGAAACCCAAGAGGCAAAAAGGGATGGGGACTTGCCCTCACCTGCCAAGAAAATGGGGTCGGAATTTCTTTTGGACAGTGATACAAAGGGGACATTCTTGCATGGACCTCTCAAGTGCCGTACCAAATATTCAGCTCCGGCGAAATCAGTGGAACTGAATATCAAACAGGGTGTAAAACGGCTGCACGATACCGTACTGACCATTTTGCACTACCGTCCAAGCCTCAACTTTAACCCATGAAAACTTCATGCTGAAATCACCCTATTATCCCCCAAGCTGGGGTCTCCCATGAGTAAGCTTTAAAAATTAAGACATTTAATTCAAATATTAGATATTTGTCAAGTGGAAAAGAGGAATTTCAACCTCCTACTGTTTCTGTTTTCAGCGGCAGATAGTACATGCGAAAAATTAGGTAAGAGTAAATTATTGCATACTGTTCAAGCTGCTTTGGATGGTTGCACATGTTTTCTCAAATGACTTGTTCCAAATATTGGATGATCCGGATCAATTTTAAAATGCTGCTATATGAATGCAGAATCTGTGCAGGGGCAAGCTTGCCAGCAACCAATTTCGAAAAGGAGCTTTGCAACTTCCTGAATTTCTAACTAATTAAAACACACCGGGTATACGCCATACCACCTGTTTAGTGCTCCACCTAAGATGAATTCCCTACCAAACCTTGGAAGCAGAAAGAGACTTCAGGCGATCATTTACTGCTCAAAAATGAACATTCATAAATTTGTAAAATGTTTCATCACGAGGAGAAGGTTTAACGAACCGCTTACGGATGTTGATTAATCGGCAGATAATATTGTAATGTGACTGTTCCGGGTCGTTTGCATAACCTTTGAAAATAGCGATATAGAGGGAAGGTCTTTGGCTACAAATCTATCGAAGACTTCCACAGCAGTTAACCACTTCCATTTGCTATCGATAACTTCATTTTAACATTGGACAATATCGAATTAGCAACGGACAATTTTACCTGACATTGACTTCAATGCAAAGGAAAATCGGGCGTGTTATATAATGGGCAGCTAATTCAATATCTCCAGTTTTACACTATTTCCCAAAGTTAGAATTATTCCCTGTGTTACTAATGACAGTTGTCTGTCGCAATGTCACTAATGTATTTTAAAAGGACTTATTTCTGATTTATTTTACTACATTAAAGGTCCTATATAAATGTAGTTTTTGTTGCCGTAACGCACGATAACCAATGGACCCTTTCCCCTCCCCATCCAATTCTGCGTTTCCAATTTCACTAATGTTGTCATTATTTGTAGAAGAGAAGCTCAACGAAAAAGATGCAGGTTCGACAAAGCATAGCATTATATATACAAAAGTAAAGTACTGCGGATGCTGGAATTCTGAAATAAAAACAGAAAATGCTGGAAATCCTCAGCAGGTCTGGCAGCATCTGTCGAGAGAGAAGCAGAGTTAACCTTTCAGAACGATGGCCTTGCATCAGGGTTCTGATGAAGGGTCACTGACCTGAAACGTTGACTCTGTTTCTCGCTCCACCGATGCTGCCAGACCTGCTATTTCCATCATTTTCTGTTTTTATAGCATTATTTATGTTGCCTCTTCATCTGTGCGTTTCTCCTCTTCATGACAAAATTGGAGTATACCATACCAGATGGACATGTCCTTTAATGACGCTTATTTTAGAAGATTGAATGATTTCTTAATACCCAACGTAATTTCATTCAAATTTATTCAGCATTTGTACGCTATAGCCTAAAAATGATAGAGTGTGATGTCCGCATGTAAATAACACATCTGTATGAAATGAATCGCAGTTTTTAAAGTTCGTCATCAATTACAGGCATTTTTCACGTTTCTGTGACATTGACAACGCCTGTAGTTATACCTACTTGTATTACTCGATTCCTCAGGCGTTGTTAATTTAGTAGCTCTCCGAGCTCTAAGTCAGAAGTTTGTGCATTCAAGACATACTCCAGAGACTTGACTATAAAAAGCTAGGCTGACTCTCCAATCCAACACTGAAGGAATTGCTGTCTTGTAGATGAGAAATTCAGCTGAGGATCTGTTTAGGTGCCTATGGAAGATGCCACTAGTTCGAAGAAGAGTGGGGAAGACACACATACTGCACTGGAGTATCCGCCTAAATTTTGCACTGTGCATTATTAATTCCACAATCCGCCGTTCAATTATGGCTCAGTTGGTCGCACCCTCGCCTCTGGGTTGAAAAGCTTTGGGTTTGAGTCCTACCTGCCACCTTCTTGCCCAATCTTTTAATCGATTTAATCGGGCGGTACACTGCAGCCTCACAGCTCCAGCGACCCGGGTTTGGTTCTGGGTACTGCCTGTGTGGAGTTTGCAACTTCTTCCTGTGACTGCATGGGTTTCCTCCGGGTGCTCCGGTTTCCTCCCACATGCCAAAGACTTGCGGGTTGATAGGTAAATTGGCCATTGTAAATTGCCCCTAGTGTAGGTAGGTGGTAGGAGAATTGAGGGAAAGTGGGGATGTGAGAGGGAAATGGGATTAATGTAGGATTAGTACAGATGGGTGGTTGATGGTCGGCGCAGACTCGGTGGGCCGAAGGGCCTGTTTCAGTGCTGTATCTCTCTATGGCTCTATGACCTGTAACTCTTTGTAGCCTCTTGTCATGATCATCTAGTTTCATGATTTATATTAATATTTTTAGAGGTAACTTTTAGTTTGGGGGAAATTAAATTTGTAAATGTAAGGTAATTGAAACTCTGGAATTCAGAAGTTGACACAGCACCCAAGAAAGCTACACTTCAAAGGTCTTCTGTTACCATTGAGATAAGTGATTCAGGGAGGGGCCTTGGTTGGAATTCTGGGAGGCTTTTGGATGTAGAATTTTTTCCACAAGACACGGAGTTGTGGATGTCACCATGCTGGGAACAGAAAGAAAGCAGTGAAAGAGAGAGAGAAAAAACTGGCAGCCAGTGAGTTACAGCAATTGAATCCCAAAGCTAACAGATTTCAGGAACCAGGGAGTGATTCCTGCAATTGATTCCGCTACATGTGACCATCACTCACGCCTATGCTTTGGTTGAGGGTTCGCAAACGTAAGGGGGTGAAGGACACTTTAAAGGGATTCACCTTGCCAAATTAATGGAAAACCGTAGAAATCCCATACCTGACAAGAGAGCTGTGGAAATTCTTGGAGCTGTTCCCAGGACAAGAGCATAACATTCATGGGTCTGATAAGTAGCCACTGACTTTCTGGATGAAAGTCAAAGTGGAAAGGGAAAGGCTGATTTGAGAATTTCAGTTGTAAAGTATGTGTTTGTTGCTTGGTTGTACTTTTCGATTTCTTTAAAGTCTAAGTGCCTACCCAAGATAGCGTTTAGTTAGTACTGCTTGCTTTGTTTAACTCTTGTACAGTAAAGGTTTTTGTTTAAAACGTGAAATCTCGTGGCGAAATTCCTTCAGATAATAACTGGGAGTTCGAGTTCCTTTTTTTTCAAGGCTACTGGTCTCTACCGAGATCGTAACACTCTTTACATCCTCCTCACAGCTTACATTCCCACCTAGCTTTGTGTTGTCAGTACATTTGGATAGGATCTGGCCCCGGCCCGGATTCCATGGTCTTTCTTCAGCCAGATTTGGAACCCAACTTTCCCTTCACCCTGCGCCATCCCTTCACCACTGCCATCGCACCATACTCTTCTGTACTAGTTCCCAGCAGTAAGCTTGGCTGCCCACCCAGCCTCAGTCCCTATCGCAACTTCATTCCGCATTTCTCTTCATTGGGTCTTCCAGTCTAGTTTAAGCCGTGCTAATTTTCTTTCTTTACACAGTCCTCCAGCCCAGCCTCAACTTTCATCCCAGTTATGGAGCTGCCTCACACATGCGGCCTGATCTCAAACTCACCTCCATTCGATCCTGGATCCTGCAGCATTGCTCTTCATCAGTTCTCAACACTAAGCTGGGAGCCATTAAAGTTAAGAATGTGGGTTTCCTGCTATGCAAACTGATTCGATGGGTGAGGACAAATGACAGGAAAGCAATTTCATTCCACGGTGTTCTAATTCAGCCTCACCCTCCCTCCTCACATTCACTTAAATGATGTCCTAACATTATAGTCCAGGCCTCCTCCTAGCTTCTACCTTGCTACCCTGTCCACTTCCTCTCTGGTCCACACACTCGCAATGCCCTCTTGCCTCCCTTCAAGTTCCTTTGCCTGGAACTGTTGAATCACCTGGGTGCAATTAATATGTGCAAATCCGGCAGAGCACAACCAATTTTCCATCAATACATTTAAATGGGCAGAAAATGGAGCGAATTACCTGATTTTCTTGTATTCGCCGTGCTCATCTGACCTTGTAGCATGATTCCCTCTCCCTACCAAAAAATTGGTTTAAGATACCGCTTTCTTACCAGAGTGTTGTGCTGATTGTATTGAGACCTCGCAGTCCAGCTTGATGTCTTGCAGACAGATGCTGACTAAAGCAGTGATAAACATTTATCAAATATGTTCTCTTCTCTAATGACCTTATGCAATGCTAAATATTTAACTTTTTTTCAGAAATTGCTGATCTACGAAATCAACTAGGTGAGGCACAGTTTTTTTAACTCGTTGATGGGATGTGAGCGTAACTGGCAAGACCTCCAGTTATTTCATATCTAATTGCCCTTGAGATGACAGGAATGGTAACACAGTGATGATATTACTGGACTAGTAAGCCAGATGCCTGGACTAATACTTTGGGGACGTGAGTTGCAATCCCACCATAACAATTGAGGCAATTTAAATTCAATTAATTATTAAATCTGGAATAAAACGCTAGTCATAAAACTAGCGATGATCATAAAACTATTGGATTGTTGTAAAAACTCATCCGGTTCCACATATCCCTTCAGGGAAAGAAATCTGCTGTCATTGTGTGGTCTGGCCTGTCTGTGACTCCAGACTCACAGGAATGTGACTCTTAACTGCCCTCTGCCACTCAGCTGTATCAAACCATTACATGAAAGTCAGCTTCAGGGGACCCATTACGATTGTGTTAATTGCTAGTTTACTAATACTGTAATCTGTGCATTTTTAAAATAGGCTTATGCTTTTTTGTACAACAAATAAATCCATTAACTTCCAAGTCCAATGCCTTACTAGTGTTAATGGACCATCTGGTGTGATACTGCAGCCAAATGAACCATGAAGAGTCCAAACTCTATTCCTTCTTCTGAGTTGATTTACCTAATCTCAGACAGAGTGGGATATCAAGGCAGAGTCAGTGTCACTGCTCTCTCACGGGTCATGGACTGGGGATTTATGTTTTTATCTGTACACAACGTTGTCAGCAGCAATCATAATTGCAATTGGAAATCAATTATTATGAGAACTTGTTGTAATTGCCGAACAACTAAAATGTAATTAATTCTATAAACAGCATTCACAAGGATTGCTCAAAATATATTGCTGGTGCAACTACAAAGGTCACTGTGTGGGGTAGAAACTTAACTTAGCAGTCTGTATTAACTCATCTGGTTCACTAATGTCCTTCAGGGAAGGAAATCTGCCATCCATACCTGGCCTGGCCTACATGTGACTCCAGACCCACAGCAATGTGGTTGATTCTTAACTACCCTCTGAAGTGGCCTAGCAAGCCATTCAGTTATCAAGGGCAACAAAGGCTGGCCTTGCCAGCGACGCCCACATTCCGTGAACGAATAAAAAAATATACGCACTGCCCGATATTCAAATCAATTACAGTCAATGGCAGTTGCTCCTCGCTACCGCCTGAGACGAATTGCTCCCCCTGTCACTATAACAGAAAGCAAATTCAGTGAGTATGCAAGACGGGCGGTATTATGCCCAATAACGGTCATTCCAATAAAACAATTTGAAGAAAATCGGGGTAAATGTATCAAAGGCGTCCAATCAGATATCAGTCCTTTTAAACTATCGCAAACGTTAAAATTATCTCACTATGTTAATTATTGTTTATTCCAGGAATCCAGAAGGCACCGAGGACTAAAGGTTAGAGTTTGGATGTGAAATGGATGGTCAAAGGAGTCTTAACACATCTCGGGTTAGAAATTTGCCTCTGGCGGTGGCTCAAAACGGGCGGGATCGGATCGGCCGACCATTCTATGCAGCACTGCAATGGAGCGGAATATCATTCGCTGCACATACAGGCGATACCGCCGGTTTTACGCCAACGCCCGAGACGAATTTCTACCTCGGACATTTTTGATTGGTGACACTATTGAAGAAGTGTTTAATGAGGCAATTTTAACTTTAATCGCCAGGCGATACTTGGGTGATAGCAAATCTCAGTCCAATTTTGCTTTCCACTAAAGTCAATGGAAAGGAGAAAGGAGCAGGGTGTGATTGCCCACTTTTGACCAGCAATAAAATTTCAAATTAGTCCCAAAAGGGGTACTTTTGGCTTTTGCTAACAGTGTAAAACAGGACATCAGAATTACCACCCATTATGTACCTCTCCTGATTTTAGCTCGCTTTGGTGTCAATAAAATTGAAACTCAGGAGAGCTGTACAGTGGCCAGCTGATCTGATAGCGTCCATTTTACATTTTAGCACAAACTCAACATCTACTCCAGCACCTCCAGTGCTGTAGCGACAATCTTACAAGTGGGCAGGCAGTCTGTTCATCTCAATTCAAATAACTGTTGGATGCAAATTAATTTAGTGCAAAAGACCGGCACTAATTGGCGAGAATGGATTTTTCCATTCAACGTATGCGAGATACAGAAGATTTCCATTCAGCCCATGTTAATACTTCATTAAGCAAACGCGATCAGAGAGTGAGTGTTTGTATGGGAATAAATTTTCACTTTCACCGTCGAGTGACCAACAGTAGGTTTTACAACTGGGGTGATTTTCGTTTCCACTAAAGCGAATGGGTAGAAATTCATCAGTAAAAGAGAGAACTCACTCCTATATGACAGCAATATGGTAGATGGGCAAGGGAGTAGATCCCACCTTCGTGCGATAGTGTAAAATAGGTGATAGCGAGTCTGCGGCTCACTTTAAACTCCTTGCCTATTTTTAGTTCCAGTGAAGTAAATGGAAATGCGAATTGGGTGTAGCATATCCATGTAAGCCTATCCGCTACCGCTCGTTTCCTGCCTGACGATAATCATGAAAAATCGCCGCTTTGTCTCCAAAATGCAAAGCAGAAATAAATTTGACCAGCACCTGACTGTAAAATAAGGAAGGAGCACGTTGCACGGAGGTCACTCAAATCACCCGAGGAGCTATAGGGGGTGAAATTGAACATTGGCAGCAATGTTAAACAGGCGGAATCGCATCTGCCAACGTTATGTAACAACGCCCAATATTCAGTTCTTGGGACTGAATGGGACATCAATGGGACTGAATAACGGGTGCAATGCTACATTTCCCATCACTGCTCGTGTCTAATTTCACCCCCTCTTTACTACTTCAATTTTCAGAAATGACAGGGCACAAGTCATAAATAAAGTGACAGAGAGGAGAGTCAGAGGGAGAATCGACGGGAAAATCAGGCGTAGTGTATAATGAGCGGCTAATTGGATATCTTCCATTTTAATTATCGGCCAAAGTTAAAATTGCCCCTAAAGAACGAGAAACATACAGAAACGAAGATAAGTTGAATTAAAGATAGCTGGCGAAATCGGTGGGGAGAGAGACAGACATTGGGAGAGGGATAAAGCAACAGAGATGGAAAGACATTGTAAACTGTTGGTGCCAGCTAATGTTGATTGTTCCCTTTCCATTTCTCCAGTTGCCGTCAATTTCGACGAGTCCCACTCGGATCCACGATACATTCTGGATACAACGGAGAAGAGCGCCACATGGGGCGATGCCCCCGAGAAACTCACCGACAATCAAAAGATGTACCTGGGCACATGGCGTTTATGGGGTACTGAAGGGTTCACTTCCGGAAATCATTATTGGGAGGTACAGGTGGAAAGCGGCTCTGTCTGGTTTGTGGGTGTATCTGTCGGCTCGTACAAATCGAAATCGTGGTTGAAGTCATTGCCCAGCAATGGAGTATGGCTTGTAATGCTGTGGAATGTCGGGGAAGGTAAATTTCCACTGAGAACCTTAGGCAACTACATCGAACTTGTTGACATGAGGAAAATTGGAATTTACCTGGACTTTGACAATGAAAAAGTAATATTTTCTAACCCCGACGACGATTCTATAGTCCACTCGCTTAGTGGGAACTTCAATGAAAGACTTTATCCTTTCTTCAGGTTTTGTTTGTCGGACACAAAAAATCCAGCAATCACTATGATCTGAGGCCTCTGACTTTGATTCAGTGAGCAAGTGCTCCAATTCGCCAGCTTCCTCGCTTAATTAGTATTGAATTAGCCGATCTCAACTAGGAGGCGGGAGCAGTTTACAAAGGCGCTTTTCCAATTGGTGCTGCATTTTTTTGTTTGGACGGGGAGCGACAGGTGACACCCCAATGCTGGGCCCTTATGTTTTTGTGGGTCTGTCATTCTGCCCTTCAGGATAGGAAGCTGGGTTTAGCAATGCAGACATAAGTGTCATATTCTTGACCCAAATCACAAGATCGCCAAATGTAAAAGGGGATTATAACTGGCCCCATCACCAGTGCTAGAAACGGAGAAAATCGTCCAGAGATCCAACAGCGATTTCTCCGAACTGGAGACCATTCTTGAATCGCTGGAAGATTTTCTGCTTGCTGCTTATTCGCTTGCATATAACTCAATCTCCCACCTCTATTTACCTCTTTCTTTCTCTTGCAGGTTGGTGGAACTGATGCATTATAGTTTGTGCTTATAAGGTCAATTTGGACGCACCTCCCACTCCACCCCACCCCTTCAACCCCCACCATAAATGCTGTTGGCGAGGAGCCCCCTCCAATACCCATCCAAAAATTACAGACATGCTGTCCACAATTTTCCACGGCAAACACTTCTTTTCCAAGAAAATTGCCATGACTTACTGATCATAAATGAGCACTTAATGTTTACACCTACACTAATATCTGTTTCAGTTCTGCATTTTAGAATCTAATATCGCCAAAGAGCAAGAAATTTCATGACTGAAGTATTTCGTTAACCGAAGCATCCTGAAAATGTTGGCAAAGGTTCTGCAAGACTATAGATTTTAGACCTTACAGGCTACAGTTAGCAAGATTGGCGCTGTACGCTGTGCCTGTTCTACGTGTGACTGCTATTTTAACGCAGGTCCTACCCACTTTGGGTTTCCTTCGCTTGTATCACCGGTGTTTTTGGCATTGTACTGTTGCAAGACGGAATCTCTTGAGGCCTGTTGGCCGGGTGTGTTACCTACAATTTTCCGACCAATACCGTGGGCAGTCCAACCCCTAAATTTCCGAGAAGTTCTCAACCATAGGCCTCGGGAAAATTCCACCCTGCCTCTCAGGAGAGATGTCGATTACGTTCAATAACACGAGTGGCCTTGAAATCACACTGTGTGAGTATTGGTGTACGAACGCACTGGTACGGGGCTGCTCTGTTAATCGGTTTACTCTGCACTTAAAGTGCCTCATGTTAATAGCCGTCAAAGGATATCCACAGGAATATAATAAAATGCCAATTACATAATTATACAGACGCAAAGGGAGGGCGGAGCATTTGCAAAGAGAATGGGTCAGCGAATTATTGTAACAATGTAGCCCAATCCGCCAGTCGGTAAATTGATGGGAGTAGGTGGAAAGCTGGTTTTCCAGCCTCTCCGCTTCCACTCTCCATTGAAGTCAGTGTTGGTAATATCGGGCGGAGTATAAATCCAGGGTGCCATCTGATTCCGCCGGCTTTCCGCCAGACGAGTTGGACTATAATTGCCCCCAGAGCAACCCGGAAAACTGACGAATTTGAGTACAGTACGAGCATTGCACCCACCCCATTAGAGGCACGGAGAGCAATATCCGGTGCAGTTTAAAACCGGCTTCCAACCCACCGGATGGGCTTCCCAATCGGCAATTTAGTTTAAAACGACACCCACCCCACACCCGACCCACCCAGCCCTCGGCCCCCGACTTATCGCCAACCCTAGCTTCCCATTGGGAGCGGGGCATTTGGCCAAAGCTGTTCACATGTTAACACTCGCATCTTTTAGCCTTCTGCTTTTATTTGGAGAAAGAAAGGCAGGCCAATCCACCACTGGAGAAGTGTCGAGATCTTCCCTGCCTGTGAGTTGGTTAAAATGTTTTTGCACCTCTGTTTCACTCTGAAGTTGTAGCTGTAGCTTACCAGCTGCTCGGCGCGTGTGATAAAGTCAGACCTGATGCTCTGGTGCAAGTCTGAGTCTTGCTGTTGAATTTCGCACTGATCGATACGCAGTCCATGTAACAAAACGATGTACCTTCATAGTACGAGTTTGTGTACTGTGCATGAAGTGAGTGCACTTAGTTGATCAAATTGCTCTGTGCTTGTCTTAATAAAAAAAACTGCTTTATTACTCCTACAAATGCTTCCTGTGTTGTATGCAAGGCTGATAGCCGGAAACGAATGTGAAAATGAAGAATGGGGAAGGCCCACCCTGAATATGAAGACTTCCCTGACGTTCATGCCATATTCTGCTCTCTAAATACCCCAGGCAATGGTTCTAATATTTATTATAGTTAAAGGGCTGATCAAATGTACTCCTCCACAATTCTGCTGAAACCGTCTTAACCCTATCTCCAGGGAACAGGTGAACACAACACAACTGACTCCTACTTTGTGGCTCCTTCCCTGCGTTCACATGTGGAACCTTTTATGATCTCGCCGATTGAATCACAAACTTGCTATGTTGTGGAAAAGATACTATCTGCACCTTACAATCCCACGGCAACTATCTTGCATTCAACGGCAACCATCCTTCCATTCCATGATAATCATCTTGCACTCAATAATAATCATCTTGCATTCAACCATTCCCATCTGACGTTCAGTTATAACCATCTTACCGCCTCATAATGGGATATAATAACCTGGGTGTGTCACTAGCCTGTATCATTTTGTCTTACCGTTCCTCAGCTGCCCCCATGAGTTCGTAATAAAAGAATTGAGTAGTATTTTCTGCTCCAGCTACACTCACTATTTTTACGAATTGCAGCGTAATCTGAGAAACGTGGAGCAGAGATCCAGGTATTTCTAATGGAAGCACACATTTCATACTCCAAGCATGATGGTACAGTAGAAGCCTGGAGTATTTCAGTTCCTATGATTAGGCACGTGCTATTATGAGACTTTTGACCCCAATTTGCTTAGATGTATTGGTTTGATCATATAAATGAAGGACAACTATAGAAAGAAAGACTTACATTTCGATAGCACCTTATCACATCTCTCAGAAACACGGTAGACATTTTGCACACAGCAAGATCCCATAAACAGTAAGAGATGAATGACCAATCGATCCGGTTCTGGTGATGATGATTGAGGAAGAAATGCTGGCCAGGAAACTGGGAAAACTCCTTAAAATTTTTCCAATAGTTCCATGGATTTCTTAATACTCGCCTCAAACAGAATGCATGGGAGCTCCGTTCGATGTCATAACTAAAGATTTGTAGCTGGGACAATGCAGCACTCCCTCAATAGGACACAGCAGTGTCGGTATAGCTTATATGTTCAAGTCTTAGAATACGATTTGTTACCACGATTACCTAACTCAGAAGGGAGAATGGGACAAACTCAGAGAAGGTGAGGCTACAGACTAGTCAGTAATAATAGATTACCGTTAACCATCTTAGCATGATATTCATCTATCTACTATTTGAACCGTGGGCGTTAACCAATTTCTTTTTGATGGGTCATAACTCCCCAAATGTCATAAAAATGCGTGCAGCGTACGGGGATGAAAATGGACTTGGCAGGGGGGCAGAAAACAGTCTGAATCACACTTACCATTAATTATACGTCTAATCCAATATTGAAATCAATGGATATGTATGTTGGGCAGGGCGTAAAATGAACATTGTTTTTTTTGTGTCCTCTCCATGTCCAATTTTACCCCTTTATCTAATACTGTGATCCACAACAATAGCCTTCAGTCTCCTATACTTGCATATTCCTGTTCTTGTGCAAATCGTGAGCCAATTGTGGTTGCTACCCATTTTTAGCAGTGATTTCCCCGTTTGTTTATCCTCAGATTCCCTGCTTTCAGTCTATGGACTAAAATTTTGGCTGGTCTCTCCCACACTGTGGACCAGTCAATATGAAGCACGAAGTCTTCTATAGCAACTGTGAACTGCCATTACTATGAAGCAGTGGAGCTTCTGAAGACAGGATTCGGATAGGAAACCTAGCCAGTCACTCAAGCACAAATGTTACGAATTTGAGCAGTACTGATCGAGAAAACTCACTTCAATCATGAACTGCAAGAAGATAAGGCACAGTGGCGCAGTGGTTAGCACCGCAGCGGTTAGCACCGCAGCCTCACAGCTCCAGCGACCCGGGTTCAATTCTGGGTACTCTCCCTGTGACCGCGTGGGTTTTCGCCGGGTGCTCCGGTTTCCTCCCACCGCCAAAGGCTTGAAGGTGATAGGTAAATTGGTCATTATAAATTGCCCCTCGTGTGGGTAGGTGGTAGGGAACATGGGATCACTGTAGGGTTAGTATAAATGGGTGGTGCTTGGTCGTCACAGACTCGGTGGGCCGAAGGGCCTGTTTCAGTGCTGCATCAATAAATAAATAAGAACCCATTTAAGTGTACTACTGACCAGCTTCCACTGCCCAGAAATGGAGGGAGGAAGCTTACAGCAGGCAACACCAAATAGTCATCTGCATGATACATTAGATCCAGCCGGTTTGCGATCCCGAGCAATAAAAGGTCTTATTCCCATTCTGAGCAACTTTGGGCCTATCAGCTTGGCATTGTTTCACACCAAGTTGGCAAAGTATTTGGATAGTCCTGTAATACCAAAGATGTCCACTGCGTGGCGCATCTGCATCGCTTATGGGTCATTTTAGAGTCAGCAATAGGAATTGGCTTCAATAGGAAGGAAAATTTGTGGGGCGAATAACAGCAGCCGATTTGATATCGCCTGTGCTGCACTGTCGCCCAGAGTTAGAATTACCTCAAGCTAGTCATTTCGAAGACCAGTCTCCAAATCCCAAACAGGATCCTCCAGAGGTCTGTAAACAGGATTACGTCTTCCTGAAGGTGAGATGATATATTTCCATGTCGAAATGGCTTGGATACTTTCCCAGAGCTAGGCCAGCGAGGTGCCTGGTTTTTCACTATTCTCTATGAATTTCACATGAAACATCATTTAGGCGCCGGAAATGTTACTATCCCGCTCGCGATGCACCAGATAATGCAGCACAAGGGCTCTGAAAATCCAAACAACTCATCGGTACAAACTAACGTTAACTTGCTGCCTTTAGAAACGTGCCCCAGCCGTGCGTACTGCCTATACCAGTAAATGGCCACCATAACAGCCTCAACCTGTTCGGAATCCCTGGGAGATAGAGTAGCACTAGAACGCAATCTAACCACTCCACAACCATTCGTGGTTGTAATGTATGGGGAGCGGTGGTGCTGGAGCAACAGGTCCGAACTCAAATGTGCAAGCCAAGGCAGTTGGAAGAACCTGGAGCGCCGTTTCCTCGTGACAAACTGGGAGGATTTAGGTTATCCTTGAAATTGAAGAACCGGAGATTTGTACTCATTTCTACTCACACAAATAGAGTAATATGTAGGATAAACCTGCGCTGCACAATATTGTTGCACCTCTATAAATTGAACGCGTAGTCTTTCCTTTCCAGGCTAGCTTCTCCAGTCTTTCCGTACAACACACAGGAACACGAGGAGGCCATTCAACGCCTGGTGCCTGTTCTGGCATTCGATTCGATTATGCCCGATCGATATCTCAGCTCCATTTGCCAACATTGATTCCATTATATCATTAGGTTTCGAGCAAAGATATTAAAGGGCATGAAAAAAAAACAAAAATGGGCCGCATTTTGCGGTCCTTTAACTACTGTCCATTTTAATGGACTGTTTATGGGTTATTGTAATGGAAAAAGCGAAAAGGCGCAGCGCCCTCTCTAGTACATCTGGGAACTGTGTGAACAGGAAACGCCAACTCTGAATCTCATTCACCGATCAGATCGAAGAATCTTTAATAAGCAACACACTCTTGACCAGGAAAGGTCAGTTAGAATATTCAATTTAGTGCCAAATCAGGTACAGAAAGCGAAATAAACAGAGGGAAAGAAAGATTGGATTAGAAGAGGGAGATAAAAGAAACGGAAGGAAAAAGTTGAAAAGGGTTATTTAAATTTTGTTATTGTCTCAAATCTCCGACAATAAATGAAATAAGAAGGAATGAGGCTCCACAGCGTTAAAATTAATTTTCATTGCCAGAGACGTTGTTTGGCAGAAATTAAGATTTATCATACTGTCAGAAAATTACTTATACTGAAATGGACAAGACCTCATTTCTTCTGGCGAGTTTGCTGTGTATATATCAGGCAAGTAGAGCAACTTCACGCCGTTTCTTGTGCTTCAAAGGCGAGTCTATCAACAAGAGACCATTCTTGAGCAGTTTTTGGAGGAAGAACGCAACTTGGCGCAACTTCCTGGTTTACGTAGGTAACTGCGCATCTGTAGTCACTGGAAGTTGCTGTCCGATTTATACGTTACTTGTGAACACGGTTAGCCTCACTGTTATTGCTCATTGTTACTTGTATCACAAAATCCCGACTAATTTCACTGAGTTGTAAAAGGATCTGCCTCCAATGGATTTGAATCATAAATTGTTAGCTAAAGTAATTAAACAATGGGAGGCGTTCAAAGAGGAGATGGTTCAGGAACAGAATTGGCAGAATCCCAGGAGGGGAAAAGGAAGAATATTCAAATGTCGAGATCGATGGACGACTAAAGATATGTAGATTTACATGAAACAGAAAAGGAAGGTTTTTGATAAATTTTCAGTCCCTAATACAGTACATAACCAAGCGCAGAACAGAACTTCTCTGTTGCTAAGTTATCAGACTACTTATCTGACATCCACTACCAGATGAGCAAAGATTTCCTCCAATCAAATATTGAGAAGACTGAAGCCATCATTTTCAGTTGCCACTCCAAACTCCGGTCCCTAACTACTGACTGTATCCCTCTCCCAGGCAACAGTCTGAGATTAAACCAGTCTATTCACATTGGTGTCACATTTGACCTATTTCTATCTAGGTAACATCACCCGACTTCGTCCCTGTCTCAGCTCATCTGCTGCTGAAACCCTCATCCATGCCTTTGTTACCTCTAGACTTGGCCATCCCAAAGCATGCCTGGCTGGGATCCGGCATTCAACCCTCTGTAAATGTGAGGTCATCCAAAACTCTGCTTCCTATGTCTTATCTCACACCAAGTCCCATTCACCTTACACCCCTGTGCTCGCTGAACTATATTGACTCCCAGTCAAGCAACATCTTGCTTTTAAAATACTCATCCTCAATTTTAAATCCCTCTAAGGCCTCAACCCTTCCCTATCTGTAATCTCTTTCAGCTCCACAACCCACTGAGATATCTACGGCTTTAATTATGAACGTCTAAGCATCTCCGATTTAAATGGCTCCACCATTAATGATCATGCCTTCAGTACCTAGACTCTAAGCTCTGGAATACCCTCCCAACACCTCTCCACCGCTCTACCTCGCTTTCCTCCTTTAAGACACTCCTTAAAATCTGCCTCTTTGACCAAGCTTTTGGTCATCTGACTGAATGTCTCCTAACATGGCTCGTTGTCTTATTTCTTCTTATAATGCTCCTGTGAAGTGCCTTGGGATGTTTTATTACTTTAAAGGCACCATATAAATATAAGTAATTGTTGTTGTGATATGGAATGCACTGGCTGAAAGGGTAATGGATGCAGATTCAATAGCAAAAGGAAATTGGATAAATACTTGAAGGGAAATAATTGCATGGCTTTGGGGAAAGAGCAACGTAGTTGGACTAATTGGATAACTATCAAAGAGCTGGCACAGGCACAGGCACAATGTTACAAATAGCCTCCTTCTACGCTGTATCCTTCTATGATTCTAGGATAGCCCCTAATGTCTTTACAAACAAAAATCCATTAAGCTCAGTTTAGAAATTTTCAATTGACCCCAGCCTCAACAGCTTATTGGGGGCGAGAGCTCCAGATTCATACCATCATTTTTATTGAAGAGTGTTTCCTAATACAACTCCCTGAATGGACCGCCTCTAGTTTTAAGGTCATGCCCCTCTGTTCTGGGCTACCCCACTGGAGACATTAGTTTCTCTCTATCTACGGTATCAAATTCATACATAATTAGGAGTCTTAGAATAAAGGATCGGCCATTTAGGCTGTGAATCTTTCGAAAGCTCTATCCCAGAGATCTGTGGAGGCTCAGCCGTTGAGTATATTCAGGACGGAAGTCGATAGAATTTTGGGCACTAAGGAATATGGGGATAGTGCGGGAAGATGGAATCGAGGTAGAAAATCAGCCATGATCGGATTGAATGACGGAGCATACTCTAATGGCAAAACGGCCTACCCCAGCTCCTATTTTTTATGTTCTCAATTATACTTCATCTTCTTCTGTCTCTCTCTTTTCTTATATAGTCAAAATCCTTTCCTTTTTATAGCTTGCCTTTTGCAAAATTACCGACGGGAGCGCTGTCCCCCTCCCTTTCCTTCGCAAAGCAGACAGCAGCGGTGATGAACACCACGCGCTCCCAGCGTGCACCGCGCCGGTGAATGTGCCCTATCCGACACCATTGGGCCTGCGCGCCGGAGCCCAGCCTGGCCCTGCCCTGACCCGTCACCCGGAAGTGCCCTCACACCGTTGCCATGGCCTTGCTCCATTCGGCCGCGCTCGCGGGCCTGTCGTTGGCGAACTTTGTTTTCGTTTCCTGGAGCACGGCCGAGTTCGTGGCGTTTGTTTCCCTGCGGCAGATTTACCGGGAGAGCGGGAGGCAGGGAGCGGCAGGTGAGAGAGATGCCTGGGAGCGATGGCGGGAAGGCTCGGGCCTAAGAAACCGTTCCAGGGAGAATAAGTGGCGCCGGCGGTTGGGATAAAGAGGCAGCAGAGGGCGGCAGTGAGCAGATACCAAACATTGACCCTCCAGTACTACAGGGGGCGGCAGTGAGCAGATACCAAACATTGACCCTCCAGTACTACAGGGGGCGGCAGTGAGCAGATACCAGACACTGATGCTCCAGTACTACAGGGGGTGGTAGTGAGCAGATACCAGACACTGATCCTCCAGTACTGCAGGAGGCGGCAGTGAGCAGATACCAGACACTGATCCTCCAGTACTACCGGGGGCGGCAGTGAGCAGATACCAGACACTGACCCTCCAGTACTGCAGGAGGCGGCAGTGAGCAGATACCAGACACTGATGCTCCAGTACTACAGGGGGCGGTAGTGAGTAGATACCAGACCCTGATCCTCCAGTGCTACATGGGCAGCAGTGAGCTGATATCAGACATTGATCCTCCAGTACTGCAGGGGGCGGAGTTAGCAGATACCAGACCCTGATCCTCCAGTACTACAGGGGGTAGTAGTGAGCAGTTACCAGATCCTAATCTTCCAGTACTATAGGGACGGTAGTGAGCAGATATCAGACACTGATCCTCCAGTACTGCAGGGGCAGCAGTGAACAGATACCAGACCCTGATCCTCCAGTACTGCAGGGCGCGTACTGAGCAGATACCAGATACTGACCCTCCATTACTGCAGGGGGCGGTAATAAGCAGTTACCAGACACTGATCCTCCAGTACTAGAGGGGCGACAGTGAGTAGATACCAAACACTGACCCTCCGGTACTGCAGGGAGCAGACTGAGCAAATGCCAGTCATTGACTCTCCATTACTGCAGGGGGCGCAGTGAGGAGTTACCAGACATAGACCCTCCATTACTGCAGGGGGCGCTAGTGAGCAGATACCAGACACTGATCCTCCAGTACTACAGGGGGCGGCAGTGAGCAGATACCAGACACTGATGCTCCAGTACTACAGGGGGCGGTAGTGAGTAGATACCAGACACTGATGCTCCAGTACTACAGGGGGCGGCAGTGAGCAGATACCAGACACTGATGCTCAGTACTACAGGGGGCAGCAGTGAACAGATACCAGACCCTGATCCTCCAGTACTGCAGGGGCAGCAGTGAACAGATACCAGACCCTGATCCTCCAGTACTGCAGGGGCGACAGTGAGCAGATACCAGGCCCTGATCCTCCAGTACTGCAGAGGGCAACACTGGGCAGATACCAGACATTGACCCTCCAATGCTTTAGGCGGCACACCAAGCAGATACCAGACACTAGCATTCCAGTACTGCAGGGGCGAAACTGAGTCGATACCAGACACGGATCCTCCAGTCGTGCAGGTGGCATCAGTGGGCAAATACTAGTCCACTGATCCCCCTATACTAAAGGAGCAAATGCCAAACGCTGGCCCTCCTGTGCCACAGGGAGCAGCACCAGACAGTATCCCTGAGATACAGCAGGGGGCAACAACAGACAGATGCAGGACTGTTATTTCCAACAACAATAACTGGCATTTGTGTTACACCTTTAACATAGAAGAAAGACACAAGGCACCTCACAGTAATCAAAACGAAAAGACACCAAGTCAAAGAAAGGGTTTTAGAGGAAGGGACAGGGTGGCCAGAAAGAGTTTTAGGAATGCCTAAAGGAGGAGAAAGCACTGGAAGGTTTGGGGCGGGAGGGAATTCCAGAGCATGGGGCCTACCAGTGGATGACAACACTAGGGGAAACAGGTCCTTCCTGTCCACTCTATCTAGGCCCCTCATAATTTTGTACATCTCAAGTAAGTCACCCGTCAGCCTCCTCTGTTCTAAGGAAAACAACCCTAGCCGATCCCATCTTTCCTCATCGCTATAGTTTTCAGGCCCTGGCAACATTCTTGTAAATCTTCTCTGTACTCTCTCCAGGGCAATTATGTCCTTTCTGTAATGTGGTGACCAGAACTGTACGCAATACTCCAGCTGTGGCCTAACCAGCATTTTATACAGTTCCAGCATTACATCCTGATAGAGGTCTTTAAAACTATCGAAGAGTTCGATAGGGGAGGCTTAGAGGACATGTTTCCACTTGTGGGGGAAGTCCAAAACCTGGGGCCACAAATAAACTATAGTTAATAATAAATCCAATGAAAATTTCAGGATAAACTTCTTTACTCAGAAGAGTGGTGAGAATGTGGAACACGCGACCACCACCAGAGGGGTAGAGTCATAGAGTCATTATTACGGCAGAGGACGAGGCTTTTCGGCCCATCCAGTCCATGACATAGAAACATAGAAAATAGGAGCAGGAGTAGGCCATTCGGCCCTTTGAGCCTGCTCCGTCATTCATTATGATCATGGCTGATTATCCAATCCAGTCACCTGTTCCTGCTTTCTCCCCATACCCTTTGATCCCTTTCACCCCAAGAGCTATATCTAACTCCTTGAAAAAATACAATGTTTTGGCCTCAACTGCTTTCTGTGGTAGCGAATTCCACAGGCTCACCACTCTCTGGGTGAAGAAATTTCTCCTCATCTCGGTCCTGAAAGGTTTACCTCGTATCCTTAGACTATGACCCCTGGTTCTGGACTCCCCCACCATCGGGAACATCCTTCCTGCATCTACCCTATCAAGTCCTGTCAGAATTTTATAGGTCTCTGTAAAGCAATCCAGTCAGTCCCATTCCTCCATTCTATCCCCGTTCATTTCCCTCAAGTGCCCATCTGAATTTCCTTTTGAAATCATTCATCATCTCCGCTTCCACCACCCTCGAAGGCAGCGAGTTCCCGCTCGCTGTGTAAAAAAGTTCTTCCTCGCATCTGCCCTTGTATCTCCTGCCCAAAATCTTAAATCTGTGTCCCTTTGTCCTTATACCATCAGCTAATGAGCCAAGGAGCATAGACGCATTTGAGGTGGGTGGAGGGGTGGGGGGGGGGGGAGGAGGGGCGGGGGAAGCTGAATAAGTACATGAAGGAGAAAGGAATAGAAGGATGCGCTGATATGGCGCAATGAAGTAGGATGGGAGGAAGCCCATTGTTGAGCATAAACCAGCACGGCCCATTTAGGCCGAATGGCCTGTTTCTGTGCTGTAATTCGATGTAAACACAAAAAACTGAGCAAGGTGCCCAGGGCGTCAGAAAAAACCGTGGGATGAAGGTGATCAAACTGGAGTCTGGTACTGGATTTGTGGGGATTCTCACTGTTCTGCTCGATGACTTTCAGAGGGGAATTTCATATTTTACCGAAAATAACAATGTGCAGGACTACGGGTAAAGGGTGGGGGGAGTGGGGGGTTGTGGGACTAATTGACAGCTCTTTCAAAGAGCCGGCACAGACACAATGGGCCAAATGGCCTCCTTCTGTGCTATAAGATTCTCGGAATTCCACTCCATTTAATAGGCAGTATGGTTCATTTCCTTCTGGGTATTTAAGGTACTTTCCCAACCGCACATTACAGACAGCAAACATTTAAACTAAAACCGAGTTCCTGCTGCTCAGCTATAGTTGGAGGGAAAGCAGTGAACTCGTAGCAGGTTCATGAATGGCCTGAGCTTGCAGCCTGTTTTCGGGACAGCCCATATCAAAATTTGCAGTTGATCCCTCTCCTCCCTGACTTAATTTAGCACGCTGATCCTCACAAACCCCTGAACCACCTGTTTCAAATTCCTCCAGAGCCGAGCCCAACTCTATCTATTTCACAACCCTCATGTTCTTCCTGTGTGGCTTCTGACTCCAGCCTTCTGTATATCGCACTTCTGCGTCATCCCACCATTGGTGGCAGCACCTTGGCCCACTCCCTTGGTGTCCCTTCCCAAAACCCTGCACTCTCCACTTGTCTCTCCAGCTTTCAAAACCTTCCCACCTTTTTAACTGAACTTGAACAGAACCTCCTAGAATCAGAGACTAGGACGGCGCAGAAGGAGGCCATTCAGCCCGTCTGTGCCGGCCCTTTTGAAGAGCAATCCAGTTAGTCCCACTCCCCCACTCTTTCCCCATATCCTTGTGATATTTTTCTCTCTTTCAAGTATTTATCCAATTCCCTTTAGGAAGCGACCATCAAATCTGCATCCAACCCCTTATCAGTGCATTCCAAATCCTAACCGCCCGTTGCATAAAAAAGGTTTACCTCATGTCGCCGCTGGTTCATTTGCTAATCACATTATATCTGTGCCCCCCGGTTATCGACCCTTCGGCCATTGGAAACAGTTGCTCTTTCGTTACTCCACCTAAATCCTTCATGATTTTGAACAACTCTAACAATTCTCTTCTTCACCTTCTCTGCTCTAAGGAGAACAACCCCAACTTCTCCAATCTCTCTTTGTAACTGAAATGTCTCATCCCTGTAACCATTCTACTCAATCTCCTCTGTACACACGCCAAAACCTTCACATCCCTTCCTAAAGTGTGGTGCCCAGATTTGGACACAGTACTCCAGCTGGGAACAAACTGGTATTTCATATAGGTTTAGCATAACTTCCTGACTTTTGTACTCTTTATATTTATGAATCTAGGATCCTATCTCATCGTGTGTTACAGTAATAGTCTACATTCTGTATCGCCCGACAGTAATAGCCTACATTGCAGGTGGTACAGCAGTGGACAGGCTTTGGGGAGACAGGAGGTGAGTTAGTTACTGCAGAATTCCCAGCCTCTGACCTGCTCTTGTTGCCATAGTATTTATATGAATGGTCCAGTTAAGTTTCTGATGAATGGTGTCCTCCAGGATGTTGATGGTGGGGGATTCAGTGATGGTAATGCCTTTGAACATCTAGGGAAAGTGGTTAGATAATCTCTTGTTAGAGATGATCATTGCCTGGTACTTTTGTGGCGTGAATGTTACTTGCCATTTATCAGTCCAAGCTGAATGTTGTCCAGGTTTTGCTGCATGCAGGCACAGACTGCTTCAGTACCTGAGGAGTTGCGAATGGTACTGAACACAGTGCAATCATTAGCAAACATCCCCACTCCTTATAATGAAAGGAGGGTCATTGATGAAGCAACTGAAGGTGGTTGAGCCGATAACACGACACTGAGGAACTCCTACAGCGATGTCCTGGGGCTCAGCTGCTTGGCCTCCAACAACCATTACTCCCCATCTCATGACTCCTAAATTTGTGTTAATAAACTCTTGGGCGACATCTCACTGAATGCTTTTTGAAAATCTAAACACACCACATCCACTGGTTCCCCTTTATTCTTCGAAAACTAACAGTTTTGTCAAACACAATTTCCCTTTCACTATCTCTGCTTTATCATATGATCAGCTACGTTCCCAGTTACCACGTTCCTAATAACAGATTCGAGCATTTTCCCGACAACTAATGTTAGGGTAACTGGCCTAATGTTCCATTTTTTTTCTCTTCCTCCTTTCTTAAATTGCAGGGTTGGTCGTTGTTGGTCGGCACAGGCCGAAGGGCCTGTTTCAGTGCTGTATCTCTAAACTAAACTAAACTAAACCACAAACATCTTCCTTCGTGCAAGGTATGACTCCAGCCAGCAGAGTATTTTCCCCCTGATTCCCATTAACTTCAATTTTGCTAGGGCTCCTTGAGGCCACATTTGGCCAAATGCTGCCTTGATATCAAGGGCAGTCACTCTCACCTCTTGAATTCAATTATTTTTTGCATGTTTAGACCAAGGCTGTAATGAGGTCTGGAGCTGAGTGACCTTGGCGGAACCCAAACTGAGTATCAGTGAGAAACTTATTGCCGAGTAAGTGCCAGTTGAGAGCACTGTCAATGACACCTTCCATCGCTTTGCCGATGATTGAGACTAGACTGATGGGGCAGTAATTGGCCAGATTGGATTTGTCCTGCTTTTTGTCTGAAGGGCATACCTGGGCAATTTTCCACATTGCCGGGTAGATGCTAGTGTTGTAGCTGTACTGGAACAGCTTGGCTAGGAGCACGGCAAGGTCTTCAGTACTACTGCCGGAATGTTGTCAGGGCCCATAGCCTTTGCAGTATCCAGTGTCTTCAGTCGTTTCTTGCTATCACGCGGAGTGAATCCTATTGGCTGAAGACTGGCATCTGTGATGCTGGGGACTTCAGGAGGAGGCCGAGATGGATCATCAACTCGGCACTTCTGGCTGAAGATGGAAATGTTTCAGCCTTGTCTTTTGCACTGAGGTGCTGGGCTGACCATTAGTGAGGATAGGAATATTTGTGGAGCCTCCTCCTCTGTTTAGTTGTTTAATCGTCATCATTCACAACTGGATGTGGAGGATGCTTATGCGACAGGTAGATTGATGAGGGCAAGGGCAAGTAGGTTTTTTCTTCTTGTTGATTCTCTCACCACCTGTCACAGGCCCAGTCTGGCAGATATATCCTTCAGGACTCAGCCATTTTGGTCAATAGAGGTGCTACCGAGCCACTCTTGCTGATGGCATTGAAGTCCCCCACCCAGAGTACATTCTGTGTCCGTGCTACCCTCAGTGCTTCTTCCAAGTGGTGTTCAACATGGAGAAGCACTGATTCATCAGCCAAAGGGTGCAGTAGGTGGTAATCAGCAGGAGGTTTCCTTGCCCACGATTGACCTGATGCCATGAAACTTCATGGGATGCGGAGTGAATGTTGATGACCACTCCCTCTAGACTGTATACCACTGTGCCACCACCTCTGGTGGGCCTGTCCTGCTGGTGGGACAGGACATACCCCGGGATGGTAATAGTGTGGGACATTGGCTGTAAGGAATGATTCGGTGAGTATGACTATGTCAGGCTGCTGCTTGACTAGTCTGTGGAACTAGTGAGGAGGACTTTGTAGGGTCGACTGAGCTGGGTGTTCCTTTGTCGTTTCCGGTCCGTAGGTTGATGCCGGGTAGTCTGTCCAATTTTATTATTCTTCAACTTTTCTGTAGCAGTTTGATGCAACTGAGTGGCTTGCTAGGCAATTTCAGAGGGCAGTTAAGCACCAACATTGCTGTGGGTCTGGAGTCACATGTAGGCAGATGTCCTTCCCTAAAGGACATTAGTGAACTAGATGCTGTAAGTCTGCTTCTGCCAGTTGTCAGCCATAATATTGGTGTCATTTCTGTACATTTTCTAAACTGTCTCCTGCTGAGCAGGGTTTCAGTTTGCCTGTCTGACTGATTCCACTATTCTAATAGACGCACACGTGGAATGGCAGTCAGCCCTCGGAGACAGACAGATACTGCAGGCTCTTCTCTTCAACCTGGCACTACTTGCATTCTTCATTCTGCAGCACAGCGTTATGGCAACAGAGACTGTGAGGAGTTGGACACTAGCCTGTTTCGGGATCCTCCAGCGATCAGTCTACGTGTTCTGCACAGCAGCATCTCTCCAGGTTGGCAAAGAAAGGAAGAGTTAACCATTGTGATGATAGAAACTAAAACTTCTCATACAGACTGCAGATTGTTCAAAAGACATTGCAATATCACACGGTCCCATATCAGAGTGTTATACAGACAATTCAATATCACACTGTCTCATATCAGAATGTTATACAGACACTGAAATATCACACCATCCTATATCAGAGTGTTACACAGACAATCCAATATCACACTGTCTCATATCAGAATGTTATACAGACACTGAAATATCACACCATCCCATATCAGAGTGTTATACAGACACTAGAATATCACACTGTCTCATATCAGAGTGTTATACAAACACTGGATTATCACACTGCCCCATATCATACGAACTTACGAATTAGGAGCAGGAGTAGGCCACTCGGCCTCTCAAGCCTGCTCCGCCATTCAACAAGATGATGGCTGATCTGATTGTAATCTGAACTCCACATTCCCGCCTACCCACAATAACCTTTCACCCCCCTTGCTTATCAAGAATCTTCCCTACCTCTGCCCTAAAAATGTTCAAGACTCTGCTTCCACCGCCTTTTGAGGAAGAGAGTTCCAAAGGTTCATGACCCTCTGAGAGAAAAAATTTCTCTTCGTCTCTGTCTTAAATGGGTGACCCCTTATTTTTGAACAGTGACCCCTAGTTCTAGATTCTCCCACAAGGGGAAACATCCTTTCTACATCCACCCTGTTAAGACCCCTCAGGATCTTATTTATTTCAATCAAATCGCCTCTTACTCTTCTAAACTCCAGCGGATACAAGCCTAGCCTGTCCAATCTTTCCTCATAAACAACCCACCCATTCCAGGTATTAGTGTAGTAAACCTTCTCTGAATTGCTTCTAACACATTTACATCCTTCCTTAAATAAGACCAATACTGTACACAGTACTCCAGATGTGATCTCACCAATGCCTTATATAAGTGAAGCATAACCTCCCTACTTTTGTATTCAATTCCCCTTGCAATAAACAATAACATTCTATTAGCTTTCCTAATTACTTGATGTACCTGCATACTAACCTTTTGCGATTCATGCACTCGGACACCCAGATCCCTCTGCATCTCTGAGCTCTGCAATCTCTCACCATTTAGATAATGTGCTTCTTTTTTATCCTTACTGCCAAAAGGAACAATTTCACATTTTCCCACATTATATTCCATTTGCCAGATCTTTGCCCACACACTTAACCTATCTATATCCCTTTGTAGCCTCCTTATGTCCTCTTCACAACTTACTTTTCTACTTATCTTTGTGTCATCAGCAAATTTAGCAACCATACCTTCGGTCCCTTCATCCAAGTCATTTATATAAAGTGTAAAAAGTTGAGGTCCCAGCACTGATCCTTGTGGCACACCAGTTGTTACATCTTGCCGAACAGAAAATGACCCATTTATGCCTACTCTCTGTTTCCTGTTAGCTAGCCAACCTTCCATCCATGCCAAATTGTTATCCCCTACACCATGAACTTTTATTTTCCGCAATAACCTTTTGATGTGGCATCTTACCCAGTACCTTCGGAAAATCTGAGTACAGTACATCCACCGGTTTCCCTTTATCCACAGCACATCTTCAAAGAACTCCAATAAATTGGTTAAACATGATTTCCCTTTCACAAAAACATGTTGACTCTACCTGATTACCTTGAATTTTTCTCAGTACTTTGCTATAACTGCTTTAATAATAGCTTCTAACATTTTCCCTATGACAGATGTTAAGCTAACTGGCCTGTAGTTTCCTGCTTTCTGTCTCCTTCCCTTTTTGAATAAAGAAGTTACATTTTACAATCTAATGAAACCTTCCCCGAATCTAGGGAATTTTGGAAAATTAAAACCAACACATCAGCTATCTCACTAACCACTTCTTTAAGACCCTAGGACGAAGTCCATCAGGACCCAGGGACTGGTCAGCCTGCAGCTCCAACAATTTGCTCAGTGCCACTTCCCTGGTGATTGTAATTTTCTTGAGTTCCTCCCTTCCTTCCATTTCCTGATTTATAACTATTTCTGGGATGTTACTTATACCCTCTGTGGTGAAGACCGATGCAAAATATCTGTTCAGTTCATCTGCCATCTCCTTATTTTCTCTTATTAATCTCCCAGACTCACTTTCTATAGGACTGTCGCTCACTTTGTTAACTCTTTTATCTTGTAAATATCTGTAGGAACTCTTACTATCTGTTTTTATATTTCTAGCTAGCTTTCTCTCATACTCTAATTTTTCCCTCCTTATTAAACTTTTGGTCATTATTTGCTGCTTTTTATATTCTGTCCAATCTCCTGACCTGCCACCCATCTTTGTGCAATTATATGCTTTTTCTTTAAGTTTAATACAGTCATTAACTTTTTTAGTTAATCACAGATGATGGGTTCTCCCCTTGGAATTTTTCTTTCTCATTGGAATGTATCTATTCTGTGTATTCTGAAATAGCCCCTTAAATGTCTGCCACTGCATCTCTATTGATCTATTTTTCTTAATTCATTTACAATTCCCGTCATTACCAAACTCCCGCACTTAACCAAATTCCCTCCTTCACGCTCTGTGCCCTCCAGCAGCACTCAGTACAGACGAGCAGTACTGAGAGTCCTCTGAATTTATACTCTCTGAAAACAATGATCTGTCAGCTTTTCTAGAGCTCTGCTGTATTATGTTTTTACCTCAATTATTTTTCCCTTTGTGCTTTCTCTCTGATCCCTCCTCTATATTTTTCTGATGCCTCATGTCTCTCTCTTTCATTCCTGATCTACTACTCATTCTTTGACTCCCTCCCTCTTCTCTTTCCCCCTTTTTGCCTTGTCTCCCATTCTCTTTTCCCTCCTTGTCTCTCCCTCTAGCTCCTAGCATGCCTCCCACCCTCCAGCCTCTAACATCTTTCTCTCCTCATAACCCTGCTTCCTCATCCTATTTTCCTCTTTGAATTTCTTGCCCCTACTCTTTCACTCTTGCTGTGCTATATTGCTCCCTGTGTCTGTTCTCCCTGTATCATTCTCTCACTTACAGCCCGTCTGTTTATTTCATACATTGAGCTGGTATTTCTCTTCTCTAACTGCTTTAACTCATTTCATCTTTCTTTGACCTGTCTTGCACCATTTGTTTCCGTTTCACCTGTTGTATGTCCCTTGCCCTTGCATTTGTCTCCCCTTGTTCAGTTCTCTGTGCACGCTTCTCTCTTGTGCATCATTATTTTGTCCTTCACGTGCCTTGGTCTGTCATGCTTTGTTTCTGTGCTTGACCTCACATTTTTCCTGACCTTTATCTTTAACCGTTATAGACCAGCTGGTACTCCTTCTCCCCAGATGCTGGTGCTGTATTGGCTTGTCTGTCCCCCCATCTCTCTCCAATTTGAATGATTCTCCTCTTCCACTGCTGCTGATGCTGTGCTGTCACCTGTTTCCTTATTCACTGATCCCTCCCATTTTCTCTTCGCACCTCTTCATTCGGACTGGTTCTCATTCCCAGCTTCTGATGTTCTTCTTGCTGTTCTCTGTCGCTCTCTCCCCTCTCCATCTCTCCCTCTATCTCCCTCTCCTCTCCCTGCACCTCCCTCTCCTCTCCCTGTACCTCTCTCCTCTCCCTGTACCTCTCTCCTCTCCCTATACCTCTCTCCCCCTCCCTGTCCCTCTCTTCCCCCCCCCCCCACCCTGCACCTCTCTCCTGTCCCTGTGCCTCTCTCCTGTCCCTGTAACACTCTCCCCTCTCCCTGTAGCTCTCCCCTCTCCCTGTACCTCTCTCCTCTCCCTTACCTCTTACTTCTCCCTGTACCTCTCCCCTCTTCCTGTACCTCTCCCCTCTCCATGTACCTCTCTCCTCTCTCCCTTACCTCTCACCTCTCCCTGTACCTCTCTTCTCTCGCTGTATCTCCCTCCGCTGTCTGTATCTCTCTCCCCTCTCTCTGAACCTCTTTCCTCTTTCTCTGTACCTCTTTCCTCTCCCTGTACTTTCCTCCTCTCCCTGTACCTCTCCTCTCTCCCCTCTCCCTGTACCCTTCTCCTCTCCCTGTACCTTTCTCTTCTCCCTGTATCTTTGTCCTCTCACCAGGTACTTTCCTCCTCTCCCTGTACTCTCTCACCTCTCCCTGTACCTCTCTCCTCTCCCTGTACCTCTCTCCTCTCTCCCTGTACCTCTCTCCTCTCTCCCTGTACCTCTCTCCTCTCTCCCTGTACCTCTCTCCTCTCTCCCTGTACCTCTCTCCCTGTACCTCTCTCCTCTCCCTGTACTCTCTCTCCTCTCCCTGTGCCTGTCTCCTCTCCCTGTACTCTCTTTCCTCTCCCTGTACCTCTCTCCTCTCCCTGTACTCTCTCCCCTCTCCCTGTACCTCTCCCCTCTCCCTGTACCTCTCTCTCCTCTCCCTGTACCTCTCTCTCCTCTCCCTGTACCTCTCTCCCCTCTTCCTGTACCTCTCCCCTCTCCCTGTATCTTTGTCCTCTCACCAGGTACTTTCCTCCTCTCCCTGTACTCTCTCACCTCTCCCTGTACCTCTCTCCTCTCTCTCTGTACCTCTCTCCTCTCTCCCTGTACCTCTCTCCTCTCCCTGTACCTCTCCCCTCTCCCTGTACTCTCTCCCCTCTCCCTGTACCTCTCTCCTCTCCCTGTACTCTCTCCCCTCTCCCTGTACCTCTCTCCTCTCTCCCTGTACCTCTCTCCCCTCTCCCTGTACTCTCTCTCCTCTCCCTGTACCTCTCTCCTCTCCCTGTACCTCTCTCCTCTCTCCCTGTACCTCTCTCCCTGTACCTCTCTCCTCTCTCCCTGTACCTCTCTCCTCTCTCCCTGTACCTCTCTCCTCTCCCTGTACCCCTCCCCTCTCCCTGTACTCTCTCCCCTCTCCCTGTACCTCTCTCCTCTCCCTGTACTCTCTCCCCTCTCCCTGTACCTCTCTCCTCTCTCCCTGTACCTCTCTCCTCTCTCCCTGTACCTCTCCCCTCTCCCTGTACTCTCTCTCCTCTCCCTGTACCTCTCTCCTCTCCCTGTACCTCTCTCCTCTCTCCCTGTACCTCTCTCCCTGTACCTCTCTCCTCTCTCCCTGTACCTCTCTCCTCTCCCTGTACTCTCTCTCCTCTCCCTGTACCTCTCTCCTCTCCCTGTACTCTCTCCCCTCTCCCTGTACCTCTCCCCTCTCCCTGTACCTCTCTCTCCTCTCCCTGTACCTCTCTCCCCTCTCCCTGTACCTCTCCTCTCTCCCTGTACCTCTCTCCTCTCTCCCTGTACCTCTCTCGTCTCTCCCTGTACCTCTCTCCTCTCCCTGTATCTCTCCCCTCTCCCTGTACCTCTCCCCTCTCCCTGTACTCTCTCCCCCCTCCCTGTACTCTCTCCCCCCTCCCCTCTCCCTGTACCTCTCTCCCCTCTCCTCTCCTCACTGAGGGGAGAGGGAGGATGTCCCAGAAGGGTCAGGAAAGAATCTGTTTGGCTGGAGCTAAGGAACAAAAGAGGTGCAATTACATTGTTCTGTGTAATCTATAGGCCACCTACTAGTGGGAAAGATGTCGAGGAACAAATTTGCAAGGAAATTACAGAGAGGCGCAAGAATTATCGAGTAGTTATAATGGGGAGCTTTAATTTTCTGAATATAGATTGGAATAGTAGTAGTGTAAAGGGCAGAGAGGGGCAAGAATTCCTAGAGTGTGTTCAGGAGAATTTTCTATAGCAGGATGTTTCCAGTCCAACGAGAAAGGAGGCACTGCTAGACCTGGTTCTAGGAAATGTGGTGGATCAACTGGATCAAGTGTCAGTAGGGGAACATTTAGGGCACAGTGATCATTGAATTATAAGGTTTAGGTTGGCTATGGAAAAGGACAAGAAACAATCCAGAGTAAGAATAATTAACTGGGGGAAAGCCAACTTCTATGGGGTAAGAATGGATCTGACTGAGATAAATTTGAATCAAATTTTGGCGTGCAAAACTAACTGAACAATTGGCTACCTTTAAAGAAGAGATAGTTCAGGCACAGTCAAGGTATGTTCCCCTGAAGGGGTAGGGTAGGGCAAACAAATTCAGAGCTCTCTGGATGTCAAAAGAGATAGAGATTAAGAGAAAGAAGAAAAAGT
Organism: Heterodontus francisci; assembly: GCF_036365525.1. Lineage (NCBI taxonomy): Eukaryota > Metazoa > Chordata > Chondrichthyes > Heterodontiformes > Heterodontidae > Heterodontus > Heterodontus francisci. Next base: position 27,344,880 of record NC_090399.1, read on the forward strand.
GTGCTTATTACAGATGCCAGGTAGAAAATACTATTGAGAACCAGGCTGAATATAGAAAGTTCAGAGGGGAATTGAAAAGTCAAATAAAAGAAGCAAAGGTAGAGTATGAGCAAAGACTGGCAGCTAACATAAACAGGAATCCAAATGTCCTCTATAGGCATATAAAAACTAAAAGGGTGGTAAAAGGAGGACTGGGGCCGATTAGGGACCAAAAAGGGATTTATGCCTGGAGGTAGAGGGAATGGCTGAGGTATTAAACAAATACTTTGCATCTGTTTTTGCCAAGGAAGAAGATGCTGTTCAGGTCATGGTGAAAGAGGAGGTATTTCAGACACATGAAGCATTCAAAATTGATAAGGAGGAGGTATTGGATAGGTACTCTGTACTTAAAGTTAGTAAGACACCAGGATTAGATCAGATGCATCCAAGGATACTGAGGGAAGCGAGAGTGGAAATTTCAGAGCCACTGGCCATAGTATTTGAGTCTTCCTTAGACTCAGGGGTGGTGCCGGAGGACTGGAGAATTACAAATGTAACACTCTTGATCAAAAAAGGGTGTAAAGATCAGCCCAGCAACTACAGGCCAGTCAGTTTAACCTCTGGTGGGGAACCTTCTAGAAACAAAAATTCAGGACAAAATTAATAGTCACTTGGACACATGTGCATTAATTAAGGAAAGCCAGCAAAGGGCAAATCGTGTTTAACTAACTTGTTGGAGTTTTTTGATGAGGTAACAGAGAGGGTTGATGAGGGTAATACTGTTGATGTGGTGTACATGGACTTCAAAAAGGCATTTGATAAAGTCCCACACAACTGACTTGTGAGCAAAGTTAGAGTTCATGGAATAAAAGGGACAGTAATGACAGGGGTACAAAATTGGCTGAGAGACGAGGAACAGAGAGTAGCGATTAATGGATGTTTTTGGGATGGAGGAAGGTTTGTAGTGGAGTTCCCCAGGGGTCAGTGTTGGGACCCCTGCTCTACCTGATATATATTAATGACCTAGACCTTGGTGTGCAGGGCACAATTTCAAAATTTGCGGACAATGCAAAATTTGGAAGTGTTGTGACTGTGAGGAGGATAGTGTAGAACTTCAAAAGGACATAGACAGGTTGGTGGAATGGGCGGATAAGTGGCAGATGCAATTCAATGCAGCGAAGTGTGAAGTGATTCATTTTGGTAGGAAGAACGCGGAGAGACAATGTAAAATAAAGGGTACAATTCTAAAGGGGGTGCAGGAGCAGAGGGACCTGGGTGTATATGTGCACAAATCATTGAAGGTGGCAGGACAGGTTGAGAGAGCAGCTCATAAAGCTTACAGCATCTGAGGTTTTATTAATAGGGGCATTGAGTACAAAAACAAGGAAGTTGTGTTAGGGTTTTTTAGAACACTAGCTCGGCCTAAACTGGAGTAGAGTGTCCAGTTCTGGGCACCACACTTTAGGAAGGATGTGAAGGCATTGGAGACGGTGCAGAAAAGATTCACGAGGATGGTTCCAGGGAGGAATAACTTCAGTTGCGTAGATAGATTGGAGAAGTTGTGACTGTTTTCCTTGGAGAAGAGAAGGTTGAGAGGAAATTTGATAAAGGTATTCAAAATCATGGGGGTTCTGGACAGAGTAAATAGGGAAAAACTGTTCCTCTTGGTGGAAGGATCAATTACCAGAGGGCACAGATTAAAGATAATTGGCAAAAGAAGCAATTGCAACATGGGGAAAAACCTTTTCACACAGTGAGTGGTTAGGATCTGGAATGCACTGCCTGAGTGTGTGGTGGAGGCAGGTTCAATCCAGGCATTGAAGAGGGAATTGGATTATTTTCTGAAAAGGAAGAACATGCAGGGCTACAGTGAGAAGAAGAGGGAGTGGCACGAAGTGAATTGCTCCTTCAGACAGCCAGCACAGACACAAGAGGATGAATGGCCTCCTTCAGTGCTGTAACCATTCTACAATTCTATTCTATGATACCCCTCCCCTCTCCCTGTACTTCTCCTCTCTCCCTATACCTCACTCCTCTCCCTGTACCTCTCTCTCCTCTGCCTATACCTCTCTCCTCTCCCTGTACCTCTCTCCTTTCCCTGTACCTCTGCCCTCTCCCTGTTTCTCTACCCTCTCCCTGCACCTCAGCCCGCTCCCTGTACCTCTGCCCTCACCCTCTTTCACTCTCCTCTCCCTTTACCTCTCCCTTCTCTCTCTGTTGTATTGCACCAGTCTGAATGATTCTCTTCTTGCTCGAGTCGCTGATACTGTTTTCTGTCTCTCCCTCCACACTCTCACTTGTCGTTGCTGTATCTCCCCACATAAATGGTTTTCTCCTGCAGTTGCTGCTGCTGTTTTCTCTTTCTCTTTGTCAGTCTCTCTCCCCTGCCTTGTAACTCTAGTACCCTGCCTAGACTGAATGATTTTCTTCTGCCTCTTGTTGCAGAGACTGCCCTCTCTATCGCTTTGTCTGACTCTTGTGTTCCCTTTTTGTCTCATGCACCTCTCCAGTCTAAATGGTTCTGTTCTTTCCCAGCTGCTGATGCTCTACTGGCAGCCTATCCATGCTGCCCCCTTCCTGTGGAGTGTATCCAGAGAGCCCTGGGTTACCTGGTTTCCATTGATCTGTTTCATTATTCACGTTATCGCCTGGCTGATCATCTTCAGCATTGTTCTCATCTTCGACTACGCTGAGCTCATGGGTCTTAAGCAGGTGAGTCCCAGGGTTCTTGCTAAGTGGGAGCGATCACTGTGATCTGGTTATACAGCCTCAATTCAGCAGCAATGGGAACGCATTCACACTGAAGGCTTCTGGGTGACTGGCGTGAAAAGCATCCATTCATCAATACGGTAAACACTTCATTTCCCACGTTACAGTTCAACCTTCTCGGGTCCTTTGTATAAGAGCAAGCAAGAAACATTCAAACTGAGGGACCCAATTGTGGTGTAGCATGGCACACAGCAGCTTTATTAGTTGTCTGTGCAGATGGTAAAACTGTCTAACAGTACTTCCACATAAAGATGACAAGTTACTGCCCTAACCCAAAACTGGCACCAGTAATTCTCCATGTTCACGAGTGTGGGCGCTTTTAAGCCATGCTGCCGATTCCTGCAAATGAATAACTTAAAACTCAGACGTCACTCAGCCAGTTTACTTCTTGCACTGGATTAGGGAGTAGGGCAATTAGGCAGCAAACTTGATCTTCAATTGTCCAAAAAGACTGCAGACACGAGGATCAAACCACGCATGGATGGAATGTCACTGATCGCACTGGGTTAGTCAATAGAGGGACTGAGACACTGTCGGAGTGGACTCGGGGTCTGAGACACTGTCAGAGTGGACTCGGGGTCTGAGTCACTGTCGGAGTGAACACGGGGTCTGAGTCACTGTCGGAGTGAACACAGGGTCTGAGTCACTGTCAGAGTGGACTCGGGGTCTGAGTCACTGTCCGAGTGAACACGGGGTCTGAGTCACTGTCGGAGTGGACTCGGCATCTGCTACACTGTCGGAGGGGACTCGGGGTCTGAGACACTTTCAGAGTGGGCTCAGGGTCTGATGACTGTGAGAGTGGACTCGGGGTCTGACACACTGTCAGAGTGGACTCGGGGTCTGAGACACTATCAGAGTGGACTCGCTGTCTGAGGCATTATTCAAGTTTGTATTTGCTTCATTTCCAAGAGCGCATCACTGGGGTTTGTCCAAATCCAGTGTCTGGTCTGGAGCCGATCTCAGTGGTCGATCAGGGGAAGTCCCAGCTACATCCTCCATCAAACCTAACGTTCTCGGCAGCCGTGTTGTGTACTGCCCAGCAGAAAGTCTTTATGCCTGTAGACCTAATTATCATTACCTGATATCCTGATGATTCCACTCCCACCCCACCCCTACCCTGTCCAGGGTACTCTCCGTGACCCAGTCCACTGGCAGCAGTCAGCTATCTCTTCAGATGAACCTGCTCAGCCAGTGATTTCGCTGACAAGGATTTCCTCCCCCCCCCACAACCTCCACCTTTACTTAGCCAGTAACAATTTACCAGACCTCACCTGATGGTCCAAGGGGAACAACAGCCTGCGGCAAGATTTTTTTCAACAGCCTACAGAGGTACATAAGAGATAGGAGCGGGAGTAGGCCATACAGCCCCTCAAGGCTGCTCTGCCATTCAGTATCATACCCCTTATTCTAATAATAGTAGAATCATAGAATTTTACAGCACAGACGGAGGCCATTCAGCCCATTGTGCCCGTGCAGACTCCCTGAAAGATGCAATCCAATTAGTCCCACTCCCCTGGCCTTTCACCATGCCCTCTTAAATTTTTCTTTCTCAAGTATTTATCCACTTTCCTTTTAAATGATATTACGGGTTCTGCTTCCACTACTTTTTCCCTTAGCAGAGGGGTCAATAACCAGGGAGTGTAGATTTAAAGTAAGGGGCAGGAGGTTTAGATGGGGTTTGAGGGAAAAAAATTCCACCCAGAGGGTGGTTGGAATCTCGAAAGCACTGCCTGAAGGGGTGGTAGAGGCAGGAACCCTCACAACATTTAAGAAGTATTCAGATGAGCACTTGAAATGCCACAGCATACAAGGCTGCGGACCAAGTGCTGGAAAATGGGATTAGAATAGTTAGGTGCTTGATGGCCAGCACAGACACGATGGGCTGAAGGGCCTGTTTCTGTGCCGTATCACTCTATGACTATGACACTGTTTCTGGCAGGGCGTTCATTGTCTGCATTAAAAAAAAATGTTGACCCTCTCCCTTTGTTCATTTGCTGATGATCAGAAATTAATGCCCTCTAGTTCCTATTCACTGACCGGTGGAAATAGCATTTCCTGGCTTGGTATGTCTAAACCGCTCTGAAAGCTTGAGGACGTTGATCACATGTCCTCAGCTTTCTTCGTTTGAATGGAAAGACTTCTGGTTGCTCTGGTTCCTCCTAAATAATTTCTTTATCAGAACGAAGAGCACTATAATTGATGCAAAGCTGAATCATGGTGACTGATGGAATGTACAAAAAGAGCATCAGGTGGTGGGGTGCGGTGGAGGTGCAGTAATTTTAAACAGACCCGAGGACCATAAAGCCGATGGAATCGGTTGGAGCATTAGCTTTACACCCGGTCCACTATTACTCTTCATTGACTTCAAAACATTAGGTTAATATTCCACCCCTCACTCTATTGCATGGTTAATGATTCCCTCCCCATTGTCTTGCAGGTTTATTACCACTGTCTCGCTCTTGGAGACCCCATGGTACTGAAATCACAGAAGGCCCAGCGTTTGTACTGCCATCTGCGTCACCCCGTCTTCCTGGAGTTCCTGGTTATCCTGTGGATGGTGCCCAGCCTGTCCCTCGACCGCCTGCTGCTGTCCGCCATCTTCACCCTATACATGATTTGCGGCCACAGCCTGGACCAGCAGGACTATCGCTACCTGCGCTCGCAGCTCAACAAGAAGTTTGAGATCTTCTCCCGGGAGGAGACCGCCCACAGCTACCTGGCAGCTCGCAACGGCGTCAGAGAGCCCGCTGGGCACCAGGAGTAGCCGCCGAGCCTGGCGCCCAGCCGAGAACCTTCCGGATCGACTGCTGCTTTGCATCTGCACTGTAAACCGCACAATGCCATGGTGACTTTGGCTGCAGATAAACATTTTTTTTTTAAAAAGAAGCTTAGTTATATTTCGAGCTTGCTAAAGTGGTCAGCGTTGGGAGACTTGCACGTTTTCTTTCTCTGCTGTCACTCAGGATGCCAACACACTCGGGAATCACACAGGTTTATACTGCCCCAACACTGTGCCTTTGCCCCAACCTCAGAAGAACACTGCCCCACCACTACTATGACTTTCCCATACCATACTGTGGACTGCCTTGAGTGAAATTGCCAAATCAGTGCTAATTGACATTTGCGGGGTAGTTTCCTACTGTACCAATGTCTCACTTTCCATTTCAACTATCTTGTGTTTCATTTCCATTACATGTTCCATTACCAGCCATCCTGTGGCTTTTCATGAGTGGAAAGTGCCACATTGGGGGCAATATTTGCTGTGAAGTGCCATGCCAACTGGGAACAGTGTAATGATGTCCTGAAGAAATTGCACCTAGAGTTCTTACAGCTAGCAGAGAGAGAAGACTTTAATTCCTTCTGAATGAGGTCACTTTAAACAGGAAAGTTTTCACAGAATAACCATTTAGATTGTGTGGGTAAGGTGTGACGTAGTCACGGATTCGAGTGATTTAGGACAGAGGTCACAGGTAGCTGTCCTCCAATTCTGATGACGTACGAGGCCTGCCTTCGACCCAGAGCAATAGGTTCCAGTGACAGGAGATTGCAGGTTAAATTGAATTTGGCAAATCCCAGTCGTGGAGAGGGACAGTGACGTGTAAAATACTTTATTTTCAAATTTTTATAAGAAAAATACATAGGTTTGGAAAAAGAAATGTTGCCTTATCATGTCAAAATGCTTGAAATTGCTTCAGATAGTGAGTTAACTGCTGGAGTGCAAGGACTATTATGTTGGCAAATGTATAAAAGGGGTGTCCCTTTTTGTTTGCTAAGAATGTTGCTTGAATAATGTACTGTTTAATTTCATAGAGAACTCTGTAGGATGAAGGTGTCGGAGAGAGTTTATCAAGAGCCTTGTTTGAGGACTAAGAAATAAAGTGGAGAAGGCATTATTGCTTTGCAGGTTACGGATTGACTGAACAGGTTTCAGGTAATGCAAAAAAATCATATACATAATATAGGAACAGGAGGAGCCGTTTAGCCCCTCGAGCCTGTTCCGTCATTCAGTGAGCTCATGGCTGGCCTGTGATCCGTGTCCACATTCCTTAATACCTTTGGTTAACAAAAATGTACCAATCTCAGATTTAAAATTGAACAATTGGCCAAGCATCAATCACCATTTGCAGAAGAGAGCTCCAAATGTCTAACACCTTTCGTGTGTATAAGTTCTAACTTCACTCCTGAAAGGCTTGGCTCTAATTATTAGTCCCATGCCCCCTAGTCCTAGACTCCCCAACTCAGCGGAGGTAGATTCTCTCTACCTACCTTATCAGTTCCCCTGAATATTTTGTAAGATATTATTCAATCCATGGGTATAGGCTTCCTCCTTATTCATTCAGTAGTTATTCCCCCACATCAGTCACTCTCGTGCAAGAAGGTGGACCGTAGAAAGGCCTGAATCTTTCTGAGAGATTGTGGCAATTCCAGTGAAGTGCTTTTCTTCCAAGTTTCAAAACTGCAAGTTCAGAATATCTGTCCAGCACATAAACGTATGAAATTGACAGGCATTAGAAGACCACTTGGTCCATCAAGCCTACCCAACAACCAACGAGCCAGTGCGCTTCACAAGAACGTTAACGAGAGCCCTCCCTGCGGCCATGTAATCACCTGGAAAAAGGCAAAAAAACCCACAGAGAATCGAGCCGATTCCTCTCTGAGCGCCTCAAAACCAGTCCAGGGGATTACATGGGCTAAGTGTTATCTATAAAGATACTTACTTTCTACACAATACAATCTCTGCCCCAGGCAAGAACCAGTTCCCTCTTGAAGGAACTGAGCTGGTAGGTCCTCCCATGCAGTAAGCTGTGGAACAACCTTTGAACTTTCAAGGTCAACCTTTCCCAGGCCTATGTGACGATGCCACTGCTTTCAGGAACAGAGCTCAACAGAACATTGCCTTCAAAGATAACGCAACTTCGAAATTAATCTGTATTGAGCCCCCCATTGGTCCTACGGTACCCGAGCCCCAGTACTTAAGACTTGCTCTAACCTCCCTAGCATTGTCAGTAGAGAAAGCAGAAGGAGGAGGTCAGAGTTCAGTAAAACACCAACCAAAATACTGCTCCCATCTAGCCCAGTGCTGTGCGGCACCCGGTGATGGAAGCTTTCCTCCGGCCACCATCAGATTGTCCCCTGTGCTCTGTTCCTTGACATATTAATGAACCTTCAGCACGTCATTTGTGCACTATGCCTGGCAGCCTTGCTTTTCTATTCTGTAATCTCCCCACATGGTTTCTGGTTGTTTTCACTGCAGCACTACTAAATGTTATCCCTTACCCATTTCCAGGCAGCTTGTTGCTTTGAGTGACTTTAAGGTATATCCATTAGATCTCCTATAATATCCAATGTCAGTTTAATCAACTGGACTGAAACCCCATTTATTGACCAAATTTAGATCTTTTGCAATGGGTCCAGGTGGAGTCACTATGCTGTCATAGTTACTGCATGCCCCTGACAGGTCTACAAGAGAGAGAGTGTCTTTGTTTTTTTGGACACTGGTGAAATTCCAGTTCTTTTATGATATCCGACTATTAAACTTACTTTGTATTAACCCTTTAAAAGCTGGAGTGTCTCAGCATTCTTTTCCCTTTACCACTTTTTACAAGACTAAAGAGTTGAACCTAGCTTAGTTGGTTCTGGGGAACTGTGATTTTTCCATCTGTGGAACTTAATGCCCTGCCTTGAATGTAAAATTCTTATTCCTGTGTTCAAATCCATCTATTACCTCTCCCCTCCCTTTCTCTGTAAACACCTCAAACCTTACAACCCTTCAAGGACTTTGGGCTCATCCAATTCTGGCTTTTTGCGCCTCCCGGATTTCCTTCACCCTTCCATTGGTGGCCATGCCTTCAGCTGCCTGGACCCCAAGCTGTGGAATTCCCTCACTAAACCTCTCCACCGCTGTACATCTCTCTCCTTTAAGACGGTCCTTAAAACCTACCCCTTTGACCAAGCTTTTGATCACCTGTCCTAATATCTCCTTATGTGGCTCCCCTTGACCTTCAATGGCATTACGATTGCTGAATCCCCCACTATCAATATCCCAGGGGTTAGCATTAGCCAGAAACTGAACTGGAGTAGCCATAAAAATACCGTGGCTACAAGTAACTCACCTCCTGACTCCCGAAGTCTGTCCACCATCTACAAGGCACATGTCAGGAGTTTGATGGAATACTCTCCACTTGCCTGGATGAGTGCCGCTCCAACAACACTCAAGAAGCTCGACACCATCCAGGACAAAGCAGCAGGTTTGATTGGCACCCCATCCACAAACACTCACCCTCTCCACCACCAACGCACAGTGGCAGCAGTGTGTACCATCTACAAGATGCACTGCAGCAACGCACCAAGGTTCCTTAGACAGCACCTTCTCAACCCACAACCTCTACCAACTAAAAGGGCAAGGGCAGCAAATGCATGGGAACACCACCACCTGCAAGTTCCCCTCCAAGGCACACATGATCCTGATTTGGAACTATATCACCGTTCCTTCACTGTGGCTGGGTCAAAATCCTGGAACTCCCTTCCTAACAGCACTGTGGGTGTACCTACATCACATGGACTGCAGCGGTTCAAGAAGGCGGCTCACAAGGGCAATTAGGGATGGGCAATAAATGCTGGCCTGGCCAGCGACGCCCACATCCCATGAATGAATTTTTTAAAATGTCAAAAGCAGTCTGATAATTGCTGCTAGGAAGTGCCTTGGGACACTTTACAACATTAAAGGTGTTAGATAAATGCAAGTTATTGTTATTGATAGTGGCTAAGATGAAGAAGGCCACAGTCTCCTACTCCCTCATTGCATAAGGCCCCCGGGGGAGATGGGGTGGACTGCAAAATAAACACGGCTTCAGCTTTCCTTGGCTGGAGCTTGAATTCTCAGCTCCTATTGCATAAGTTGCCTAATGTTCAAACATTGGTTTCTGAGTAGGTGGAATTTTCCACAGCCCTACGCCCTCCCCTATCTCCCAGTCAGTTCTCGCCTATGCCAGTCAGTTTATCAGAATAATTGTGGGGAATGCACTTGTGATGATAAGCCACACTGAGCTCTGCACTGGCACAGGGCCTTGGAAAATTCTGACCACTTGGTGAGGGGGGAATAGCAGGGGTGAAAGATCTAAAGTTCCCTGCATTTTTCTGTGAAAACCATGGAAGGTAGCCTTGACAATGAAGAATTTTAACGCCTCCTGAAGAAAGGAAAAACTTGCATTTCTGTAGCGCTTTTCACATGCTCAGGACGTCCCAAAGCACTTTACAGCCAATGAAGTACTTTAGAAGTGTAGTTACATTGTAGTGTAGGAAACACAGCAGCCAGTTTGTATACAGTAAGGTCCCACAAACAGCAATGTGATAATGACCAGATCATCTGAATTTATTTGAGGGATGAATATTAGCCGGGTCCCCTGCTCTTCTTCGGAATACTTCTGTGGGATCTTTTACATCCATCTGAGAGAGCAGATGGGACTTCGGTTTAACATCCCATCTCAAAGACTGCAAGTCTTACAGTGCAGTGCACCTTCAGTACCGCACTGAGAGTGTCAGCCTAGATTCTCACACCATGTCCAGTTCCCCATCACCCCTGTGCTCGCTGATCTACATCGGCTCCCGGTCAAGCAACGTCTTGATCTGAAAATTCTCATCTATGTTTTCAAATACCTCCATGGCCTCACCCCTTTTCCTATCTCTGTAATGTCTTCCAACCCCACAACCCTCTGAGTTATCTGTGCTCCTCTCATTCTGGCCTCTCGTGCTTCCCTGATTTTAATCGCTTCATCATTGGTGGCAGCGCCTTCAGTTTCTTCAGCCCCCCAGCTCTGGAATTCCGTCCCTACACCGCTCGGCCTCTCCACTTCACTTTCCTCCTTTAAGACGCTCTCTAAAACTTACCTTTTTGACCGAGCTTTTGGTCATCTGATCTAATTTCTCTCTTTGTGGCTCAGCGTCATAGTCTGTTTTATAATGCTCCTGTAAAGCAGCTTGGGAAGTTTCATTATGTTATAGGCTATATAAATATGTTGTTGTAGATGCTGTGCTTGGGTCTGTGGTGCGGAATATGAACCTTCAGGCAAGCATGCTAGCACTGAGCCACTGGTACCACCTCTAGTGTTATCTCAGGAGGAAGTTAGGTTAGATTAAGACTGCGTATTTTTAATAGTTTCCTTCTACCGTCACGGTCCATCCAGGTCTCTCTTCAGGTTTCTATTCATGACTAGGCATTTGTTTTGGTAATGTAGGAATGGGGAGGACAAAACATAACGTTTGCATAACATTAAATTTTTCTCATTTGCAACTTAAATCTAACAACCAGAGCTAATGTAGAACCAGGCCACACCTTTTCAACTGCTTGGTAATTATTCAATGCGATTTTTGTTACGCCCAATTTATCAGTCAATAACACTTTCTTTGTCGTACTCTCACACATGCATAACACTCCTGCAGATGAATACAATGATCATTTGTGTGCACACAAGAGTATTATTTTCCTTATGATCCCTCATTTGAGAAAGAAAGGATAGAAGGTGCACTGTTAACTGTTTAGTTGCAGGAATGAATCCCCAATACCGACCTTTACTCCTTTCAGCTGTGGCTCAGTAAGTAGCGCTGTTGCCTCTGGGTCATATGGTTCCAGGTTCAAGTCCCATGCTAGAGTTTGAGCATTAAAAATCAAGGCTGGCACACCATTGCAGGACTGACAGTGCACTGTCAGAGGTACTGTCATTCTGATGAGACATTAAAGTGAGGCCCTGTGTGCTGCTTGGGTGGATGTAAAAAGGGGAATTATCCCTGGTGGGGAGAAACAGAGCTATGTTTCAGCCTTTCTGCTGAACTATCAAAAGTTAGAAATGTAACAGTTTTTAGGGAAGGAAAGTAAAAGAGAATGTCTGTGATAGCATAGAGGGCAGGCCAGTTAAATGACAAAAGTTTTCATGGTACAAAGCCAATGGGATTGGTAATGAGACAAGTAAAGAAACAAAAGACATGTCTGGGGAAGGTGTGAATGGCAGGCTAGCAGCCAAAACAAACAAGAGGGGGAAAAACACAAGAAAACTGGGGGCAGATTTTATGATCTAAAATTATAGAACTCATTATTGAGTCTAGAATGTTGTAAAGTGCCCAGTCAAAAGATGTTCCTCAAGGTTGCATTGCTGAGTATTTCCAGATCTGTGGTATTTTGCTTTTGCTTTGTTTTGAGTTCTCCCTGGTGTCCTGAGCCAATATTTATTACTCAATCAACTTTACAAAAACAGATTATCTGATCATTATCACATTGTTGTTTGTGGGAGTTTGCTGTGTGAAAATTGGCTGCCATGTTTCCTACATTACAACAGTGACTACACTTCAAAAGTATTTCATTAGCTGTAAAATGCTTTGAGACATCCAGTGTTTGTGAAAAGCACTATATAAATACATGTCCTTCTTCAACCAGAAATTTGTCACACAACATGCCAGTATCTGGCAAGAAAGCAGGTGTTCCTGCAAAAGGCAGGTGAATTGACCTTAGTCCCAAAAGGTGGGAACACCTTTGCACATCTTCAATCTCGTAAGGAGTGTCAAAATGATCGCATATCGGGGGTAAGATTCGACTTGGGCGGGGATGCAAAACAGGCGAAATCACTTTTGAAGCTTGTTGTACCACATGCCTGATATGCAGTGCTATTGAAGTCAATAAAATTAAATATGGGGCAGGGCATATAACAGGTGAGAGGACTTGAGGCCCAAAGTTTGAAATCCAGGTGTACCACTGTGCATTTCTGGTGTTATGACTTTTTTATAATGTGCAACAAAAAAGACATTGGTCCAGATTTTGCAGCCAGCAGAGAAGGAATGGCACTCACCATTCATCATGCTTATAGCTGCCCACAGAATATTTGCGGGCTTTTGTGCGGCTACTTACTGTCAACGGGAGCCCAAAAAAGCAAGGTACCCTCTACAGGGAAACTGTGGTGGGTGTGAGCAGGATAAATAACAGCATGTCTCCTCAATCAATCATGTTGAAGAATCCTACTGAGACATGCAGAGCCAAAACCAGGAAGTATAACTTGAAATATTTAACTCAATGTAAGATTATGTACAGAATGCAAAGTAAGGACAGGGAAAGAAAGGTGGATTAAAGAGAGAGTTAAAAGAGAAAGAAAAAATAAAAACATTTATCTTTTTAAAAATCTCCGTCAATAATTAAACTCTGAAAGAATGAGACTGTAAAATTTAATTTTCAGTGCCAGAGAGTTGTTTGGCAGTAATTAAGACTTATCACAATGTTAAAAATTCACTTACACTCAAAAGGACTGGCCCTAACCTTTCTCCTTTTAGTGAGTATCTAGTGGGTAAGAACCAGAACTTCAAGCCATTTATGTGTTTCAATGCCGAGTCACTTTGCAACATATCAGTACAGTGAAGCTTGAGGAGGAGCAGGGAAAATTGGGCAGCAACTTCTTGATGTCCGCTTTTAATGAAAGATTTCCATCTTTCAGATGAGACGTTAAACCGAGGCCCCGTCTGCTCTCTCAAGTCGATATAAAAGATCCCATGGCACTATTTTGAAGAACAGCAGGGGAGTTATCCCCCAGTTCCAGACAATATTTATACCTCAATCAACTTCACTAAAAACAGATTATCTGATCATTATCACATTACTGTTTTTAGGAGCTTCTTGTTCTTAAATTGGCTGCCATGTTTCCCACATTATAACAGTGACTGCACTTCAAAAGTATTTCATTAACTGTAAAATGCTTTGCAAAGTCATGAAAGCCACTATGTAAATACAGGTCTTTCTTTTTTTCTTTAACTGCACATGTGAGGACGCTGGAAACTGCAATCCATTTTACTCAATAACAGTGAATGCTAATATCCTCAATGTCATTCCTATCGGAAAATCCAGGCCATTGTTTTCCCAGGACCAATGCTGTGTTATGTGAAGGATGGCGCAGACTCAAAAAATGAATTCCCGACGAGAGAAATAATCTATCCTCATTATAATTCCTAGACATGTGTCATGCAGGCCCTCACCTGCCAAGGATGAGGTATGTAATTTCGCCACATGGACAGTAAATTTCAAATTGTTACCGGGAAGAAGAGAAGGCCTGTGACAAGGGTCTTTTTCTGAATTGTACAGTTTTTGAACTGAGAGTCAGCAGAAAGCTGTTTGTTCCTGGATTGTAAAGACCTCTCCCAGCTGGCTCACCACAGCCTCTCCTGTCTGCTCCCACCTCTTTCTCACGGAACTCCAAAACCCACTGAAGACACATGAACCCCAAGAGAGAAAAGTCTCCTACAGTGAACATGGTTTACGAAGAACATTAGGCCCCAATGAAAAGCAAGATTACCTACAATCAAGGACTCTACAGCGAGCTCAAAGCACAGTAACAAAAAACCCTCTTCAGAGATTGCCTCAAACTTTTCGACTCTATTTTCCTTCTACTCTTTTCTGTCTCTATTTGCATGTGTGTACCGCATATGCAGCTAGCGTGGGTGTGTTGTGTATCCATTGGCGTCATCCGAATTAGTGTTTTAAGTTTAATAAATTTCTACTTTTTTTCTTTAAGCCTAAAAAAGCCTGTTTGGGTTGGTTTCTTTGCCTTATAATTGGAAAGCGGTGAACAAGGATTCACCAAAGGGGGAGCTAAAAACACGGTGTGTTTAAAATTAAACCCTGTTACAGTAAGACTAGGTGAAGGCTGAGAGGGACCCCTAGACACCTTTCTCACCTGGGCGTAACACATGGAATTTGCCACAGGCTGATGACACACAAACAGCAATTAAAAATCGAGTTGTTTGTCATACAGTCATAACGTCACAGAAGGAGGCCACGTGACCCATCGAGTCCATGCAGCTCTCTGTAGAGCAATCCAGTCTGTCCCATTCCCCCACTCTGTCCCCATAGCCCTGCAAGTTTATTTCCTTGAAGTTCCTTTTGAAAGCATTGATCGTCTCCGCTTCCACCACCCGCGTAGGCAACAGGTTCCAGGTCATTACCACTCACTGTGTAAAAAGGCTCTTCCTCACACTCCCCCTGTATCTCTTGCCCAAAGCCTTAAATCTATGCCCCCCTAGACCTTGTACCATTAGTTAATGGGAACAGCTTTTCTTTGTCTACCTTATCTAAACCTGTCAAAATCTTGTACACCTTTATCAAATCTCCCCTCAATTTTCTCTGCTCCAAGAATAATAACCCCAGCTTTTCCAACCAAACCTGGTAGCTAAAATCCCTCATCCCTGGAACCATTCTGGTAAATGTTTTCTGCACCCTCTAAAGGACCCTCACATCCTTTCTAGAGTGTGGTGACCAGAGCTGGATACAATACTCTAGTTAATAAAGCTTCAGCATAATCTTCCTGCTTTTGTACTTTATGCCTCTATTTATGAAGCCCAAAATCCCATATGCTTTGCTAACCACTCTCTCAATATGTCCTGCTGCCTTTAAAGATCTACGCACATGAACCCCTCCCCCCGCCCCACCCCCCACCCCCCCCCCCCCACCACCCCCCCCCCCCCCCCCCCCCCCACAAGGTCCCTCTGCCCCTACACACTCTTTAGAACTGTACCATTAAGTCTATATTGCCTCTCCCAATCACTTTTGCCAGAATGCATCATCTCACACTTCTCTGTATTACATTCCATCTGCCACTTGTCTGCCCATTCTGCTGGCCTATTTAAGTCCTGCTGCAGTCGATTTGCATCATCCTCATTCTTCCAAGTTTGGTATCATCATCAAATTTTGCAATTTTTCTCTGCATTCCAATATCCAAGTCATTTATATATATCAAAAAGCACTGAACCTTGGGGAACACCAATGTCTAATATCCACCAGTCTGAAAAACAACAATTTACTATGACTCACTATTTTCTGTCCTTAAGCCAATTTTTTATCTAAGCTGCCACTGACTCTCCCATTTCAATTTTGTCAACCAGACCTTTATGTGGTCAAACACTTTCTGAAAATCCATATAGACAACATCCATTGCATTCTCTTTATCAACATTCTCTGTTACTTCATCAAAAAATTCAATTCATCAAGCACAATCTCATTTTACAAATCCGTGTTGACTCTCCTTAATTAACTCAAACCTCTCCCTAATTATTGTTTCTAAAACCTTACCACTACTGATGTTAAATTGAACAGCCTGTAGTTACCAGGACTTTCCTTACACCCTTTCTTGAATAAGCGTGAATATTTGCCACTCTCCAATCCTCTGGCACTTCCCCCAAATCTAGGGAAGATTATGGCAAGCCCTTCTGCTGTCTCCACCCCCACTTCCTTTAGAAACCTGGAATGCAAACCATCCAGAGTTTCTAAATTTAAGTTCCTTTAGTCTGTTATCAAAAAATAGAACTAGCATTTCTGTAGTGCCTCAGGGTGTCCCATAACACTTTACGTCCAATGAAGGACTTTTTGAAGTGTAGTCACTGTTGAAATGTAGGGAAACGCAGACATGGAAGGTCCTACAAACAACAATGAGATTACGATGATTAATGGTTAAATATTAGCCAAGGCGCCAGGAGATTGACCCTGCTCTTCATCAAAATGTTGTCCTGGGATCACTCACGTCCATCTGAGAGGCCATCTCATGTCATCTGAAAGACAGCACTCCCTCACTACTGCAATGGGAGTGGCAGCCTAGATCTTGCTTTTGTTCAAGTCTCTGGAGTGGGTCTTGAACTCACAGCTCTTCTGATGGAGATGACACTGCTGCCAACTGAGCCAAGGCCTTCAAGCTGCAGCCTCCTAAAGGGTAGCTTCCGTCTTTATAGAGAGGATGTTCTTTTCACATATTTCATGTCATTGTCTCCCTTCACACATTGTATATCTTGGCCCTGTTTAAGGTTGTCAACTCTCCAGATTTGTCCTGCAGTTTCCAGGAATTAAAAATTCATCTCCAAGGCACTGCTTCCGGCAATCCTGAAAGAAATTTATTGAAGCGTTTCAAATAATGTTTTTGTAACATTTTCTTTCACTACTTTAAACAAAAAAAATTAGAGGGGTGAAAGTAATAGCCTGACTGACAGTCATGAATCATCCAATCAGGTAAAGTAGAGTCAGTTCACTTTCCAATTGGCCGTGGGAAGGCGAGACTACATGAAGGTGGCGTGTCAGGCATCCAATATTGGATGTTTTAGGGAGTGGGGTTCAGGGAGATTGCGGGTGGGAGAGTCATGTGATGATACCACCAGGAATACACCCAATCAGAGTTGGCAACCCGACTCCCACCGTGGAGCCTGATCTGACCAGTTTACCAAGTGTAAATCTATATGGCCCCTTCGGCCCATCATGTCTGTGTCAGCCATCAAGCACCTACCTATTCTAATCCCATTTTCCAGCACTTGGCCCGTAGCTTTGTATGCTATGGCATTTCAAGTGCTCATCTACCTGCGACTCGCCCCTCCCTGAAATTCTGCTGCAAGGCAGGAGGTTGAGACCAACTTATTTGCTCGTCTCATTTGGCTTTTTTTTAAATAGAGGCTTGATGACCCTGCAGCCTTTTTCAAAAATCAGTCTGCAGGCTTTTGAGATACCAACGGGTGCCGGGGAAACTGTCCCCCATGCACCGGCCCACCTTTGGACCCACCTATTCTTCATAGGTGATGTACATTCACAGACTGTTGGGCCATGAGGTGCTTTACAGCTGAGCTTGATCATGTTCTCACTCAACAACCAAACATGTGCGGTGGGGGGAGGGGCAGCTTTTGCCGAATACTTTAAGCGCTGAAGAGGTAAAGAGTCGGCCACGATGGGCTCTTAATCTGAAACGCCAGGTTAGCCCGTGTGTAGTGCCATCCTGGTAAAGGAGTTGAAGTCATACTAGGAGCAGCCACTCAGAGGCTTGCCAAGCAGCTGACTGCCAATTAAATTGCTTGCTAGCACACATTAAAGAATCTGTACGGCATTTTGATGGCTAGTGCCTCAACTAACGCCCTCTCCTAACAATGACTAACTGTTTGTGAGTAAACACGGCATTGATGTTGATTTCAAGCACTGCTTAAAGGGACAGTCACCACTTAAAGTGATACCACTTAAAGGGATACTCACCATTTCACGATCATTGCACCTGGAGCTGTGAAGACGACCTCTGAAACACATCAGGAGACTTTCTAAGACATTTTTTTAAGACTTCACCAACACTCAAGCAACATTTATTTTGAAAATTCTCTGAGGAATTCACCTAAAAAGAGTAAGTGCTGTGCCACTCTACCTATTGGACAACTTATCGGAGTCACCAGGGGAAAAGGAGAGCTTAATCATTGGTATGATGCCAGGGGATTCCCTGGGTCTGGACGAGGAATGGGAAGCGGACATAAGAACCAAGCAAAGCAGCACCAGCTGCTGCAAGAGAGATGGACAGGACGGAGAGGAAGACAAAGTGTCATCCTACCCCCACTGCAGGCTCAAGCCATCCCCTCCTCCTCTACAAGGGTCTCTAGTGCCACATCTGAGAACCTGTGCGCCCTCTCTCTTGGGTCACTGATCCAACCTGAAACCTGCAGCTCTGCACCACCCAGAGCACTCCCCACATTCAGTGGAAGTGGGTGTGAGGGCCCCACATGTACTGCTCCATGAAAATTGTGTCTTCGTCAGCACTTGATTGCCAAACCTGCAGGTTTCAGGTTCGTGCCTGTGGCCACGTTCAAATCATATCAATTAGCCCGAAAAGTGCAAGCTAAATCTGGACTTTCAAACTGGCATTTCCAGTGAGCACAGCTCCCATTTGGCGCCTGTTTTTGCCCTTTAACCAAAACGACCCCTGTGCACTTTTCAACAGGATTCATTTGATACTGAATTATAACGCTCCATTATACAAAGGAAAAGCAGAATGAATATAGCATCTTACATGTCTTCGGGATGTCCCACACCGCTTCATAACTTTTCAAATTGTAGTCACTATAAAGCCTGGCTACCCAACCTGAACCCGACTACGTGTCAGGTTCGGGTCAGGTCGGGTCTATATTCCCAGTCCAACATTCGGGCTTTGGTCGGGTCGGGCTGGACAGTGCTGCCTCCGGAAACTCACGGGATCAGGCTCACTCATGATTCCCCACAACTCCATCTGCAGGAATAGCCTGCTGCCAGAACGAATGAACAGGATCACTAGACCACCATTTGGACAAGGTAGAGCACAATAACATAAAAGCAAAATACTGCGGATGCGGGAAATCTGAAATAAAAACAAGAAATGCTGGAACAACTCAGCAGGTCTGGCAGCATCTGTGGAAAGAGAAGCAGAGTTAATGTTTTGGGTCAGTGACCCTTCATCGGAACTGACAAATATTAAAAATGTCACAGGTTATAAGCAAGTGAGGTGGGGGTGGGGCAAGAGATAACAAAGGAGAAGGTGTAGATTGGACCAGGCCACATAGCTGACCAAAAGGTCATGGAGCAAAGGCAAACAATATGTTAATGGTGTGTTGAAAGACAAAGCATTAGTACAGAAAAGGTGTTAATGGACTGAATATTGAACAGCAGCAAGTGCACACATGAAAACAAACAGTGGGTAAGCGAACTGAACAAACTAAGATAAAATGAAATAAATGCAAAAAAAGGTTGTAAAAAATGTAAAAAAGAAAAAAAGAAAAAAGAAAAAACAACTAAAAATGAAAGTAAAATGGGGGGCTGACATGCTCTGAAATTATTGAACTCAATGTTCAGTCGGGCAGGCTGTAGTGTGCCTAATCGGTAGATGAGATGCTGTTCCTCGAGCTTGTGTTGATGTTCACTGGAACACTGCAGCAATCCCAGGACAGAGATGTGAGCATGAGAGCAGGGGGGAGTGTTGAAATGGCAAGCAACCGGAAGCTCAGGGTCCTGCTTGCGGACTGAGCGGAGGTGTTCCGCAAAGCAGTCACCCAGTCTGCGTTTGGTCTCCCCAATGTAGAGGAGACCACACTGTGAGCAGCGAATACAGTATACTACATTGAAAGAAGTACAAGTAAATCTCTGCTTCACCTGAAAGGAGTGTTTGGGGCCTGGGATAGTGAGGAGAGAGGAGGTAAATGAGCAGGTATTACACCTCCTGCGATTGCAGGGGAAGGTGCCATAGGATGGGGACGAGGTGGTGGGGGTAATGGAGGAGTGGACCAGGGTGTCGCGGAGGGAACGATCCCTTCGGAATGTTGACAGGGGAAGGGAGGGGAAGATGCGTTTGGTAGTGGCATCACGCTGGAGGTGGCGGAAATGGCGGAGGATGATCCTTTGGATATGAAGGCTGATGGGGTGGAAAGTGAGGACAAGGGGAACCCAGTCACGGTTCTGGGAGGGAGGGGAAGGGTTGAGTAGAGGTGCGGGGAATGGGCCGGACACGGTTGAGGGCCCTGTCAACAACAGTGGGGGGGAATCCTCGGTTGATGAAAAGGAGGTCATACCAGAAGCACCGTCATGGAAGGTAGCATCATCAGAGCAGATGCATCGAAGACGGAGAAACTGGGAGAATGGAATGGCGTCCTTACAGGAGGTAGGGTGTGAAGAAGTGTAGTTGAGGTAGCTGTGGGAGTCGGTGGGCTTATAATGGATATTGGTAGACAACCTATCCCCAGAGATGGAGACAGAGAAGTCGAGGAAGGGAAGGGAAGTGTCAGAGATGGGCCATGTAAGGGTGAGAGAAGGGTGAAAATTGGAAGCAAAGTTGATCAAGTTTTCCAGTTCGGGGCAGGAGCAGGAAACAACACCGATACAGCTACACCAATCTACACCTTCTCCTTTGTTATCTCTTGCCCCACCCCCACCTCACCTGTGACATTTTTAATATTTGTCAGTTCCGAAGAAGGGTCACTGACCCGAAACGTTAACTCTGCTTCTCTTTCCACAGATGCTGCCAGACCTGCTGAGTGGTTCCATCACTTCTTGTTTTTCGAGCACAATAACACGTTTGATATCATTACATTTATTGCAATATTTGGGTCGGGTCGGGCGCAAAAAAAAATTAAAGGACTCAGGCCCGGGTTAGGTTCGGGTTGGCTGTGGTCGGGTGGGGTTTTAATTTTATACCCGAGCAGGCCTTTAAATCACTATTGTTTTGCAAGCAAATCAGCAGCCAGTTCGCACACAGCGCAACAGCAGTGATATAAATGACGAGATAACCTATCTCTGGTGGAGGGAGTTCCATCCCCTGTTCTTCTTCGAATAGCACCTGCGATCTTTTACACCCACCCAAACAGGCAGATGGGGCCTGGGTTTAATGTCCCAATCAAAAGACAGCACCTCCAACAATCATTCCTTCAGTACTGCACTGAAGTATCAGCCTAGACTCTGTGCCTGGAACAGGGCTTGAACTAAACTGCCCTCTGCACAAATGGCAATGTCGTACCATTGAGCCAAGATGCCATCCAGCTCTCACCTGTGTTAACTCCCACAAGTTTGTCGCGATGGATGCGATTTCTCAGTCAAATTCAGCCTCACTCGCAAGGGGGCTCTGAAATCTCAGGATTTCTCTGCTCTCTCAGAGCAGGGTTGTTACGGGTCGCTGACAACCTGACGGCTGATTAGTGACTTGGCCACAGAGAGCAGCCCTGCAAGGCCCCAAATCTGCCGCTGGCTATTTATTTTCTATTGCGTTCAGCCACAGATCACACATGTCCTTTTCCTCGTCATGGTTCGGACAATGCACGGAAATTCCTGTTAAAGCCGCAGCGTTGAAGTTTCGCCAAGAGACCGCTTCCTACAAAACAACACTCATCACTTTTAAATAGATAGTATCCCGCTAATGTTAAATACACAGCACACATTATTCGTATAAACAATTGCAGCATTACGATTACTGAATCGTTTATACATTTTCCTACACTCAACTTTTGCATAAAATATGCATAATATGACAACGCATGTTACACTTGCGTTGAATTAGAATTAGAATTAGAACATTACAGCGCAGTACAGGCCCTTCGGCCCTCGATGTTGCGCCGACCTGTGAAACCATCTGACCTACACTATTCCATTTTCATCCATGTGTCTATCCAATGTCCACTTAAATGCCCTTAAAGTTGGCGAATCTACTACTGCTGCAGGCAGGGCGTTCCACGCCCTTACTACTCTCTGAGTAAAGAAACTACCTCTCACATCTGTCCTATATCTATCACCCCTCAACTTGAAGCTATGTCCCCTCGTGTTTGCCATCACCATCCGAGGAAAAAGACGCTCACTATCCACCCTATCTAACCCTCTGATTATCTTATATGTCTCTATTAAGTCACCTCTCCTCCTCCTTCTCTCCAACGAAAACAACCTCAAGTCCCTCAGCCTTTCCTCGTAAGACCTTCCCTCCATACCAGGCAACATCCTAGTAAATCTCCTCTGCACCCTTTCCATAGCTTCCACATCCTTCCTATAATGCGGTGACCAGAACTGCACGCAATACTCCAGGTGCGGTCTCACCAGAGTTTTGTACAGCTGCAGCATGACCTCGTGGCTCCGAAACTCGACCCCCCTACTAATAAAAGCTAACACACCATATGCCTTCTTAACAGCCCTATTAACCTGGTTAGCAACCTTCAGGGATTTATGCACCTGGACACCAAGATCTCTCTGTTCATCTACAGTACCAAGAATCCTCCCATTAGCCCAGTACTCTGCATTCCTGTTACTCCTTCCAAAGTGAATCACCTCACACTTTTCCGCATTAAACTCCATTTGCCATCTCTCAGCCCAGCTCTGCAGCCTATCTATGTCTCTCTGTACCCTACAACATCCTTCGGCACTATCCACAACTCCACCGACCTTAGTGTCATCTGCAAATTTACTAACCCACCCTTCTACACCCTCTTCCAGGTCATTTATAAAAATGACAAACAGCAGTGGCCCCAAAACAGATCCTTGCGGTACACCACTAGTAACTAAACTCCAGGATGAACATTTGCCATCAACCACCACCCTCTGTCTTCTTTCAGCTAGCCAATTTCTGATCCAAAGCTCTAAATCGCCTTCAACCCCATACTTCCGTATTTTCTGCAATAGCCTACCGTGGGGAACCTTATCAAACGCCTTACTGAAATCCATATACACCACATCCACTGCTTTACCCTCATCCACCTGTTTGGTCACCTTCTCGAAAAACTCAATAAGGTTTGTGAGGCACGACCTACCCGTCACAAAACCGTGCTGACTATCTCTAATGTACTTATTCTTTTCAAGATGATTATAAATCCTGTCTCTTATAACCTTTTCCAACATTTTACCCACAACCGAAGTAAGGCTCACAGGTCTATAATTACCAGGGCTGTCTCTACTCCCCTTCTTGAACAAGGGGACAACATTTGCAATCCTCCAGTCTTCCGGCACTATTCCTGTCGACAATGACGACATAAAGATCAAGGACAAAGGCTCTGCAATCTCCTCCCTAGCTTCCCAGAGAATCCTAGGATAAATCCCATCTGGCCCAGGGGACTTATCTATTTTCACACCTTCCAAAATTGCTAACACCTCCTCCTTGTGAACCTCAATCCCATCTAGCCTCGTAGCCTGAATCTCAGTATTCTCAACAACATTTTCTTTCTCTACTGTAAATACTGACGCAAAATATTCATTTAACACTTCCCCTATCTCCTCTGATTCCACACACAACTTCCCACTACTATCCTTGATTGGCCCTAATCTAACTCTAGTCATTCTTTTATTCCTGATATACCTATAGAAAGCCTTAGGGTTTTCCCTGATCCGATCCACCAATGACTTCTCGTGTCCTCTCCTTGCTCTTCTTAGCTCTCCCTTTAGATCCTTCCTGGCTAGCTTGTAGCTCTCAAGCGCCCTAACTGAGCCTTCACGTCTCATCCTAACATAAGCCTTCTTCTTCCTCTTGACAAGCGCTTCAACTTCTTTAGTAAACCACGGCTCCCTCGCATGACAACTCCCTCCCTGCCTCACAGGTACATACTTATCAAGGACACGCAGTAGCTGCTCCTTGAATAAGCTCCACATTTCGATTGTTCCCATCCCCTGCAGTTTCCTTCCCCATCCTACGCATCCTAAATCTTGCCTAATCGCATCATAATTTCCTTTCCCCCAGTTATAATTCTTTCCCTGCGGTATATACCTGTCCCTGCCCATTGCTAAGGTAAACCTAACCGAATTGTGATCACTATCACCAAAGTGCTCACCTACATCTAAATCTAACACCTGGCCGGGTTCATTTCCCAGTACCAAATCCAATGTGGCATCGCCCCTGGTTGGCCTGTCTACATACTGTGTCAGAAAACCCTCCTGCACACACTGGACAAAAACTGACCCATCTAAAGTACTCGAACTATAGTATTTCCAGTCGATATTTGGAAAGTTAAAGTCCCCCATAACAACTACCCTGTTACTCTCACCCCTGTCGAGAATCATCTTCGCTATCCTTTCCTCTACATCTCTGGAACTGTTCGGAGGTCTATAAAAGACTCCCAACAGGGTAACCTCACCTCTCCTGTTTCTAACCTCAGCCCATACTACCTCAGTAGACGAGTCCTCAAACGTCCTTTCTGTCGCTGTAATACTCTCCTTGATTAACAATGCCACACCCCCCCCTCTTTTACCATTAAAAGTAACACACCATATGCCTCACCATATGAGTAAAACCATACATAACAGAACTGATTTTATAGTACAGATCAATTTATGATCATTTTTATGGTGAGGTTTATTTAATTTGCCTCTACTTCTGTAATTTAGAATAGTAAAATAGTAAATATGATTTTCCCACCAAAGTATTTCCAGATGATTAAATGCTGAAATGTGACCATGTCAATGTTATTTCTATTTTGTTTATCTGGCTTTCTGGCACTAGGGTGGTTTATACTGATGGGGTGGAGGCCATTGCTGGCATTTTCATATAAGTGACCCATAGTCTGGAGATCCAATAGCACGAAAGACCTAGTTTGTCTTGTGTCTTGATGTGGTCATAACGTCTTCACTTACAACATTTATTATTATATTTGGACAGGTGGGAAGGAGGGGGAGACAAGGGTGAGCCGGGGTGGGCGGGAGTGGGGGCGGTGCTGTGTGTTTGTGTGTGTAGCTGAGACGGTCAGGTAGACATGACACACTTTGGTTCGAAGGTGGAGGCAGTGGAGGAGGTTAAACCCCTGCACTCCGAGGCCCAGGTTACTGCCACCCAGGCTCGGAGCCTGCTGTTCAATATAATGCTGAGCTTGAGATGCGATACAAACCTCGTCACCTCATCACATTGAAACATCAGGAACTTTCCAGAAATGGGCTCAGGGGTCATGAGTAAAATTCCACCCATTCCCGCCCCCCGCCGCCACCATCCCCATTTCAGTTTTTATGGCTCTGGCACGATTTGGTATCATATCATCGTAATGGTGCTGAGCTGTCTCCTCTCCTTGCTCGGAATCCTGCAGCTATGAGGCTCAAGTGCTTTTTTGCTGCAGTCTCACTGCTTTTTGTAAAGAGCTCTGACCGGTTAGGAATTAAATAAACCACACATGAGATTTATAAACCATTTGTCAATGTATGTTGGTTTGTGGTTGAAAAAAATAGCAACTCATGGTTTTTAGACCAAATCTCTTGATTTTTGAGAGTTTGCCTCTTGATTTAAGAGCTATTGGGCTTGGCATGTCTGAGGTCTGTCTCTCTGCTCTGTACTGCCCCAACTCCACCCCCTCCCCAACCCATACCATCACCCCATCCAATATTCCCAGCTCTGTCCCTCAGCTATGTAACTCCCCACCCCTGCATTCAGTATTCCCAGCTCTGTCCCTCAGCTATGTAACTCCCCACCCCTGCATTCAGTATTCCCAGCTCTGTCCCTCTGCTATGTAATTCCCCACCCCTCCATCCAATATTCCCAGCTCTGTCCCTCAGCTATGTAACTCCCCACCCCTGCATTCAGTATTCCCAGCTCTGTCCCTCTGCTATGTAATTCCCCACCCCTCCATCCAGTATTCCCAGCTCTGTCCCTCAGCTATGTAACTCCCCACCCCTGCATCCAGTATTCCCAGCTCTGTCCCTCTGCTATGTAACTCCCCACCCCGACATCCAGTATTCCCAGCTGTGTCCATTTGTTCTGTAATTTCCCACCCCAGCATTCAGTATTCCCAGCTCTGTCCCTCCGCTATGCAACTCCCCACCCCTACATCCAGTATTCCCAGCTGTGTCCATTTGTTCTGCAATTTCCCACCCCAGCATTCAGTATTCCCAGCTCTGTCCCACTGCTATGTAACTCCCCACCCCTACATCCAGTATTCCCAGCTGTGTCCATTTGTTCTGTAATTCCCCACCCCTGCATTCAGTATTCCCAGCTCTGTCCCTCCGCTATGCAACTCCCCACCCCTACATCCAGTGTTCCCAGCTGTGTCCATTTGTTCTGTAATTCCCCATCCCTGCATTCAGTATTCCCAGCTCTATCCCTCTGATATGTAACTCCACACCCCTACATCCAGTATTCCCAGCTGTGTCCATTTGTTCTGTAATTCCCCATCCCTGCATTCAGTATTCTCAGCTCTGTCCCTCTGCTATGTAATTCCCCAGCCCTCCATCCAACATTTCCAGCTCTGTCCATTTGCTCGGTAACTCCCCACCCCTCCACCCAGTATTCCCAGCTCTGTCCCTTTGCTATGTAACTCCCTACCCCTCCATCCAGTATTCCCAGCTCTGTCCCTCTGCTATGTAATTCCCCACCCCTCAGTCCAGTATTCCCAGCTTTGTCTTTATTTTTTATTCTTTCCTGGGATGTGGGCATCGCTGGCATGGCCAGCATTTATTGCCCATCCCTAATTGCTCTTGAGAAGGTGGTGGTGAGCTGCCTTCTTGAACCGCTGCAGTCATGTGGGGTTGGTACACCCACAGTGCTGTTAGGAAGGGAGTTCCAGGATTTTGACCCAGTGACAGTGAAGGATGGCAGTATAGTTTCAAGTCAGGATGGTGTGTGACTTGGAGGGGAACTTGCAGGTAATGGTGTTCCCATGCATCTGCTGTCCTTGTCCGTCTAGGTGGTAGAGGTTGCGGGTTTGGAAGGTGCTATCTAAGGTACCTTGTGCATTGCTGCAGTCTGCAATGCATCTTGTAGATGGTACACACTGCTGCCACTGTGCATCGGTGGTGGAGGGAGTGAATGTTTGTAGATGGGATGCCAATCAAGCGGGCTGCTTTGTCCTGGATGGTGTCGAGCTTCTTGAGTGTTGTTGGAGCTGCACCCATCCAGGCAAGTGGAGACGATTCCATGTCATTCCTGACTTGTGCCTTGTAGAAGGTGGACAGCCCTTGTGGAGTCAGGAGTTACTTGCCGCAAGATTCCTAGCCTCTGACCTGCTCTTGTAACCACAGTATTTATATGTCCTACACTGTTTGGGATCTTCTTCTCCCTGCTGCTCTCACATGCGTCCAAGTCTTCAGAAGAAGGAACTTTCCTCCACACAAGATCAGATGGCAGGTTATTCAACCTTGCCCGTCTAAGAGCGAAGACCAAAGTACGGAAGGTCCTCATCAGGGCACTCCTCTTTGCTGACGATGCTGCAGTAACATCCCACACAGAAGAGTGTCTGCAGAGACTCATCGACAGGATTGCAGCTGCCTGCAACAAATTTGGCCTAACCATCAGCCTCAAGAAAACGAACATCATGGGACAGGACGTCAGAAATGCTCCATCCATCAATATCGGTGACCACGCTCTGGAAGTGGTTCAAGAGTTCACCTACCTAGGCTCAACTATCACCAGTAACCTGTCTCTAGATGCAAAAATCAACAAGTGCATGGGAAAGGCTTCCACTGCTATGTCCAGTCTGGCCAAGAGAGTGTGGGAAAATTGCGCACTGACACGGAACACAAAATTCCGAGTGTATCAAGCCTGTGTCCTCAGTACCTTGCTCTACGGCAGCAAGGCCTGGACAACGTACGTCAGCCAAGAGTGACGTCTCAATTCATTCCATATTCGCTGCCTCCGAAGAATCCTTGGCATCAGGTGGCAGGACCGTATCTCCAACACAGAAGTCCTCGAGGCGGCCAACATCCCCAGAATATACACCCTACTGAGCCAGCGGCGCTTGAGATGGCTTGGCCATGTGAGCCGCATGGAAGATGGCAGGATCCCCAAGGACACATTGTGCAGCAAGCTCATCACTGGCATCAGACCCACCGGCCGTCCATGTCTCCACTTTAAAGACGTCTGCAAACGCGACAGAAGTCCTGAGACATTGATCACAAGTCATGGGAGTCAGTTGCCAGTGATCACCAGAGCTGGCGGGCAGCCATAAAGGCAGGGCTAAAGCGTGGCGAGTCGAAGAGACTTAGCAGTTGGCAGGAAAAAAGACAGAAGCGCAAGGGGAGAGCCAACTGTGTAACAGCCCCGACAACCAATTTTATCTGCAGCACCTGTGGAAGAGTCTGTCACTCTAGAATTGGCCTTTATAGCCACTCCAGGTGCTGCTTCACAAACCACTGACCACCTCCAGGCGCTTACCCATTGTCTCTTGAGACAAGGAGGTCAAAGAAGACTCCAGTTCAGTGTCTGGTCAATGGTAACCCCCAGGATGTTGATAGTGGGGGATTCAGCAATCATCATGCCATTGACTTTCAAGGGGAGATGGTTAGATTCTCTCTTGTTGGAGATGGTCATTGCCTGGCACTTGTGTGGCACGAATGTTACTTGCCACTTACAGCCCAAGCCTGGATATCGTCCAGGTCTTGCTGCATTTCTACACGGACTGCTTCAGTATCTGAAGAGTTGCGCTTGCTGCTGAACATTGTGCAATCATCAGTGAACATCCCCACTTCTGACCTGATGATTGAAGGAAGGTCATCGATGAAACAGCTGAAGATGGTTGGGCCTCGGATACTATCCCGAGGAACTCCTGCAGTGATGTTTTGGAACTGGGATGATTGACCTCCAACAACCACAACCATCTTCCTTTGCGCTAGGTACGACTCCAACCCTCCAAAACGAAGGGTTTTGCCCCTGATTCCCATTGACTCCAGTTTTGCTAGGGCTCTTTGATGCCGTACTTGGTCAAATGCTGCCTTGATGTCAAGGGCAGTCACTCTCACTTCACCTCTTGAGTTCAGCTGTTTTGTCCATGTTTGAACCAAGGTTGTGATGAGGTCTGGAGCTGTGTGGCCCTGGCGGAACCCAAACTGAGCGTCACTGAGAAGGTTATTGCTAAGCAAGTGCCGCTTGATAGCAATGTTGACAACACCTTCCATCACTTTACTGATGGTTGAGAGTAGACTGATGGGGCAGTAATTGGCCGGATTGGGCTTGTCCTGCTTTTTGTGTACAGGACATACCTGGGCAATTTTCCATATTGCCAGGTAAATGCCAATGTTGTAGCTGTACTGGAACAGCTTGGCTAGGGGTGCGGCAAGTTCTGGAGCACAGGTCTTCAGTACTATTGCCGGAATGTTGTTAGGGCCCATAATCTTTGCAGTATCCCGTGCCTTCAGTCGTTTCTTGATATCACGTGGAGTAAATCAGATTGGCTGAAGACTGGCATCTGTGATGCTGGGGACTTCAGGAGGAGGCCGAGATGGATCATCAATTTGGCACTTCTGGCTGAAGATTGTTGCAAATACTTCAGCCTTATCTTTCGCACAGATGTGCTGGGCTCTTCCATCATTGAGGATGGGGATATGTGTGGAGCCACCTCCTCCTTTTAGTTGTTTAATTGTCCACCACCATTCACGACTGGATGTGGCAGGACTGCAGAGCTTAGATCTGATCCGTTGGTTATGGGATCGCTTAGCTCTGTCTATCGCATGCTGCTTACGCAGTTTGGTACCCAAGTAGTCCGGAGTTGTAGCTTCACCAGGTTGACATCTCATTTTGAGGTATGCCTGGTGCTGCTCCTGGCATGCCCTCTTGCACTCTTCATTGAACCAGGGTTGGTCCCCCGGCTTGATGGCAATGGTAGAGTGGGGGATATGCCAGGCCATGAGGTTACAGATTGTGGTTGAGTAAAATTCTGCTGCTGCTGATGGGCCACAGCACCTCATGGATGTCCAGTTTTGAGTTGCTAGATCTGTTCGAAATCTAGCACAGTGGTAGTGCCACACAACACGATGGAGGGTATCCTCAATGTGAAGACGGGATTTTGTCTCCAAAGGACTGTGTGGTGGTCACTCCGACCAATTCCGTCAATGACAGATGCATCTGCGGCAGGCAGATTGGTGAGGACAAGGTCAAGTATATTTTTCCCTCTTGTTGGTTCCCTCAACACCTGCCACAGACCCAACCTAGCAGCTATGACTTAGCCAACTCGGTCAGTAGTGGTGCTACCGAGCCATTTTTGGTGCTGGACATTGATGTCCCCCACCCAGAGTACATTATGTGCCCTTGCCATCCTCAGTGCTTCCTCCAAATGGTGTTCAACATGGAGGAGTAGAGACTCATCAGCTGAGGGAAGGCAGTAGATGGCAATCAGCAGGAGATTTCCTTGCCCATGTTTGCCCTGATGCCATGAGACTTGCGGTCCAGAGTCAATGTTGAGGACTCCCAGGGCAACTCCCTCCTGACTGTATACCACTGTGCCGCCACCTCTGCTGGGTCTGTCCTGCCGGTGGGACAGGACATACCCGGGGATGGTGATGGTGGTGTCTGGGACATTGTCTGTAAGGTCAGGCTGTCAGGCTTGACTAGTCTGTGGAACAGCTCTCCCAACTTTGGCACAACCCCCAGATGTTTGTAACTTTGTGGGGTCGACAGGGCTGGTTTCCTGTTGTCGTTTCCAGTGCCTAGGTCAATGCCGCGTCTGTCCGGTTTCATTCCTTATTGACTATGTAGTATGTGTATACAACTAAGTGGCTTGCTAGGCCATTTCAAAGGGCATATATAACGCTGTGGCATGGCAGATTTCCTTCCCTAAAGGGAGGGATGTCCCTAAAGGACATTAGTGAACGAGATGGGTTTTTACAACAATTGACAATGGTTTCATGGCCATCATTAGACTAGCGTTTAAGTTCCAGATTTTTATTAATTGAATTCAAATTCCACCTTCTGCTGTGGTGGGATTCAATCCTATGTCCACAGAGCAATACCCTGGGTCTCTGGATTACTGGTCCAGTGAAAATACCGCTACACCACCGCCTCCCCACTACACTCTGCTATGTAACACACCTCCCCTCAATCCAGTATTCCCAGCTCTGTCTCTCTGCTATCTAACTTCCCACCCCTCCACCCAGTATTCCCAGCTCTGTCCCTCTGCTATCTAACTTCCCACCCCTCCACCCAGTATTCCCAGCTCTGTCCCTCTGCTATGTAACCTCCCACCCCTCCACCCAGTATTCCCAGCTCTGTCTCTCTGCTATCTAACTTCCCACCCCTCCACCCAGTATTCCCAGCTCTGTCCCTCTGCTATGTAACTTCCCACTCTTCCACCCAGTATTCCCAGCTCTGTCTCTCTGCTATCTAACTTCCCACCCCTCCACCCAGTATTCCCAGCTCTGTCCCTCTGCTATGTAACTTCCCACCCCTCCACCCAGTATTCCCAGCTCTGTCTCTCTGCTATCTAACTTCCCAACCCTCCACCCAGTATACCCAGCTCTGTCCCTCTGCTATGTAAGTTCCCACCCTTCCACCCAGTATTCCCAGCTCTGTCTCTCTGCTATCTAACTTCCCACCCCTCCACCCAGTATTCCCAGCTCTGTCCGTCTGCTATGTAATTCCCCACCCCTCCATCCAGTATTCCCAGCTCTGTTCCTCTGCTATGTAACACCCCACCCCTCCACCCAGTATTCCCAGCTCTGTCCCTCTGCTATGTAACAACCCACCCCTCCATCCAGTATTCCCAGCTCTGTTCCTCTGCTATGTAACACCCCACCCCTCCACCCAGTATTCCCAGCTCTGTCCCTCTGCTATGTAACAACCCACCCCTCCAACCAGTATTCCCAGCTCTGTCCCTCTGCTATGTAATTCCCCACCCCTCCATTCAGTATTCCCAGCTCCTTCTCTCTGCTATGTAATTCCCCACCCCTCCATTCAGTATTCCCAGCTCTGTCCCTCTGCTATATAATTCCCCACCCCTCCATCCAGTATTCCCAGCTGCGTCCCTCTGCTATGTAATTCATCACCACCACCCCCCCCCACCCCCACCCAGTATTCCCAGCTCTGTCCCTCTGCTATGTAACAACCCACCCCACCAACCAGTATTCCCAGCTCTATCCCTCTGCTATGTAACTCTCCACCCCTCCACCCAGTATTCCCAGCTCTGTCCCTCTGCTATGCAACACCCCACTCCTCCATCCTGTATTCCCAGCTCTGTCCCTCTGCTATGTAACACACCTCCCCTCAATCCAGTATTCCCAGCTCTGTCTCTCTGCTATCTAACTTCCCACCCCTCCACCCAGTATTCCCAGCTCTGTCCCTCTGCTATCTAACTTCCCACCCCCCCACCCAGTATTCCCAGCTCTATCCCTCTGCTATGTAATTCACCACCCCTCCACCCAGTATTCCCAGCTCTGTCCCTCTGCTATGTAACACACCTCCCCTCAATCCAGTATTCCCAGCTCTGTCTCTCTGCTATCTAACTTCCCACCCCTCCACCCAGTATTCCCAGCTCTGTCCCTCTGCTATCTAACTTCCCACCCCTCCACCCAGTATTCCCAGCTCTGTCCCTCTGCTATGTAACACACCTCCCCTCAATCCAGTATTCCCAGCTCTGTCCCTCTGCTATGTAACTCTCCACCACTCCACCCAGTATTCCCAGCTCTGTCCCTCTGCTATGTAACACACCTCCCCTCAATCCAGTATTCCCAGCTCTGTCCCTCTGCTATGTAACTCTCCACCACTCCACCCAGTATTCCCAGCTCTGTCCCTCTGCTATGTAACACACCTCCCCTCAATCCAGTATTCCCAGCTCTGTCTCTCTGCTATCTAACTTCCCACCCCTCCATCCTGTATTCCCAGCTCTGTCCCTCTGCTATGTAACACCCCACTCCTCCATCCTGTATTCCCAGCTCTGTCCCTCTGCTATGTAATTCCCCACCCCTCCATCCTGTATTCCCAGCTCTGTCCCTCTGCTATGTAATTCCCCACTCCTCCATCCTGTATTCCCAGCTCTGTCCCTCTGCTATGTAATTCCCCACCCCTCCATCCTGTATTCTCAGCTCTGTCCCTCTGCTGTGTAACTTCCCAAACCTCCACCCAGTATTCCCAATTCTGTCTCTCTGCTATGTAACACCAACCACCAGCACTCCCTCATCCAGTTTTCCCAGCTGTCTTTCTGCCATATATATCCGAGTCCCATTTTCTCAGCTCTGTCTCTCTGCTTATGTATACCCCTGTCCAGTAGTGCCAGCTCTATCTCTGATGTGTAACACAGCTCCCACCAGCCAACACCCCATCCAGTACCATCAGAATCATAGAAATCTATGGCACAGAAGGAGGCCATTCTGCCCATCGTGTCCATGCCAGCTGAAAAATTGCTATCTAGTCCAATCTCACTTTCCAACTCTTGGTCCATAGCCCCGTAGATCCGGCACTTTGAGTATCCAAGTATTTTTTTAATACAGTGAGGGTTTCTGCCTCCGCCACCCTTTCAGGCATTAAGTTCCAGTCTCCCGCTGGCTGAAAACATCTCTCCTCCACTCTCCTCAAATACTTCTACAAATTACATTAAACCTATAGCGCTGGATATTGGCATCACTAAAGGAAACTGGTCCTTCCTGTCCCACTCTATCTAAGTCCCTCATAATTCTATACACCCCAACTAAATCTCAGCTTAGCCTCGGCTGTTCCAAAGAAAACAACCCCAGCCTGTCCAAACTTTCCTCTTAGCTAAAAGTCTCTAGACTTGACAAGATCCTTGTAACTCTTCTTTATACCCTTTCTGGTGTGATTATATCATTCCTTCAATGCGGTGACCTGAACTGTACGCAGTGTTCTAGCTGTGGCCTAACTCGTGTTTTATACAGTTCCACTATAACCTTCTCTGCCCTTACATTCTATGTCTCAGTTAACAAGTGAAAGTAGCAGCTTTGTGGCCCTGCTGTCTATCCTCCCTGTCCAATACTAATAGGTGTGTCTCTTTGCTATGTGAACCCCCACCATCCGCCCCACCCCCATCTAGTAATGCCAAACCTGTTTGCTATATATGGCCACCACCACTACCCCTCCCCCACCCTCTACCTCTCTGTCTACCCATCCCCTAGTATACTGACTGTAACCTTGCTGCTATCTGCCCATCCCCCCAATACTACCTGAGCTGATCTTGTAAAGGCTCTTGGCAGCTGACCAGCTGCATTCTGTGCCAGAGGCAACAGGTGGAACAGGCTGGACCAGCTCACAGCATTATGGGTGTTTATTATGGATTTTAGGAGGCAAGCCACACGACTTTAGTTCAAACCGCTCCCTAAGGCAAGTCAACGAGTTTGCCAGATCAGCCTCCAAACTAATACAGGATGCAGTCTGAAAATATCCTGGATACCTGCTTCTGAGAGGAAGCAGAGCAGAGCAACTATCGAGCTGAATGCCGGTCACTGAGAAACAGCAGGATCAAGTCTCAAATATCCTCTGTGCCTGCTACTGAGAGGCAGCTGCTGCCCCAACATCGGGAACTGAGATACAGGAGGACAGAGCTTGAACACCGGTTACTGAGAGACAGCAGGACAGAGCCTGAACACCGGTAACTGAGAGACAGCAGGACAGAGCCTGAACATCGGTTACTGAGAGACAGCAGGACAGAGCCTGAACACCGGTAACTGAGAGATAGCAGGACAGAGCCTGAACACCGGTAACTGAGAGACAGCAGGACAGAGCCTGAACATCGGTTACTGAGAGACAGCAGGACAGAGCCTGAACACCGGTAACTGAGAGACAGCAGGACAGAGCCTGAACATCGGTTACTGAGAGACAGCAGGACAGAGCCTGAACACCGGTAACTGAGAGACAGCAGGACAGAGCCTGAACACCGGTAACTGAGAGACAGCAGGACAGAGCCTGAACACCGGTTACCGAGAGACAGCAGGACAGAGCCTGAACACCGGTTACTGAGAGACAGCAGGACAGAGCCTGAACACCGGTAACTGAGAGACAGCAGGACAGAGCCTGAACATCGGTTACTGAGAGACAGCAGGACAGAGCCTGAACATCGGTTACTGAGAGATAGCAGGACAGAGCCTGAACACCGGTAACTGAGAGACAGCAGGACAGAGCCTGAACACCGGTAACTGAGAGACAGCAGGACAGAGCATGAACACCGGTTACTGAGAGACAGCAGGACAGAGCCTGAACATCGGTTACTGAGAGACAGCAGGACAGAGCCTGAACACCGGTAACTGAGAGATAGCAGGACAGAGCCTGAACACCGGTAACTGAGAGACAGCAGGACAGAGCCTGAACACCGGTAACTGAGAGAGCAGGACAGAGCATGAACACCGGTAACTGAGAGACAGCAGGACAGAGCCTGAACACCAGTTACTGAGAGGGAACAAGTCAGCACCATCTGGAATCCCGATAACTGACGGACACACTCTGAATGCCTGTTACTGAGTGACGGCGGGACACGGTGAAGGTAATCTGAACCATCAACAGGCGAGGGGATGGAAAATAATTCCACATCCGATAGCTCAGAGCTACAAACAGGTGAGCGGAACATACGGGCGAAATGTACAGTCAGAGCAGGGGCGACATTGCAAGAGTTTTTAATCAGGGTTAAGAAAAGCAATCAGAAAGATCGAGACAGTCTGAATATAAGTGGTTAACAGGTGGCGTGTAAATGATATTTTTTTAGCAGTCTAGAGCACTTAGCACTTGGAAATGTCTCAGGGTGCAATAACTCTCCCCTGCCCACTCAGTAGGCAATAGTGTGAAGGAGTGTGGTCTATTGCTTTCCCCCCCACCCCCCCCCCCAAAAAAATATACTTTATTCATAACATTTGTAAAAGTACATGACTTGACAGTTCAAATTTGAGATTAGATAAAGTGCTTTACAGCTCAGTTTCTTTCAATACAGGATGTGGCATTCTGAGGTGCCTCACTGCACTTTCAATTACAAGTGATATTTACAATATACATTTCATGTCAAACATACAGCCGAGGGGTTTTACATGGGTTCCAACCCCTCAGTGTTGTGCGGAGGAAGGGCCTTAGACAGTAGCCTTTCCTCAGTGACTCTTTGAGGCACACTGCGATCTATTGCTATTGATCTATTTCCTCTGAAGCCCAGTTCTGCATTTATGCAGCGGCTTACACAACCCCAGGACGTTCCAATGCTTTGCAGTCAATTAAGTATTGTAGTTGCAATGTTGCAATTTAGGAAATTCAGCTTATTTCGGGAAGGTAATTTGGAACGGCAAAATCCCAGGAATTTCTGCATGAGGCACAATTAATTGGTTCATCCTTTCTTGTTGTTCTCCTTAGAGCAGAGAAGGTTAAGATTTTTAGAGTCCTCCAGTCATTTATGGCACAGAAGGGGGCCATTCGGCCCATGGAGTCTATGCTGGCTCCCCTCGCAGCAATCCGGTTAGTCCCACTCCACCGCTCCATCCCCATAGCCCTGCAATTTTATTTCCTTCAAGTACTCATCCAATTTCCTTTTGAAGTCATTGATCGTCTCCGTTTCCACCACCCTCGTGGGCAGCGAGTTCCAGGTCATCACCATCTGTTGTGTAAAAAAATTCTTCCCCACATCTTCCCTGCGTCTTGTCCAAAACCTTCAATCTGTGTCCCCTAGTCCTTGAACCATTCGTTAATGGGAAGCTTTTCCTTGTCTATCTTATCTATGCCTGTCATAATCTTGTTCACCTCTATCAAATCTCCCCACAATCTCCTTTTCTCGAAGGAGAACAACCCCAGCTTTTCCAACGTAACCTTGTAACTAAAATCCCCCATCCTCGGAACCATTCTGGTAAATCTCCTCTGCACCCTCTCAAGGACCCTCACATCCTTCCTAAAGTGTAGTGACTGGAACTGGAGGCAATACTCCAGTTGGGGCCAAACCAGAACTTTATAAAGGTTCAGCGTAACTTCTCTACTTTTGTACTCAATGCCTCTATGAAGCTCAAGATCCCATATGCTTTCCTAACCACCCTCTCAATATGTCCTGCTACCTTCAAAGATCTATGCACTTGCACCCCCAGGTCCCTCTGTTCCTGCACCCTCTTTAGAACTGTGCTATTAAGTATATATTGCTTCTCCCTATACCTTCTGCCAAAATGCATCACCTCAAACTTGTCAGTATTAAATTCCATCTGCCACCTGTTTGCCCATTCTGTTAGCCCATCTATGTCCTGTTGCAGGTGGTTCATATCATCCTCACTGTTTGGTGTCACGGCAAATTTTGAAATTTTGCTCTGTGTTCCAAGATCCAAGTTATTTATATACAGCAAAAAAAGCAGTGGCCCCAGCACTGACCCTTGGGGAACACCACTGTCTACCATCCTCCAGTCTGAAAAACAACCATTTACCTCGACTCACTGTTTTCTGTCCTTAAGCCATTTTTTAAAATCCAAAAATGGACACTGACCCGCTTATTCTGAGAGCCTCAATGTTGTTAACCAGCCTTTTCTGTCGTTCTTTGTCAAACGCGTTCTTAAAATCCATATAGACAACATCCACCATGTTCCCTTCATTAACCTTCTCTGTTACTTCATCAAAAAATGTAATTAGATTAATCAAGCATGATCTACAAAGAACAAAGAACAAAGAACAAAGAAAATTACAGCACAGGAACAGGCCCTTTGGCCCTCCAAGCCTGCGCCGATCCAGTTCCTCCATCTAAACATGTCACCTATTTTCTAAGGGTCTGTATCTCTTTGCTTCCTGCCCATTCATGTATCTGTCTAGATACATCTTAAAAGATGCTATCGTGCCCGCGTCTACCACCTCCGCTGGCAACGCGTTCCAGGCACCCACCACCCTCTGCGTAAAGAACTTTCCACGCACATCCCCCCTAAACTTTTCCCCTCTCACTTTGAACTCGTGACCCCTAGTAATTGAATCCCCCATTCTGGGAAAAAGCTTCTTGCTATCCAAATCCATGTTGGCTATCCTTAATTCACTTAAACATCTGCAAGTGCCTGTTGATTTTTTTCCCCTTGATTAATGTTTCTGAAACCTCACCTACCACTGATAATGGAGGTGTTCAAAATCATGAACAGTTTTGATAGTGAGAAATAAGGAGAAACTATTGAAGGATCAGTAACCAGAGGACACAAATCTAAGGTGATTGGCAAAAGGACCAGAGGTCACATGAGGGAGAGGAAAATATGCAGCAGGTTTTTATGATCTGAAATGCACTGCCTGAAAGGGTGGTGGGAACAGATTCAATAGTAAGTTTCAAAAGGAAATTTGGAAGTTGGAAAATTGCAGGGCTATGAGGAAAGAGCAGGGGAGTAGGAATAATTGTCAGCTCTTTCCAAGAACTAGCATGGGCACGATATATGGAATGCTATCCTTTATTGGCTGAGGTATAGAATACAAAAGCAGGGATGTAATGCTGGAACTGTGTAAAACACTGGTTAGGCCACAGGTGGAGTATTGCATATTGTTCTGGTCACCACATTACAGGAAGGACATAATTGCTCTGGAGAGAGTGCAGAGGAGATTTAGAAGGATGTTGCCAGGGCTTGAAAGTTGCACTATGAGGAAAGATTGGATAGGCTAAGAGTTGTTTTCCTTAGAACAGAGGAGGGCTGAGGGGTGACTTAATTATGTATAAAATTATGAAGGGCCTAGCAGAGAGGTCAATTACCAGGGGGCGCAGATTTAAGGTGATTGGACTAGAGGGGACATGAGGAAAAACTTTTTCACCCAGAGAGTGGTGAGTGTCTGGAATTCACTGCCAGATCAGTGGTTGAGGCAGAAACCCTCAGCTCATTTGAAAGGCACCTGGACTTACACCTGAAGTGCTGTAACCTGCAAGGCTACAGACCAGGTGCTGGAAGGTGGGATGAGAATGGGTGGCTAGTTTTCTCAGCCAGTGCAGACATGATGGGCTCAATGGCTTCTTTGTGTGCATAACTTTTCTATGGTTTCTATGATGGGCCAAATGTCATAGAGAGATACACTGAAACAGGCCCTTCAGCCCATCAAGTCTGTGCTGACCATCAACCACCCATTTACACTACATTAATCCCATGTCCCTTACCACATCCCCACAATTCTCCTACCTACACTAGGGGCAATTTACAATGGCCAATTTACCTATCAACCTGCAAGTCTTTGGCAACCAGAGCACCTGGCAGAAAACCACACAGTCACGGGGAGAAGTTGCAAACTCCACACAGACAGTACCCAGAACTGAACCCGGGTCACTGGAGCTGTGAAGGTGCAGTGCTAACCACTGCGCCACTGTGTCCTCTTTTCATGTTGTATTATTCTTTCTTTCTAAGACATACTTTCCATATCATCCATCTGCCACATAGAAAACTATTTTGTCTGCTTAGTGTTCACCAAGCTCCTGATATCAGCTGCTCTCTTGTACCACAGTCTGCCCCCAACAGCCACCCGTTTGCCCTGTGCCCTGTCCTCATTCTGCCCACTCTCCACCCCTCCCCCTAATCTCTGCTCTTTTTGCTCCACTTTCTTCTAGTCTTTGCTGGTCCTTACAAACTCTTAACAAAGACTTACACAAGCATGTTTTTAAAAAATAAATTGCAGAATCCTCTGTGAAGGGCACCTCCTAGAGGCTCAGCTGGTAACCGAGTAAGGACAAAAATGAGGGTTTCCAGCCCTTGCTGGATGTATTCCTGGAGGATGGATCACATGACCTTCCCCCGACCACCCGGTCAAACTGCCCTTTCCCCACCCAACCGCCATTTCCAATATTATTATAACTAATAAACAAAAGTGTTCAAAGAATCTACAAAAGCATTTCTTTTGATCTCCGATGAGAGGGTGCAGGAAAGAGTTGCCAGTATGCTCCAGGTATGAGGGACGTGAATAGATTAGAGAAGCTGGGGTTGTTCTCCTTAGAGAAGAGAAGGTCGGGAAGAGATTTGATAGAAGTAGACAGGGGGTAGATAGGCAGAAACTGTGCTTGGTGGTGTAAGAGTCGAAAACCAGAAGACACCAATTTAAGGTGATTGGCAAACGAACCAACACTGACATGAATGAGTGGTTAGGATCTGGAATGCGGTACCTCATAATGCAGTGGAAGCAGATACAAGTAGTGCAGGAAGGAAGGAAGGAGAGAGACTAGCTGAGTTGCTTTTGCAGAGAACTGCTGGGCCGAATGGACTCCTTCAGCACTGTAACCATTTCTGTGTTTGTATGATTCAATGCCAAAGTAGGTGAGCGACTGGAAGGTAGAACTGCAGCCAGAATGAACAACCTTCAAGGGAATGAGGGTGGAGCATTGATAGAGAATGAAAGAAGGGAAGCCCTATGATCTACAAACACTTGGTGTATGTCTGTACACCTGCAAATTTGCATGTGCATGTGTGTGCCAATTTGTCCACAAAGGTGCATATATCTGTGTGATGTCTGTAAGGGTGTGTACATAAGTATGGGCGTAAATTTGAAAGGCAATAAGTACATCATATGCAAGTGTATACACTGACAGTGCTGTACTGGAACAGGTGTGTCACACTGACAGTGCTGTACTGTATCAGCTGCGTCACACTGACAGTGCTGCACTGTATCAGGTGTGTCACACTGACATTGCTGTACTGTATCAGGTGTGTCACACTGACAGTGCTGTACTGTATCAGCTGCGTCACACTGACAGTGCTGCACTGTATCAGGTGTGTCACACTGACATTGCTGTACTGTATCAGCTGTGTCACAGTGACAGTGCTGTACTGTATCAGCTGTGTCACACTGACAGTGCTGCACTGTATCAGGTGTGTCACACTGACAGTGCTGTACTGTATCAGCTGCGTCACACTGACAGTGCTGCACTGTATCAGGTGTGTCACACTGACATTGCTGTACTGTATCAGCTGTGTCACAGTGACAGTGCTGTACTGTATCAGCTGTGTCACACTGACAGTGCTGCACTGTATCAGGTGTGTCACACTGACATTGCTGTACTGTATCAGCTGTGTCACAGTGACAGTGCTGTACTGTATCAGCTGTGTCACACTGACAGTGCTGCACTGTATCAGATGTGTCACAGTGACAGTGCTGTACTGTATCAGGTGTGTCACACTGACAGTGCTGCACTGTATCAGGTGTGTCACATTGACAGTGCTGTACTGTATCAGCTGTGTCACAGTGACAGTGCTGTACTGTATCAGCTGTGTCACACTGACAGTGCTGCACTGTATCAGGTGTGTCACACTGACAGTGCTGTACTGTATCTGGTGTGTCACACTGACAGTGCTGTACTGTATCAGGTGTGTCACACTGACAGTGCTGTACTGTATCAGTTGTGTCACACTGAAAGTGCTGTAATGTATCAAGTGTGTCACACTGACAGTGCTGTACTGTATCAGTTGTGTCACACTGAAAGTGCTGTAATGTATCAAGTGTGTCACACTGACAGTGCTGTACTGTATCAGGTGTGTCACACTGAAAGTGCTGTACTGTATCAGGTGTGTCACACTGACAGTGCTGTCCTGTATCAGGTGTGTCACACTGAAAGTGCTGTAATGTATCAAGTGTGTCACACTGATAGTGCTGTACTGTATCATCTGCGTCACACTGAAAGTGCTGTAATGTATCAGGTGTGTCACACTGACAGTGCTGTACTGTATCAGGTGCGTCACACTGACAGTGCTGTACTGTATCAGGTGTGTCACACTGACAGTGCTTTACTGTATCAGGTGTGTCACACTGACAGTGCTGTACTGTATCAGGTGTGTCACACTGACAGTGCTTTACTGTATCAGGTGTGTTACACTGACAGTGCTGTACTGTATCAGGTGTGTCACACTGACAGTGCTTTACTGTATCAGGTGTGTCACACTGACAGTGCTGTACTGTATCAGGTGTGTCACACTGACAGTGCTTTACTGTATCAGGTGTGTTACACTGACAGTGCTGTACTGTATCAGGTGTGTCACACTGACAGTGCTTTACTGTATCAGGTGTGTCACACTGACAGTGCTGTACTGTATCAGGTGTGTCACACTGACAGTGCTTTACTGTATCAGGTGTGTCACACTGACAGTGCTGTACTGTATCAGGTGTGTCACACTGACAGTGCTTTACTGTATCAGGTGTGTCACACTGACATTGCTGTACTGTATCAGGTGTGTCACACTGACAGTGCTTTACTGTATCAGTTGTGTCACACTGACAGTGCTGTACTGTGTCAGGTGTGTCACACTGACAGTGCTGTACTGTATCAGGTGTGTCACACTGACAGTGCTTTACTGTATCAGGTGTGTTACACTGACAGTGCTGTACTGTATCAGGTGTGTCACACTGACAGTGCTTTACTGTATCAGGTGTGTCACACTGACAGTGCTGTACTGTATCAGGTGTGTCACACTGACAGTGCTTTACTGTATCAGGTGTGTCACACTGACAGTGCTGTACTGTATCAGGTGTGTCACACTGACAGTGCTTTACTGTATCAGGTGTGTCACACTGACATTGCTGTACTGTATCAGGTGTGTCACACTGACAGTGCTTTACTGTATCAGTTGTGTCACACTGACAGTGCTGTACTGTGTCAGGTGTGTCACACTGACAGTGCTTTACTGTATCAGGTGTGTCACACTGACAGTGCTGTACTGTATCAGGTGTGTCACACTGACATTGCTGTACTGTATCAGATGTGTCACACTGACAGTACTGTCCTGTATCAGCTGTGTCACACTGAAAGTGCTGTAATGTATCAAGTGTGTCACACTGACAGTGCTGTACTGTATCAGGTGCATCACACTGACAGTGCTTTACTGTATCAGGTGTGTCACACTGACAGTGCTGTACTGTATCAGGTGTGTCACACTGACAGTGCTGTACTGTATCAGGTGCGTCACACTGACAATGCTGTACTGCATCAAGTGTGTCTCACTGACAGTGCTGTACTGGATCAGGTGTTTCAAAGTGACAGTGCTTTAATGTATCAGCTGCGTCACACTGACAGTGCTGTACTGCATCAGGTGTGTCTCACTGACAGTGCTGTACTATAACAGGTGTGTCACACTGACAGTGCTGTACTGTATCAGCTGCGTCACACTGAAAGTGCTGTAATGTATCAAGTGTGTCACACTGACAGTGCTGTACTGTATCAGGTGCATCACACTGACAGTGCTGTAATGTATAGGTGTGTCACACTGACAGTACTGTAATGTTTGTGGGTG
This sequence comes from Heterodontus francisci, assembly GCF_036365525.1. Classification (NCBI taxonomy): domain Eukaryota; kingdom Metazoa; phylum Chordata; class Chondrichthyes; order Heterodontiformes; family Heterodontidae; genus Heterodontus; species Heterodontus francisci. The sequence continues at coordinate 27,387,727 of NC_090399.1, forward strand.
TCTCACTGACTACTGTAATGTATGGGGGTGTCACACTGACAGTACAGGAGTGTAAGGGGCTGTCACACTGACAGTAGTGTAATATATGGAGGTCACACTGACAGTACTGTAATGTATGGGAGTGTCACATTGACAGTACTGTAATGTATGGGGTGTCACATTGACACTACTGTAATGTATGTGGGTGTCACACTGTCTACTGTAACGTATGGTGGTGTCACATTGACAGTACGGGAGTGTAAGGGTGTGTCATATTGACAGTACTGTAATATATTGGGGGTTCACACTGACAGTACTGTAATGTATGGGGGTGTCACACAACAGTACTGTAATGTATGGGGGTGTCACACTGACAGTACTGTAATGTATGCGGGTGTCACACAACAGTACTGTAATGTATGGGGGTGTCACACTGACAGTACTGTAATGTATGGGGGTGTCACACTGACGGTACTGTAATGTATGGGCTGTCACACTGACAGTACTGTAATGTATGGGAGTGTCACACTGACAGTACTGTAATGTATGGGGGTGTCACACAACAGTACTATAATGTATGGGGGTGTCACACTGACAGTACTGTAATGTATGCGGGTGTCACGCAACAGTACAGGAATGTATGGGGGTGTCACACTGACAGTACTGTAATGTATGGGGGTGTCACACTGACGGTACTGTAATGTATGGGGTGTCACACTGACAGTACTGTAATGTATGGGAGTGTCACACTGACAGTACTGTAATGTATGGGGGTGTCACACAACAATACTGTAATGTATGGGGGTGTCACACTGACAGTACTGTAATGTATGGGAGTGTCACACAACAGTACTGTAATGTATGGGGGTGTCACACTGACAGTACTGTAATGTATGCGGGTGTCACACAACAGTACTGCAATGTATCGGGGGGTCACACTGACAGTACTCTAATGTATGGGAGTGTCACACTGACGGTACTGTAATGTATGGGTGGGTCACACTGACAGTACTGAAATGTATGGGTGGGTCACACTGACAGTACTGAAATGTTTGGGAGTGTCACACAATAGTACTGTAATGTATGGGGGTGTCACACTGACAGTACTGTAATGTATGGGGGTGTCACACAACAGTTCAGTAATGTATGGGGGTGTCACACTTACAGTACTGTAATGTATGGGGGGGGTCACACTCACGGTACTGTAATGTATGGGAGTGTCACATTGATGGTACTGTAATGTATGGGAGCGCCACACTGACGGTACTGGAATGTATGGGAGTGTCACACAACAGTTCAGTAATGTATGCGGGGGTCACACTTACAGTATTGTAATGTATGGGGGGGGTCACACTCATGGTACTGGAATGTATGGGAGTGTCACACTGATGGTACTCTAATGTATGGGTGGGTCACACTGACAGTACTGTAATGTATGGGGGGGGGTCCCACAACAGTACTGTAAGGTATGGGGGGGGTCACACAACAGTACTGCAATGTATTGGGGGGTCACACTGACGGTACTGCAATGTATGGGGGTGTCACACTGATGGTACTGTAATGTATGGGAGTGCCACACTGACGGTACTGGAATGTAAGAGGGGGTCACACTGACGGTACTGTAATGTATGGGAGTGTCACATTGATGGTACTGTAATGTATGGGAGCGCCACACTGACGGTACTGGAATGTATGGGAGTGTCACACAACAGTTCAGTAATGTATGCGGGGGTCACACTTACAGTACTGTAATGTATGGGGGGGTCACACTCACGGTACTGGAATGTATGGGAGTGTCATACTGATGGTACTCTAATGTATGGGTGGGTCACACTGACAGTACTGTAATGTATGGGGGGGTCACACAACAGTACTGTAATGTATGCGGGGGGTCACACAACAGTACTGCAATGTATTGGGGGGTCACACTGATGGTACTGTAATGTATTGGGGGTCACACTGACGGTACTGTAATGTATGGGTGGGTCACACTGATGGTACTGTAACGTATTGGGGGGTCACACTGACGGTACTGTAATGTATGGGAGTGTCACACTGATGGTACTGTCATGTATGGGGGGGTCACACAACAGTACTGCAATGTATTGGGGGGTCACACTGACGGTACTGTAATGTATGGGGGGGTCACAATACAGTACTGCAATGTATTGGGGGGTCACACTGACGGTACTGTAATGTATGGGAGTGTCACACTGACGGTACTGGAATGTATGGGGGGGTCACACAACAGTACTGCAATATATCGGGGGGTCACACTGATGGTACTGTAATGTATGGGAGCGCCACACTGATGGTACTGGAATGTATGGGGGTGTCACACAGACGGTACTGTAATGTATGAGGGGGTCACACTGATGGTACTCTAATGTATGGGTGGGTCACACTGACAGTACTGTAATGTATTGGGGTGTCACACTGACGGTACTGTAATGTATGGGAGCGCCACACTGATGGTACTCTAATGTATGGGTGGGTCACACTGACAGTACTGCAATGTATTGGGGGGTCACACTGACGGTACTGTAATGTATGGGGGGGGTCACACAACAGTACTGCAATGTATTGGGGGGTCACACTGACGGTACTGTAATGTATGGGGGGGGGTCACACAACAGTACTGCATTGTATTGGGGGGTCACACTGACGGTACTGTAATGTATGGGAGTGTCACACTGACGGTACTGGAATGTATGGGGGGGGGTTCACACTGACGTTACTGTAATGTATGGGAGTGTCACACTGACAGTACTGTAATGTATGGGGGGGGTTCACACTGACGGTACTGGAATGTATGGGGGGGTTCACACTGACGGTACTGTAATGTATGGGAGTGTCACACTGATGGTACTGGAATGTATGGGGGGGTTCACACTGACGGTACTGTAATGTATGGGGGGGGGGTTCACACTGACGGTACTGTAATGTATGGGAGTGTCACACTGATGGTACTGGAATGTATGGGGGGGTTCACACTGACGGTACTGTAATGTATGGGGGGGGTTCACACTGACGGTACTATACTGTAACAGGTGTAGTACAGCGTGCTGTAAATTGGGTTTCAGCCCCCTGCAGAATGTGTCCTATTTCATTTAGGCTTGCATATCCCTAAGTTTATTTCTTGTTTTTTACTGTGACACATCATTTGCGTTTGTCGGCATGTTATAGTCATGCCATGACGTTTCTCACTTTGTAACAAACATGGGACTACTACACAATATGACGCACTGTTCGTTATTCTTTTGTTTAAGGTATGTCTAACTAACCTATCCCTTTAAGGTTAACAAGTCTATATGCTGCAAGCCAACACATCATGGGATCAATCCAATTTTAATTGTTGTGACTGATGGAAGTGCTTGTAAATGTATGGCATCTCGCCAGGAGAAAAATAGTATGAAATGAAATCCTTCTTCCTCCTTTATTTAATGTGCTTTTAACATTTTGATGTGTTACTGACCACTTAAAGATTTTATATAGAACCAGTTCTGCTTCCCCAGGAAGGTGGAAGGAAGCCTATTACAGCGCAACCTGTAAATTACCAACACATCATGAACCAGGTGCCCTTTGTTTCAAAATGGTTATTGTATGCACTGACTGCATACAATACTGACTATCCCATACCAGCAGGGACAGCACCTGTCCCGGGATTCAGACCCCAAAACCAGCAGGGACAATGGCTGTGAGGGGATTCAAACCACCATACCAGCAGGGACAGCACCTGTCCTGGTATTCAGACCACAAAACCAGCAGGGACAATGGCTGTGAGGGGATTCAAACCACCATACCAGCAGGGACAATGCCTGCAAGGAGATTCAAACCCCGATACCAGCAGGGACAGTGGCTGTGAGGAGATTCAAACCCCGATACAAGCAGAGACAGTGGCTGTGAGGGGATTCAAACCTGATACCAGCAGGGACAGCAGCTGCCCAGGGATTCAGACCCCTATACCAGTAGGGACAGTGACTGTCCGCTGATTCAAACCATATAGCAGCAGGGACAGCAGCTGTCCCAGGATTCAAACCCCAATACCAGCAGGGACAGCAGCTGTCCAGGGATTCAGACCCCATTACCAGCAGGGACAGCAGCTGTCCAGGGATTCAGACCCCATTACCAGCAGGGACAGCAGCTGTCCAGGGATTCAGACCCCATTACCAGCAGGGACAGCAGCTGTCCCAGGATTCAAACCCCAATACCAGCAGGGACAGTGGCTGTGAGGGGGTTCAAACCCCAATACCAGCAGGGACAGCAGCTGTGAGGAAATTCAAACCCCAATACCGGCAGGGACAGCAGCTGTCCTGGGATTCAAACCCCGATACTAGCAGGGACAGCAGCTGTCCAGGGATTCAGACCCAATTACCAGCAGGGACAGCAGCTGTCCCAGGATTCAAACCCCGATACCAGCAGGGACTGCAGCTGTGACGAGATTCAAACCTCAATACCAGCAGGGGCAGCGGCTGTGGGGGGATTCAAATCCCAAAACCAGTAGGGACAGCAGCTGTGAGGGGATTCAAACCCCAATACCAGCAGGGGCAGCGGCTGTGGGGGGGATTCGAACCTAGATACCATCAACTCGGTGAAAGACATAATTTGGATTGCTTGAAACTTGCTTTTTCTTATTTGTCCCTGGGATGTGGGCGTCGCTGGCCAGGCCAGCATTTATTGTCCATCCCTAATTGCCCTTGAGAAGGTGGTGGTGAGCTGCCTTCTTGAACCACTGCAGTCCATGTGGGGTAGGTACACCCACCGTGCTGTTAGGAAGGGAGTTCCAGGATTTTGACCCAGCGACAGTGAAGGAACGGTGATATAGTTCCAATTCAGGATGGTGTGTGGCTTGGAGGGGAACTTGCAGGTGGTGGTGTTCCCATGTATCTGCTGCCCTTGACCTTCTAGTTGGTAGAGGTCGCGGGTTTGGAAGGTGCTGTCTAAGGAACCTTGGTGTGTTGCTGCAGTGCATCTTGTAGATGCAAAGAGCTGTCGACGACCGAGTGTTGCAGACTGGCACATTCCAAGGTCCAGGACTACTTGCTGAGGGACGCACTAAAGCTTGAGACAGCAGCCACAAAGGCTCAATGGGGAAAGGCCACTGCGTAAGACCATGCTGCCATAGTGAACCGAGGAGCCGGAACCCGTGTAAAACCCCTCGGGCTGGTATGTACCAGAGAATGTTTGACATGAAATGTAAATGTACATTGTAAATACAACCTGTAACGGCAATGTGTAGTGAGGCACTGCATGTACTGTATTGAAAGAAACTGATCTGTATTGCACTTTATGTAATGTCCAATATAAACTGTTATCTAATGTATTTTTACAAATTTTATGAATAAAGTATGTAAAAGAAAGAAAAAATGCACAATTGCGCAAACAATGACTTCTCCGAAAGTCCCACCAACTTCTCAGAGCAACGCATTCAAACATTTCCATGATTCCCAGCCAGGTGAAATCTGGCTGCAGCATGAATCATCTCCAATTTACTCTTTGTTTGCACACAAGGGTCTTTTAAAACCTTTTTTTTTAAACAGTTGTTCTTTTCTCGCATTCAGCAGCCACCATAACACCAAGTATCATAGAATTGTAGAATATTACAATGCAGAAGGGGACCATTCGGTCCATCATGCCTGTGCCGGCTCTTTGAAAGAACTATCCAGTTAGTCCTGCTCCCCTTGCGCTTTCTCCATCGGTGAGCAATTTGCTCCCGTTCAAGTATTTATCCAATCCCCTTTCGAAAGTTGTTATTGAATCTGCTTGCACCGCCCTTTCAGGTCTTGCACTCCAGATTGTAGCAACTCCCTGCATAAAAAGACTCTCATCATCTCTCCTCTGGCTTTTTTGCTAATTGTGTTAAATCTGTGTCCCCTAGATACTGACCCTGCTGTCAGTAGAAATCGTTTCTCTCTATCCGATCCATCAAAACCCTTCCTGATTTTGAACTGCTCCATTAAATTCCCTCTTAACCTACTTTGCTCCGAGGAGAACAATCCCAGTTTCTCCGGTCTCTTCACCTCAGTGAATCCCTCATCCCTGGTACCATTCGAGTAAATCTCTTCTGCATCCTCTCGAATGCCATGACATCCTTCCTAAAGTGGGCTACCCAGGGTGGGGGAGGCCAGAACTGGGGCATAACTTTAAAATGAGAGCTGGGCCGTTCGGGAGTGATGTCAGGAAGCACTTCTTCACACAAAGGGTAGGGCAAATGTGGAACTCCCTCTCTCCCAAAAAAGCTGTTGAGACTGGGGCGGGGGAGAGGGGGTCAAATGATAATTGAGAGTGAGAGGGTTTTGTTGGTAAAGGTATTAAGAGCCATGGAATCAAGACAGGTCGATGGAGATACAGATCAACGATAATCTAATTGAACAGAGTAGGCTCAAACCCTCTGAATGGCCTCTCCCTGTTACCTAATGTGCATCATTAGACTGAACGCTGCTCCGTTCTCTACACAGAAAATCCAACCAAGGCCGAAAGCTCAGACATCGCCGCCGCCATCCCGAATGCCGCGGGTTCGAGCTACAGCCTCTCCGACCTCGAATGCGTCATCTGCTTCTGTCCGTACGACAACGTCTTCAAGCTGCCGAAGCTGCTGGGCTGCGAGCACACCTTCTGCCTCGAGTGCCTGGCCCGGATCAATGTGTCCTCGGAGAACGTGACCTCCGTCAGCTGCCCCGTGTGCCGGCACGCCACGCCAATTCCCTCCGGCAAGGGGCTACCGGCCTTGGGCAACAATCAGGCGGTCCTGTCCCGCCTGTCCTCTGGCATGCAGAGCGTCCATTCAATCCGCTTCAGCCGCGACAAGGGGAAACTCTACACCAAGCCCCCGGAGCCCGGTTCTCTCCTCAAGCCCACCCACATCAGCAGTGTCAGCATGAGCCTGGATGTAGGTCAGCCAGCACCTCGCAGCACAGGCTCCATGCCAGCGCACCTGATATGGGCACCCATCCGCTCAAGCTGGTGTTACTACATGGCCATCGCTTTCGTGGTGCTATTCACCATCGCCCTTGTGTTGTCGGGAATCTTTCTTTTCATTATCGTGCCAACCCGTGCACAAAGCACCAATTTCAATGGGAGAAACTCAACAGCAGAGCTCGGGGGGCAAACTCCATAACCCATTGTGGCTCCTTGCCTCTGCATCCTGAAGGATGAATGATCCAGTGCCAATGACTCACTTATAAATAAAGCCCATTGCCTCGGCTGCATTCTGGCTTCCTCACTTTTGTTCTGATATTGCCTTAATCCTGTTCTAGCATTTCTGGACTCCAGTGATCGTTTTTGTAAAGTCAATGCCAGCCACAGCTTGAGCAGCCATAGATCTCCAATATCCTGCTTGGAGTCCATTTCTGCAGCTTCATGCGCCTGGCACTGAGGAGCAATCACAGACGTCCTTCACCGTCTGCCAACAACAACTTGCACTTATGTAACACCTAACAAAATGACCCAGGACACGTCACAGGTGTGAGTATCAGGTGTGACAAAGAGCCACGTAAAGAGCCTCTAGGGACATGTGACCAAAAGCTTGTCCAAAGTAATAAGCTTTGCGGAACAACTTAAAGCAGGAGAAAGGGCTGGAGAGGATTAGGGAGATAGTTCCAGAGGTTAGGGCCTAGGCAGCTGAAGGCACGGCCGCCAATGGTGGGGCAATGCAAATTGCAAGAAGCCAGAGTTGGCTGGAAGAGGTTGCAGATATGTGGAGGGACAAGGCCATGGAGGGATTAAAACAAGGATGAGAATTTTGAAATAAGGGCATTGCCACACCAGGAACCGATGTAGGTCAGCAAGTACAGGGATGATGAGCAAACGGGATTAAAATGAGTTAAGATAAGGGCGGCAGTGTTTTGGATGAGCTCAAGTTTATGGAGGATGGAAGCTGGGATTCTGGGCAGGAAAGCATTGAAATAGACAAGTCTGGAGGTAACGTCAGTCATGGATGTGGGTTTCAGGGGCAGGTGGGCTAAGGCGGGGTGGACACGGCTGATGTTACGGAGCTGGAAGTAGGTGGTTTCGGTGATAGAGAGGATATGGGGTCTGGAAGCTGAACTGAGATCTAGGCAAGTGCATGGAAATCAGATCACTATATTGACTGCCCAGCTGCTTTAGAAACTGCAACCGCGAAACCAAAGACATGAATCAAGACTCAGTGCGGACAGGATGTCAACAGGAGCTGGTTTCTGGCCACGTACTTAGTTTAGTTTAGTTTAGTTTAGTGACTGAAACAGGCCCTTCGGCCCACCGAGTCTGTGCCGACCATCAACCACCCATTTTTATACTAATCCTACACTAATTCCATATTCCTACCACATCCCCACCTGTCCCTATATTTCCCTACCACCTACCTATACTAGAGGCAATTTATAATGGCCAATTTACCTATCAACCTGCAAGTCTTTGGCATTTGGGAGGAAACTGGAGGGAGCACCCGGAGGAAACCCACGCAGACACAGGGAGAACTTGCAAACTCCACACAGACAGTACCCGGAATTGAACCCGGGTCGCTGGAGCTGTGAGGCTGCAGTGCTAACCACTGCGCCGCTCAGACACACGGCATCTTCAACTTCCATGCACCTCCCCCGCACAGGGATCGCTCGGAATCTTTGTCACCAGACGTCTTCCCATGACCTCCTGCTACATAATGACTCTTGTGTGACTCTGTCCAAGGACATTAGATTTTATTCATGTGTTTGAACAGGATAATTTCCTCCTGCTTCAGGTTCCAGGTGTCAAAAGACCTATAGGTTTTGACTCCACATTCTTAATGGACACCCCCTGAATCCAGACTTATAAATTCTCCTGGGATCTTGTACATCAGCTTGGGAATGCGGTAACTTACAAATATATTAACCCAGTATAGACTCAATAGAATGCTTCCATCGATTATCGCCCACTCTAGCTGGACTCGATTTGTTCTTTATATGTACATCACTGTTATGCTGTCTAAAATGATTGTGGTGAGAGGGGGCAACAATGAGGAACTGAGCCATTCAGAAACAGGAAGGTTTGTAAGGCTGTGCTGACTTTGCTAATCTCAGCCTGGACAACTGATGCTGGGCAAATCAATTGGTCTTTGTATGCCTTGGGTTAGGTAAGGGAAGAATCAGTCAGGGTTCCCGCTCCTGATCTCAGCCGAGTGACTATGTGTCGATGTTTTGTAAGGGGATATTCCCACACCCATCCCCAGTCACCAATCAGTCGGCCAGACTCGCTTCGGGGTGGGGGAGGGGGGAGGACCAAAGGGTGTCAGGAGCCCGTGGAAATGTACCTCAGCAAAGAGTGAGGGCAGGAGAATGTCCCTGGCTTAGTCTGAGATTATAAGTGGCTATCGGAAATGGTTATCTGACATTTTATAAAAAATGATGCAGGAGTGTGGTGGAAACATACAGAAAAGCATGAGCCTACCCACCCTCAGCATCGGGTCCCCCTAACGCTGGGTGAGGTCCGCCAATGCCTCAGGTGAGGTTCATCTAGTACTCACGCAAGGTACGCACGGTCCCATAACAAGGTACACCCAGCCCTTAATGGAGTGCTTCTGGCCCATGACGTATACCTGGCCCCAGGCTAGCTACACCCATCCCATAGCGAAGTATAGCCTGCTCTAGGCAAGGTGCACCCAACCCTCTTAGTTTGTTGTTTGGCCATTGAGTACACATTATATGTTGCATACAACACAAAACTTCTTGATATATATACTTATTGATGATGTTTTATTTTGCTGATATTTTTAATTTGAACTGTATTAAAGATGGAGGTACTTCAAAACTCACTGCTGTGCCTTGTCAGTCTCCTCTCTCCACGAGGAACTGGCTTTCTTCTTAAAATCAGCCATTGATGATCTAGATATTAAATGAAGTCTGATTCACCACAAACTTGGTACAATTCGTCTGTAATTATATGCTCTGTGAGTCAACACAGACCTTTAAAAGACCAGTGTAAATCTCCCTTCATGGTCGCTGCATCAAAGTGCTGGATTCCCCCCCCCTGTCTAATCACCTTCATCATGTGGGCTGCAGCAGTTCAAGAAGGCAGCCCACCACCACATTCTGAATGGGCAATCAGGGATGGGCAATAAATGCTAGCAATGCCCACATCCTGCAAATGAATTTTTTAAGAAACGTACTGCCCGATATGCGGCTGAGCCATAGCAGAGAGGAGCTCTGAGGTCAGCTGGAGTGGTCCAGGGGCTACAACTGGTCTCATGTTTGGCTGCGTGTTCTCAACAGCCTCACGGCCAGATGTAGGGCTGCCAAGCCACCAGGATTGGCACTGGAGTCTCTGCGAATTAACAATTAATCTCCAAGGCACTGCTGTGCGCAGCATCTTTGGGGAAAATCATTGGAGGCATTTAAAAAAAGGCATGTGATTGTCTTATTTTCTTTAATCACTTCTGTTTATTGGCAGCATTTATTGTCCATCCCTAATTGCCTTTGAGAAGGTGGTGGTGAGTGGCCTTCTTGAACTGCTGCAGTCCTTGGGGTGTAGGTACACCCACAGTGCTGTTAGGGAGGGAGTTCCAGGATTTTGACCCAGCGACAGTGAAGGAACGGCGATATAGTTCCAGAGCCTAGGTCGATGCCGGGTGCTCCGTACGGTTTCGTTCCTTTTCTTAGATTTTGTTTCGGTTTAATACAACCGAGTGGCTTGCTAGACCATTTCAGAGGGTATTTAGGAGTCAATCACATCATGTTCTCAAGGACATTAAACCTGTAATTAGCGGGCGATATTATTCTGACAAGATTCGAACAACACAGATCCTCAGGTGTTCTTTATCTAAACCAATCTGAGTCCCTGAGAGCAGACACTGATAGGCTAAGTGCTTTATTTTATTTATTCATGCTCAGGTTTAGAGCATCGCTGACATGACTGGCATTTATTGCCCCTGAGTAGCAGTTTGATATGAATGAGTGACTTGCTCGGCAGTTAAGAGTCAACCACACTGGGGTGGGATGGAGTCACGTATCGGCCAGACTGGGTCAGGACATTTGTGAACAAGTTGAGATTTTAAGACAATTCTAATACTTGAAGTTATAGACTTAAAAAGGGAACATTTTGCAAGGGCTATGGGGAAACAGCAGGGTGGTGGGATGAATGGAATAGCTCTTTCAGAGGGCCAGAATGGGCTGGAAAGGGCAAATGGCCCAATTCGGAGCTCTATGCTTCAATGAATCTAGCAATTTCATGGTCACTTTTTACTGATACCAGCATTTTATTTCCAAATTATTTTTAAAAAAACTGAAGTTAAACTATCCAGCCAGTTGGCATTTCACCGCGCGTTCTCTGAATTCTTTCAGTAACATAACCAACCCACACAATACGACCATCCCGAGGGTGAAACTGTGTTGGACGCTCTGCTGTTCTCTAGTTCTCTCTTAGTTGACCGCCAGTGGCAACTGGAACGATCAGATCTGCCTGACTACAATGGTAATTGGCTTGCTTTGCTTCCAGAAAGTTAACAAGAAGCCGTTCAGCAGGATGTTGTTCATTCCATTGAAGCCACAGAGTGAGTCAGTGATCTGGTATCAATGACAATGTGGTGCTTCCTCATAAATATAAAGAGCTGAGAGGATGTCATGGCTGCAGAGAGCAAGTCACTATCCTCATAACACCAGGTGCACTCACCTCTGCTTCTGTACCCTTCAAAAACCGAGGCGCAGAATGTGTTGGAGCGGGGAACCCTCAGCTAGACGATGTTCACTCATCCTTTCACCGGAAGTGTGAGCTGATAACAGTGCAGTGAGAGCAATAGGGCAGCTGGAACCTTGGTGAACAATGGGATCAACAGTCTACCTCTTTAATCAATGAGAATAAAGGATTGAGAAAGAGACAGAGGAACAACGGAGAAGGAAATAGAGTGAATTAGAGTCAAATCATAGAATGGTTACAGCACAGAAGGAGGCCATTCAGCCCATCGTGTCCAAGTGAACTCTCTGCAAGAGCAACTCACCCAGTCCCACTCCCCTGCCTTGTTCCCGTAGCCCTGCAAATATTTCTCTTCAGATAACTGTCCAATTCTCTTCTAAAGCCTCGATTGAACCCACCTCCACCAGACTCTCAGTCGGTGCATTCCGGATCCTAATCACTTGCTGCCGTAAAAATAGTTTTTCCTCATGTTGCTTCTTTTGCCATTCAGTTAAGTCGGTGCGCTCTGGCTCTCAATCCTTCCACCAACGGGAACAATTTCTCCCTATCCACACTGTCCAGATCCCTCATGATTTTGAACACCTCTATCAAATCTCCTCTGAATCTTCTCTTCTCAAAGAACAGGCCCAGCTTCTCCAATCTATCCACGTAACTGAAGTTCCTCATCCCTGGAACCATTCTCGTGAATCTTTTCTGCACCCTTTCTTTTGCCTTCAGATCCTTCCTAAAGTGCGGTGTCCAAGACTGGGCACAATACCCTAGTTAAGGCCAAACCAGTGTTTTATTCAGGTTGATCATAATTTCCTAGCTTTTGTACTCTATGCCCCTGTTTCTAAAGCCCAGGATCCTGTATGCTTTTGAGCCACTTTCAACTGCCCTGCCTGAATGATCTGTGCACAGGTCCCTCTGCTCCTCCACCCCTTTTAGAATTGTACCCTTTAATTTATATTGTCGCTCCTCATTCTTCCTACTAAAATGAAATCAGGTACAGAGAGAGAAGTGGAGAGAGGGAAAGATTGGATTAAGATCGAGAGAGAAGAGACAGAAAGGAAAAGTAAGGAAAAACTTAACTTAACTTTTCAAAATCTCTCACAACAATTTACTACCTGCAGGAATGAGACTCCACAGTTTAATCTGTTCTCTTTCTGCGCCAGTGAGGTAAGGGGTATTGCACATAAAACTAATTATAAAGGTACTTAAGCAGTTATTTTCCATCCTGAACTTTCAGCAGCCAGTTTAATGGGCAATTAATGACCAAATGCAACAACTCTTGAAACTCGTGCGGCGTTTGAGGGCAAGCTGTCGTTTTTGAGGTTAACGGCAGAATGGTGCAAGTAATCCGGCAACTTGTGCCTATTCGCAATTCACCAGGTACCTGTTCCTTGTCACCAGTTGCTGAACATTTTACACACTAGTAACCCCGAGCATCATTCAGCTATTTTGCCAGAAAATTTGTGCCTAACTCAATTCACAACTCTCAACGCCTACAAGGTTACCAAATCTACCACCCCTTCACCCGCTTCACCACCCCACCACACACATCCCCCCACAACCCCACCCCTTGCCCGAGAGGTCTGCAACACCAACACTAGTAGTTCTGATCTACCAGGCAATAGCCTGGAAGGCAGGCGTTAGAACGTGTCATCTTATCACATGCTGTGGTTGGCCACAATCAGGAGGGAAAGCTAACCCCTTTGTGGACCCCCCTCCCAGGTTGTCATGCAGGTCGGAATTCTCTGCTTCTGCGCTCCCAGTTGAACAGGTGGAAAAGCCCCCAAAACTGAGAGCCCACAGAAAGGGAAAATCCTAGTCCCCATTCCCTGTGGCTGTGAAATGCTGCCTTGATTCAATGTTCTTTTCTCCTTCCAGTAAAAGAATCCCAACAAGGTTATCCCAGTTACTTCACAGCAAGTGAACCAACTTAATGGCACAGGTCATCCAGTTAGTACATTGATACATATTGATACATAAGAGCAGGAAGGTTATGATGGAACTATATAAAACGCTAGTTACACCACAGTTGGAGTACTGTGTACAGTTCTGGGCACCACACTATAGGGAGGATGTGATTGCACTGGCAAGGGTGCAGAGGAGATTCACCAGGATATTGCCTGGGCTGGAGAATTTCAGCTATGAAGAGAGACTGGATAGTTTAGGGTTGTTTTCCTTAGAGCAGAGAAGGCTGAGGGGGGACCTGACTGAGGTGTACAAAATTATGAGGGGCATAGATAGGGTAGATAGGAAGAAACTTTTTCCCTTAGCGGAGGTGTCAATAACCAGGGGGCATAGATTTAAGGTAAGGGGCAGGAGGTTTAGAGGGGATTTGAGGAAACATTTTTTTCACCCAGAGGGTGATTGGAATCTGGAACATACTGCCTCAGGGGGCCGTAGAGGCAGGAACCCTCACAACATTTAAGAAGTATTTAGATGAGCATTTGAAATGCCATAGCATACAAGGCTACAGGCCAAGTGCTAGAAAATGGGATTAGAATAGATAGGTGCTTGATGGCCGGCACGGACACGGTGGGCTGAAGTGCCTGTTTCTGTGCTGCATAACTCTATATTCCCCTACTCCTCCTCCTATTTTACTTCTGAGCTCTGAATCGGTTCCACCTCATCACAGTGCTCGGTAGTAGACTCTTTGACTATGGGAGGCAGCGGAGCCCAGAACCTGCCTTTGCCTCACCCATCATACATGCTTCCCAACAGGAGTCCCAGGAGAGAGGTCAAGAATGGGAAGGCTGATTTCTTGCTGCTTCGGGCCACACTTCTCTGAAAACACCCGATCTCGTCTTATCCCGGGAACTAAACAGTCAGACCTGTTTAGTAATTGGATAGGATTACCAGGTGCAGGAGACAAATATTTACATTGCTATAGTGCCTAATGTAACCTCAGGATGGCCCAAAACTTGTCACAGCCACAAAGTACATTTGAAGTGTATTCAGTGCTGTAACGTAGAAAACGCAGCAGTTAACTTACACACAGCAAACCTCCACAAACAGGCAATGTGACCAGCTAATAGGCTGATGAAATTGTTTAAAGGTCGAATAATGAGCAGGACACTCTTCTTCCAGGAATGCCGGGGGATACGCTACGTTCACCTGAGGAGGCAGACAGGACTTTGGTTTCAATGACTCACCCAATTAGGTGTGCAAGATTATGGCAGGTTTAGATAAGGTGGACAAATAAATACTGTTCCGATTAGCTGATCGTGCAAATAGTAGTGGACACAGATTTAAGGTAGCGGGCAGGGGATGCAAGGGGGAAATGTGAGGAAGAACTTTTTCTTTACGCAGGAAGGGGTAATGACTTGGAACTCACTGCCCACAAGGATGGTGGAAGTAGAGACGATTAATGATTTGAAAAGGAAATTTGATAGGCACTTGGGGGAAATAAACTTGCAGGGCTATGGGGATCGAGCAGGAGAATGAGACTGACTGCATTGCTCTACAGAGAGCCAACATAGACTCGATGGGCCAAATGGCCTCCTTCTGTGCCGCAGTGACTCTATGAAAGACAACACCTCTGACAGTGCAGCACTCCCTCAGTACTGCACTGTAGTGCCAGCTGGAATCTTATGCTCAAGTCTCTGGAGGGGGTCTCAAATCCACAGCTTTCTGACTTGAGAGGCATAGATGCCAAGTGTGCCACAAGGGGTGGCACAGTGGCTAGCACCACAGCCTCACAGCTCCAGAGACCCGGGTTCAGTTCTGGGTGCTGCCTGTGCGAAGTTTGCAAGTTCTCCCTGTGACCTGGTGGGTTTCTCCCACATGCCAAAGACTTGCAGGTTGATAGGTAAATTGGCCATTGTAAAAAATTGCCCCTAGTGTATGTAGGCGGTAGGAGAATTGAGGGAAGGTGGGGATGTGAGAGGGAAAATAGGATTAATGTAGGATTAGTATAAATGGGAGGTTGATGGCCAGCGCAGACTCAGTGGGCCAAAGGACCTGTTTTGGTGCTGTATCTCTCTATGACATCTAAGTTTTTCTTAGCCAGTGGTTGGAAATCCAGCAGAGTTCACAAACACCTATTCAAATCCTGCCAGCTAGGGACGTGGCTGTGTAGTCCCGTCTAGGGAGGTCTGCTTGTGATAATTTTGCCTCTGTGCTAACCCCAAGTAATTAGTTACACCACACATTAGACCAAGCGATGGGAGATGGGATATTCTGGCTGTGTATGACCTGGTACTGCACTACCGCACGTACTGAGGTCTACTGGAGAAGATGAGGTTGTTCTCCTAAGAGCAGAGATTAAGGGCTTTGATAGAGGATAGAGTGAAAAAGGAGAAACTGTTTCCCCTGCCAGAAGGGGCAGTAACCAGGGGGCAAAGATTTAAGAAAAATGGCAAAAAAAAAGAGGGAGGCCAATGAGAATATCTTTCTCACACTGAGTTGATCTGGAGTACACTGCTGGGAAGAGCAGTGGCAGCAGATTCAGTAATTTGCAAAAAGAAATGAAAGACATTTTTAGTTGAAAAGAAAGTCAGTTGCAGGGCTATGGGGAAAGAGCAAGGGTGTGGGGCTAATTGGATAGCTCTAAGAGCTGGGACAGGTAGAATGGGCCAAATGGTCTCTTCCTGTGGTGTATCAGTCTATAATTCTACCCACCCAAACCTTTGGTTGAGGGATCACTACAGAGTGATGGGACATGGGTTTCAAAAAAAAAAACTGTGATTTTCCAGCATTCAACAAGTGCAGGCCAGGCAGAGCAATTAGCGTCCCCAGTACAGTACCAGGCCATACACAACTGGAAGACCCTACCTTCCATTTCTTGGTTCATTGCTGTGTAGCCGGTCAGTTGGGACCAGCACTGAGCCAAACTTATATTAGACAAACCTCTTTAGACAGGATTACACAACCTGACCACCAGATAAGAGAAACCTGACCGTTTCTCAGTTGCCACACTCTCTCCCCGAGTCGTGTACCGTAGCCAGTAGATTTCCACTCGTCCAATACGAGACAGATCCCTGGCAATACAAAGGGAGGGTTGCACAAGAACAGCAATGACAAGGAATCAAAAGGCATCCAGGCTGTGCTGTGGTTTCACTGGTATGCAACGTGTTTAAAGATATAAATCTCCATTCACATGCACTGTGCCCCTCCTTTCAAAAATGACAGAACCAAACAAGCTGCATTCCGGGCACGCAGAAAAATACTTTGTAAACTGGTGAAAAACTGATGAGAATAGGAGAGTCTTCAGACCAAGGATAATAAATGTCTGGAATATCAACATTCTGGCTCCTCCACTGGAAGTGCCTTGCTAATCGGGGGCTAGGCTGACCAAAGAGTTCATCCAGGGGGTTAAAAAAAAAAAATCTTGCTTCTCTTTCCTAAAAGCAATCAGTTATATAAGAACTGGAATACGCCATAGGGGGAAGAGTGGCGTAGATTAGGGGCGGGGACTGGTGGGGGAAGAGAGGCAGCAGCATAGTGATAACGTCACTGGATTAGTAACCCATAGGCCCAGGCTAATGTCAGAGGTACAGGTTCAAATCCCACCACAGCAGCTGGTGGAATTTAAATTCAATTAATTAATAGAAGTCTGGAATTAAAAGCTAGTCTCAGCAACGGTGCCATGAAACTACCAATTGGTTCACTAATGTTCTTTCAGGAAGGAAATCTGCTGCCCTTACCTGGTCTGGCCTACATGTGACTGCAGACCCACAGCCATGTGGTTGGCTCTTAACTGCCCTCTGAAATGGCCTAGCGAGCCACTCAGTTGTCAAGGTCAATTAGGGATAAGCAACAAATGCTGGCCTAGCCAGCGAAGCCCACATCCCATGAAAGATCAAAAAAAAATTCAGCCCAAGCCAGTTCTACCATTTAGTTTGAGCAAAGCTGATGCGTACCTCAACCCACCTCGATTCCGTAATCCTTACACCATTTCCTGACCAAAATCTAGCAATCTGAGTTTTGGCATTTACAAGTGACCCCCAGCCTCAGCAACTTTTTTTGTGTGGAGGATGTGGGGGAAAAGCGTTTTCCAGACTTCCACTACCCTTTGTTTTTTTTTAAAGAGATACAGCACTGAAACAGGCCCTTCGGCCCACCGAGTCTGTGCCGACCATCAACCACCCATTTATACTAATCCTACACTAATTCCATATTCCTACCACATCCCCACCTGTCCCTATATTTCCCTACCACCTACCTATCCTAGGGGTAATTTATAATGGCCAATTTACCTATCAACCTACAAGTCTTTGGCATGTGGGAGGAAACCGGAGCACCCGGAGGAAACCCACGCAGACACAGGGAGAACTTGCAAACTCCACACAGGCAGGACCTGGAATTGAACCCAGGTCGCTGGAGCTGTGCGGCTGCAGTGCTAACCACTGCACCGCCTTTGTGTGAAGAAATGCTTCCCAACATCATCCTTCAACAGCCAAGCACTAATATTAAGGTTATACCCCCTTGCTTTGGACTCTTTTCTCCCCCAAATCCACACCAGAGGTAATAGTTTCTCTCTCTACCCTATCAAATCCTTTAACCATTTAAAACACCTCAAATCAAATCACTGCTCATCTTCTATTCTTTCTTTTGGGCCTCCTTATCTCGAGAGACAATGGATACGCGCCTGGAGGTGGTCAGTGGTTTGTGAAGCAGCGCCTGGAGTGGCTATAAAGGCCAATTCTGGAGTGACAGGCTCTTCCACAGGTGCTGCAGAGAAATTTGTTTGTTGGGGCTGTTGCACAGTTGGCTCTCCCCTTGCGCCTCTGTCTTTTTTCCTGCCAACTACTAAGTCTCTTCGACTCGCCACAATTTAGCCCTGTCTTTATGGCTGCCCGCCAGCTCTGGCGAATGCTGGCAACTGACTCCCACGACTTGTGATCAATATCACACGATTTCATGTCGCGTTTGCAGACGTCTTTATAACGGAGACATGGACGGCCGGTGGGTCTGATACCAGTGGCGAGCTCGCTGTACAATGTGTCTTTGGGGATCCTGCCATCTTCCATGCGGCTCACATGGCCAAGCCATCTCAAGCGCCGCTGACTCAGTAGTGTGTATAAGCTGGGGGTGTTGGCCGCTTCAAGGACTTCTGTGTTGGAGATATAGTCCTGCCACCTGATGCCAAGTATTCTCCGAAGGCAGCGAAGATGGACTGAATTGAGACGTCGCTCTTGGCTGGCATACGTTGTCCAGGCCTCGCTGCCGTAGAGCAAGGTACTGAGGACACAGGCCTGATACACTCGGACTTTTGTGTTCCGTGTCAGTGCGCCATTTTCCCACACTCTCTTGGCCAGTCTGGACATAACAGTGGAAGCCTTACCCATGCGCTTGTTGATTTCTGCATCTAGAGACAGGTTACTGGTGATAGTTGAGCCTAGGTAGGTGAACTCTTGAACCACTTCCAGAGCGTGGTCGCCAATATTGATGGATGGAGCATTTCTGACATCCTGCCCCATGATGTTCGTTTTCTTGAGGCTGATGGTTAGGCCAAATTCATTGCAGGCAGACGCAAACCTGTCGATGAGACTCTGCAGGCATTCTTCAGTGTGAGATGTTAAAGCAGCATCGTCAGCAAAGAGGAGTTCTCTGATGAGGACTTTCCGTACTTTGGACTTCGCTCTTAGACGGGCAAGGTTGAACAACCTGCCCCCTGATCTTGTGTGGAGGAAAATTCCTTCTTCAGAGGATTTGAACGCATGTGAAAGCAGCAGGGAGAAGAAAATCCCAAAAAGTGTGGGTGCGAGAACACAGCCCTGTTTCACACCACTCAGGATAGGAAAGGGCTCTGATGAGGAGCCACCATGTTGAATTGTGCCTTTCATATTGTCATGGAATGAGGTGATGATACTTAGTAGCTTTGGTGGACATCCGATCTTTTCTAGTAGTCTGAAGAGACCACGTCTGCTGACGAGGTCAAAGGCTTTGGTGAGATCAATGAAAGCAATGTAGAGGGGCATCTGTTGTTCACGGCATTTCTCCTGTATCTGACGAAGGGAGAACAGCATGTCAATAGTCGATCTCTCTGCACGAAAGCCACACTGTGCCTCAGGGTAGACGCGCTCGGCCAGCTTCTGGAGCCTGTTCAGAGTGACTCGAGCAAAGACTTTCCCCACTATGCTGAGCAGGGAGATTCCACGGTAGTTGTTGCAGTCACCGCGGTCACCTTTGTTTTTATAGAGGGTGATGATGTTGGCATCGCGCATGTCCTGGGGTACTGCTCCCTCGTCCCAGCACAGGCATAGCAGTTCATGTAGTGCTGAGAGTATAGCAGGCTTGGCACTCTTGATTATTTCAGGGGTAATGCTGTCCTTCCCAGGGGCTTTTCCGCTGGCTAGGGAATCAATGGCATCACTGAGTTCCGATTTGGTTGGCTGTATGTCCAGCTCATCCATGACTGGTAGAGGCTGGGCTGCATTGAGGGCAGTCTCAGTGACAGCATTCTCCCTGGAGTACAGTTCTAGGTAGTGCTCAACCCAGCGGTCCATCTGTTTGCGTTGGTCAGTGATTATGTCCCCCGATTTAGATTTGAGGGGGGTGATCTTCTTGATGGTTGGCCCAAGAGCTCTCTTCATGCCATCATACATTCCTCTGATGTTTCCGGTGTCTGAGGCCAGCTGGATATGACTGCATAGGTGTTGCCAGTAGTCGTTTGCGCAACGCCTAGCTGTTCTTTGTGCAGTACTTCTGGCTGCTTTAAGTGCTGCGGATGTTAAATCGCTGGGGGCTTTCTTGGTCGCTGGAGCTGTGCGGCTGCAGTGCTAACCACTGCACCGCCTTTGTGTGAAGAAATGCTTCCCAACATCATCCTTCAACAGCCAAGCATTAATATTAAGGTTATACCCCCTTGCTTTGGACTCTTTTCTCCCCCAAATCCACACCAGAGGTAATAGTTTCTCTCTCTACCCTATCAAATCCTTTAACCATTTAAAACACCTCAAATCAAATCACTGCTCATCTTCTATACACAAGAGAATACAAGCCTATCTGTACAACCTGCCCTCATAATTCAGCCCTGGTAGCAATGCTCTTCATTGCTTCCAGACAGTATTAAGCCTCCACTGTCCACAGCTATCTAGCAAGAGCACCTGCTTCATCAGAATACAGCATGGAGAGGCCATTTTGCCCAAAAGAGTTACCCAATTAGCCCCATTCTACCTGCTCTTTTCTCCACAACCCTGCAGATTTATTCCAATTCCCATTTTGAAGTTACTATTGGATCTGCTTCCACCACCCGTTTAGGCCGAGCACAACTTACTGTGTGAAAACATGTATCCCCATGTTGTCTTCTGCTGACATAGTATATTTTGACACTAGTAATGACAGAACTGTCAGGGTTACTGCTGTTGAGCATCTCGGTCTTCTCGAGTGATGTAAATCCAGTGGTATAAAAGCACCCCACCCATCAGAACACGCCGACAGAAACGTCAGAGACAACAGCTCTCAGCCATGCAAGCATGCGGCTGCACCGCAAGCTTAAAGGAACCGCGCAGTGCAACAGGCCACAGGCAGCAAAGTTAGTGGGAACATTGGTCAGAAACCCAACAAGTTCACACAGACAGGCTCGAGTCATTCTTCCATACACCCAGGTCAAGCCTTCTCGGGCACTCGGAACGCAGTTGAAAGCAACACTGGCAGAGCACAGCATTGGAATGGGTCTATCGGGGGATTCCAGGAGGCAGACAAGCAACATGTGAATGAATGATACGACAAAGTAGGCCACTTGGCCCATTATGCCTGTGCTGGCTCTTTGAAAGAGCTATCAGGTTAGTTCCACTCACCTGTACTTTCCCCATTAACTGATTTCTTAGCATACAACGGAAGTCGATAAGAAAATGGTGCTCACTTTGATGTCTTTTTTAAAAAGGTAGGAAGGAAGGAGGTCCCTGGGCACGATCTGTATTTGCAGAGGGTCACCGGTACTCAGAAAATTTCCTACTCGGAGGGACCATTGGGACTAACAGCCCTTTCTCTTCCTCCCCCACCACCCCCAGAAACATCTCTGATTTATTGCTCAAAAGGGAGTGAAAAATCAATGCAGTTGAGTGACTTCAAATCCAGGGTGGGAGGGGAAAAAAAAGTGGGAAATACAGCAAAGAATGCACAACAATCAGCTGAGGGCAGGTCGGGGTGGGGGAGAGGAAGCTTGAAGCAGCATTGGTAGCACACCACTTGGCTGCTCATCTCGCACACCATTCATACATGCAGCTTGCGCATCACAGGGACATCCCTGGGCACACAGGGAAAGGCACGCAGGTCAAGTCCAAGCTAGAGAAGCAGCCAACAGGAACAGATGCACTTAACTCCAATTGGCACAGCAAACAAGATCTAAGTAAGAACTTTCATTTGTACGAGACCGGTCACCACCTCAGGAGATCCAGATGAAATTGGACCATTCGCTATGAGTGACGAGAATCGAGAGATTTGACCCCCATTGTTCCAGGACAGGAACATCATACGTTTCAGACTGGCCGGCTGCCTGTCACACACCTTTACCAATTCCCATCCTCCCCCCTACCCCACTGATTGCTGATATCACAACACAAAATCGACAAATGTTAAATAAACACCCACAATGTATTTCTCACAAAAAGACAGGAAGAAAAAGATTAAGTACTTTGGAGATGCCCTCACTGTTGTAACGAAGTAAACGCAGCAGCCGCTTGCGTACAGCAAGCTCCCACAAACAGCAATGTGACAAATGTCCAGATTATCCGTTTTAGCGATTGAGGGATAATCTTGTTAACAGTATAATGACAAAGCAGAGACCATCCATCCCCCCACCGTTCTGAACTGTCATCTTATGAAGGACAGGACAGGCAAGGTATCTTTCAAACACTTTTATTACATAATGCAAGATGCCAGAAGTTACAAAACTAACGGTTGGATTTGGCCACACGCTCCAGCTCATCCTTCTTCTTAATGGCGTAAGAGTTAGAGGAGCCCTGCAAATGACAACAGAGAAACATTATACACCTGGGCACTGCTGGGACAACACCTGCTGCAGCCACTTGTATTGCAGTTCCACATCCCACCCACCCATTCCCTCAAGGACAAGGCTGACTGTGATGACTATCAGAGAACTTGCACTTACAAAGAGGAAGGACAGGGATCCAATGAAAACAAGGTTGGGCACCAAATGCTCAGTGAAAGTTACGGAAGTGATTTCTGTCATGGGTCTCAGTGATCCAGGATGAATTAGGCAGTACGAGAAAGGACCTCCAATGTGCTGCTTTTAATTCTTATCCAAGGTCACCACATCAAGCAAGAAATGGGCTCAGGGTCAAACGGGACAAGTACTCATTATTTTAGGGGAGGCAAATCCAGAGAGGGCACTGCATCGGGGCTCCAAATGGGACAAGCACAGCTTCTCATTTACACAAACAACAGGCTCAGAAACTCACTGAGAATAATAAACTGGAAGGAGCAGTGGAATAAGAGAAAAATCGCTCTGTAATTACAGTAAGTTAGATATATATCAATACACGTAAGCAAACAGGTTTTCATTTATAAATGGTGTTTTGAGAGGAAGGAATGCTCGAAGTGCCTCGGGATCTTTAACAGGCATTCTTAGAATTGGCACATGTGGCAATGCAACATTCCTACAGTAGTACACGGGGGGGGGGGGTGCCACCGCCAGTCTACATTGTGTTCAAGCCCCTGACCCACAACCTCCTCACACTGAGGCAAAGACAGCTACCAACTAAACAAGGTCGCAGCAGGTTTTAAACTAGGAATTCAGCTTATCCCAGGAAACCTTCAGAAGGGCTCAGAAGTGCAGTTTATATTGAAGGGAGTTTATTAGTCCCTCAGATACAGCAGTCTAAAATCCAGAGCTTGCTGCAGAAATTCAATTAGAATCATACAGCGCTAGAAGGAGACCATTCAGCCCACTGTGCCGATGCCAGCTCTTGGAAAGAGCGATCCGATTAGTCCCACTGCCCGCTGTTTCATCCTAGCCCTAAAAAAACAAGACTCCTTTTCACGTTCAGTCCCCTTTTGAAAGTTATTACTGAATCTGTTACCATCATCCTTTCAGGCACTGCATTCCAGATCCCAACAACTAGCTGGGTTAAAAAAAATCTCTCATCCCCCCTTTGGTTCTTTTTGCCAATAATGGTAAAATTATCTTTAGCGTGACGTGCAAACACAAGAGCTCACCGAACATAATTAGGAGTAGGCCATTCAGCCCCTCCACCCTGCTGATCTGATCGCACCCGTACTTAGCTGTCTACTATCACCTTTGACTCCCATGCCAATCAAAAATCTATCCAGCTCAGCCTTAAAAATATTCAATGGTCCAGCCTTTACTGCTCTCTGGGGAAGAGAATTCCACAGACTAAAAGACCCTCAAAGAAATAATTTCTCATCTCTGTCTTAAATGGGAGACCCCTTATTTTTAAGTTGTGTCCCCTAGTTCTAGTCTCTCCCATATGGGGACACCTTTATAAAGCCCCAAATGGAGTATTGCGTCCCAGTTCTGGTCATCACACTTTAGGAAGGATGTGAGGGTCCTTGAGTGGGTGCAGAGGAGATTTACCAGAATGGTAAATGAGGGATTTTAGTTGCAAGGTTAGCACAGCTGGGGTTGTTCGCTATGGAGCAAAGGAGATTGAGGGGAGATTTGATAGAGGTTAGAAGATTATTACAAGCTTAGATAAGTTAGACAAGGAAAAACTGTGCCCTTTAACAAATGGTTCAAGGACCAGGGGACACAGATTGAAATTTCTGGGAAAGTGATGCAGGGGGAGAATGTGAGGAAGAACTTTTTTTTTTTACACAGCGAGTGACAATGACCTGGAACTCACTGCCCACAAGGGTGGTGGAAGTGGAGCCAATCAATGACTTCAAAAAGAAACTGGATGGACACTTGAAGGAAATAAACTTCAGGGATACGGGGATCAAGCAGAGGAAGTGGGACTGACTGAATTGCTCCACGGAGAGCTGGCACAGACTCAATGGGCCAAATGGCTTCCATCTGTGCAGTAAATGACTATGACTCTAAACCCAGTGATTTGCAATTTTCATAATCGTGGAACACAATTACCAAACACAAAAGAACCTTTTAAATTAAAGGAAACTCAGAACGACACAGCAACTTAATTGAGAGAGAGAAAAATCACGTCAGTGACTTAGATCAGACCTTTTACTCAGTCAACAAACCCTCTCTTTGAGAGGCGGGCACTCCCTTATTTACATTAGTTTTTTTTCTCTCCTGCGCTGCAGAAGGTGACCCTGCCCAAGCCTCAAGCACTCCCATTAAAAAAGGGACGTTTCTTTTTTTTAAAAAATTGTTCCTCCTCGCCACAGCGACATACCTTAGCAGCATTGATCAGCTCATCAGCCAGGCATTCTGCGATGGTTTTAATGTTCCTGAACGCAGCCTCTCTGGCCCCGGTACATAGCAACCAGATAGCCTGTGGACACATGACAAAAAAAAAAATCAGACACTTCAGTTGGTCAATAGAGGGTGCCAGTGAACACCTCTGTCCTCATGGCTCCTTTCAGGGCTGCAAGCCGCACTAACTCCTATCCCAATCCAGCAGCCTTTATCGACAGCACCACGTCAACGAGTAAACCTGCATTTATTGACGCCCCAGAGAAGAATAACGACTTGCATTTATATAGCCCCTTTCACAACCTCCAGATGCCCCTGAGCACTTCACGGTCAATATTCACACTAAAGCCTGGCTACCCGACCCGATTAGACCCGACTACATGTGTCAGGTTCGGGTCGGGTCTATATCCCGAGTCCAGCATTCGGGCTCGGGTTGGGTCGGGCTGGACAGTGCTGCTTCTGGGAAGTCACGGGATCAGGCTCACCCATGATTCCCCACGACTCCATCTGCAGGAACGGCCTGCTGCCGAAACGGATGAACGATATTCGTTTTGGGTCGGGCACGAAAAAAAATTAAAGGGCC
Organism: Heterodontus francisci; assembly: GCF_036365525.1. Taxonomy (NCBI): domain Eukaryota; kingdom Metazoa; phylum Chordata; class Chondrichthyes; order Heterodontiformes; family Heterodontidae; genus Heterodontus; species Heterodontus francisci. The sequence continues at coordinate 27,413,217 of NC_090399.1, forward strand.
CAAGCCTGGGTGGGGTGTGGTTTTGTCGGGTTTCAATTTTATACCCGAGAAGGCTTTAATACACAAGACAAGGTCCCATAAAGCAAGCCCAACAGTTAATCTGCTGTCGTGACATTGGGAGAGCTGCCATGATCTCCTTCCAACATGGCCACGTGATCTTTCATATTGAATCTGAACAAACAGCTGGATGCTTCAGTTTAACAGGTTCAATACAAAAGGCAGCACTCCCTCGGTGCAATACTGAGACAGAATGCATGGTCAAATCCTGCACCAGGAAACTTAGCAAGGTGGTGAACTGGAGTTCAAGATACCAATCAGCCACGATCTAAGTGAATGCCCTCCTCCTGTCCCTAGTGATTAATGGACACACTTGGTTAGCAGCAGGCAGCAGTGATCCATAGAAAATGCAAGTAGTCTGGGAATTAACAGCAAAAGATGTAAAATATCTAATTTGCTGCAGTGTTAACAGGCCACATAGTTAATCCACCCCTTCTAATGAAGGGGTGGATTTACGAAACAAGGCATCTTATATCGACAACGAAAGCACTTCCCCCAATCACAGCCGCTGTTGCAGTGCAGCCAGCAGAGGGAGCAACAAGTACATCTGTCAGGGCCCAATCCTTCAACAGTTTGCAAACCACCAGCACTTCACCCAGACAAGATTTTCTCTGCACTGAACTGAACACTTGCTACAGGAAATAACCAATTCTGATGCTCCCATCCTAGTTGCACATCCTAAATTCACTTGCGCACGAAAAACAGTGGCAAGCACTGCTCAGACGAAGCATCTTGCTTATGAAAACCACACCCCCCTCACCTGGTTAACACGTCGCAGTGGGGACACGTCGACAGCCTGTCTCCTGACTGTGCCAGCTCGGCCAATACGGGTGGAGTCTTCACGGGGACCACTGTTGATGATGGCATTCACCAGCACCTGTAGTGGGTTCTGAAAAGCACATGGTTAACACACAGAGCTCAAAGGGCTCACGCACAATAATACCACAGCCGCAACCCATCATCGTTCAGAAGCAGCCACTCTCCATGCTGAGACACATGGAACTTATGAATCAGGAGCAGGCCACTCGGCCCCTCGAGCCTACTCCGCCATTCAACACGTTCATGGCTGAACTGATTACTCCACATTTCCACCTACCCCAATAACCTTCCACCCCCTTGCTTATCAAGAATCTATCTACCTCTGCCTTAAAAATATTCAAAGACCCTGCTTCCACCACCTTTTGAGGAAGAGAATTCCAAAGACTCACGACGCTGAGAGAAAAAATTTCTACGCATCTGTCTTAAATGGGCGGCCCCTTATTTTAGAATTAGAACATTACAGCGCAGTACAGGCCCTTCGGCCCTCGATGTTGCGCCGACCTGTGAAACCATCTGACCTACACTATTCCATTTTTTAAACAGTGACCCCTAGTTCTAGATTCTCCCACAAGAGGAAACATCCTTTCCACATCCACCCTGTCAAGACCCCTCAGGATCTTATATATTTCAATCAAGTCGCCTCTTACTCTTCTGAATTCCAGTGGCTACAAGCCTAGCCTGTCTAATCTTTCCTCATAAGACAGCCCACCCATTCCAGGTATTAGTCCAGTAAACCTTCTCTGTACTGCCTCCAACGCATTTACATCCTTCCTTAAATAAGGAGACCAGTACTGTACACAGTACTCCAGATATGGTCTCACCAATGCCCTGTATAGCTGAAGCATAACCTCCCTACTTTTGTATTCAATTCCCCTCGCGATAAACGATAACATTCTATTAGCTTTCCTGATTATGTGCTGCAATTGCATACTAATCTTTTGCAATTCATGCACTAGGACACCCAGATCTCTCTGCATCTCAGAGCTCTGCAATCTCTCACCATTTAGATAATATGCTTCTTTTTCATTCTTTCTGCCAGATTTGACAATTTAACACTGTCCCACATTATACTCCATTTGCCAGGTCTTTGCCCACTCACTTAACCTATCTATATCCCTTTGTAGCCTCCTTATGTCCTCTTCACAAGTTGGATTAGTAGTTACAATGCTAAACAACCCAGAATGCAAGGCAGCAGTCCAGCTGCCACTTCTCAGGATCTCTAGGGACAGGAGACAGAAGCGGATTTGTCAGCACGAATCACACCCAGAGAACAACAGGCCCATTCTGTCCATCTACCCGAACACATGCCCAATTTTGTGGCCGTATTTTCTCAGGTCTTCAACATTATGAAGGGCTTCATTAGGGTAGATGCAGAGAATTGTGTTTTCATTTTGGGGTGGGGTAGCGAGGGAGGCTGTTCATAACCAGGGGAGCATAAATACAAGACAGACACCAATATATCCAATAGGGAAAGTGGGAGAAACGTCTTTACCCAGAGCGTGGTGAGACTGTGGAACTCACTACCAAAGAGAGTGGGGTTAAGGCGACGAGCATAGATATATTTAATGGGGAAGCTAGGTAAATACATGAGGGGGCAAGGAATGGAAGGATCTGTTGATATGGTGAGATGAGGGGTGGGAGGAGGCTCATCTGCAACATAGCAAGGCAGAAAGACTAGCACCTACGTAACAACCACAGGATGTCTCAAAGGGCTTTACAGCCAAGAAAGTCCTTTCTGAAGTGCAGTCAGTGTTGTAATGGAGAGTTACAAGCAGCCAATTTGCACACAACAAGCTCCCACAAACAGCACTCAGATAGTGAGCAGATCATCTGTTTTTGCGACGTTGATTGAGGGATGAATATTGGCCACGGCACCGGGGAGAACTCCCCTGCTCCCCTTCGATATATCGGCCACGGGATCTTTTACATCCACCCGAGGGGGGCAGACGGGGTCTCAGTTTAACAACTCATCCGAAAGATGGCACTTCAGTGCAGAGCTCCCTCAGCGGTGCACTGGAGGGCCAGACTGAATTTTGTGCTTAAGTCTCTTGAATAGAACTTGAACCCACAAGGTTCTCACCCACAGGCGAGAGGCTGTCAAGTGAGTCACAGCTGACAGGCACGGACCTGTTTGGCCAAGTGGCTGTTTCCGTGCTGTAAATCTAACAGGTTAAGGCTGTTGTAGTTGGTCGCCATCTACTGGCAGAGTACATTAGGCTGGGGCACATTAAAAAAGCAGCGAGCTTAAGCTGGTTTGTACTGACCAATTGCTTATCGACCAACACAGCCAGGGCTGGGGTAAATTTGCTGAGCCCTCGGTTGTGCCAGGATACCTGGCCCACCGGGAGCCGGATAAGAAAATTGCCTGTACTTAAACAATCCCTTTGCAAAGAGAATAAATGAAACGCCAACCACCTCGCTGGTCTAAATTCAAAATCATCATCAGGCTTGGCAGCATCTGCGGAGAAAGGAACAGAGTTACCGTTTCAGGTCTGACGAAAGGTCACAGACCCGAAATGTTAACTCTGGTTTCTCTCTCCACAGATGCTGCCAGGCCTGTGGAGTATTTCCACCACTTGCTGTTTGTTTTAGTTTGGGTTTCCAGCATCCGCGTTACTGTGCTTTCCAAAAAAGCATGGTCATTTTTGCATGGGAATATCATCCTTCTCCTGGAAGGCAAGGCAGGTGTTATTCTGCCCTCTACCCAGCCATTGGCCTGAATAGCCCGTTCACCTGAAGCTGCTCACCTCGCCGGTCAGTAGGTGGATGATCTCGAAGGCGTGCTTCACTATCCTCACGGTCATCAGCTTCTTGCCATTGTTCCGACCGTGCATCATCATAGAGTTGGTCAGACGCTCCACGATGGGACACTGGGCCTTACGGAAACGTTTTGCGGCGTAGCGGCCAGAGCTGTGTGGGAGGTACTTGGCATATTTCTCCTTGACAGCGATGTAATCCTGAGGAAAAGAAAGAGGGAGTCAACAAGGCCCTGTCTTCATCCAAAGGTGACGGGCAATCCAGCTGGATGGGGAAGATGAGAAACTCTACACAGCGGGTTGTGTCGTGGAATAAGGCAGTGGAAGTAAACTCAACAAACACTTTCAAAAAGGGAACCAGATAAATACCGGGCATGGAAAAATACACATGGCCACGACGAAAGAGCGAGACTAATTGGACAGCTCCAAAGAGCTGGCACAGGCACAATGAGCCAAACAGCCTCCTTCCGTGCTCTATCATTCTAGTCCCTCCATGGGTCACCAATCACCAGCGCAGAGGTGAAAGGATTAACACACAACGCAGTGAATTATCCAGCAGGACAATACTCTGAAGCAGCAGCTTGGCCTGGACAGCAACACCATCAGTCACTGGGCTGTAACACGCACCATAGGATGGCCAGCGTTCACTGCCAAGGCTAATACCTTAAGAGAATAGACTCAAACAACAGCCCCTTCTCTGCGAATAAGTTTGTGAGGCAATACAGTGGACTCTGAAGGGGTCAGGGCCCACCGCGAGATGCAATTACTGCCCCTGGTGCAAAAAAATGTAACCTGGTAAAGTTTACAAGCAAAAATGAAGCAAGATTCTGCTGTCAAAGGGCAATGCAACACAAACACACACCAGAACAGAGCACAGTTTATTTATTTAGTGATACAGCACTGAAACAGGCCCTTCGGCCCACTGAGTCTGTGCCGACCATCAACCACCCATTTATACTAATCCTACATTAATCCCATATTCCGACCACATCCCCACCTTCCCTCAATTCCCCTACCACCTACCTATACTAGGGGCAATTTATAATGGCCAATTTACCTATCAACCTGCAAGTCTTTGGCTGTGGGAGGAAACCGGAGCACCCGGAGGAAACCCACGCGGTCACAGGGAGAACTTGCAAACTCCGCACAGGCAGTACCCAGAATCGAACCCAGGTCGCTGGAGCTGTGAGGCTGCGGTGCGAACCACTGCGCCACTAGTCGTCATAGTGGACCAGATACACGGTGGCTGCAGACTCAAATCCCATCGTTTTGCAATCATTTGGAAAGAAAAGTGACCACTGATTAAGAAAAAACACAATAAGCAGATCCTAAAAGCTCAAATGGCTCACTGATGATCAGATGTGGCCTACCCATGGCCTGTGTCCCATGTCACCCGGCAGACCTGGAGACGACACTCAGCGCCAGTGCCTGAAGACGTCTGGTGTTTTACCGTAAGTGTCCTGGTGACTGGGCTGCCAGAAGCAGACACTAGGGGTCAGATTTAACATGACAGCACACTGGGATCTCACTGAGCAGCAGACAAGCTTACCATACATACAGCCAGGTACCAAGACATGAAGCATCTTTATGTTCAAAGGGCTGTTAATATGTCAGCAAACACATCAGCTTATTTTATACACAGCAAGGACCCACAAGCAGAAAATCTATTACTGGCGATAGTTATTGGTAGAATTTAGTTGACGCAAGGTGGTCACGACTCCAGGAGAACTCCCTACTTATCTTCCACTTGCGCCTGGCAGCACTTGCAGTACAGTGAGAAATCACCACTCGGCTGAGGTGCTGACACCCAGGGAACCGACACCCCCAGCAGGCAGGCAGTGGCGCAGATATCCAAGCCCAATATTGCTTCTGCAAGTGTGCTGGGGCAGTTTCTCCCAACAGGAGTGAGCAGCAGGGGCTCAGTGAGGAGCACTCTCAGCTCCGAGCCACAAGGCTCTGGGTTCAAGTCGCACTTCAAAGACTTGGACACAACAACCAAGGCTGACACTCCAGGGCAGCACTGTCGGAGGTGCCGCCTTTCAGATCAGAACCCAGCTGCTCTCTCAGGTTGATGTAAAAGATCCCATGGCAATATTTTGAACAGCAGGGGAGTCTCCTGGCCAACATTTATTCCTTGACCAACATGATTAAGACTGATTATCATAATGCTGCTTGTGGGGACTTGCTGTGCTTAAATCAGCTGCAGTGTTTCCCACACTGCAACAGAAGACGACACTTCAAAAGTACTTCATCGGCTGTCAAGTGCTTTGGGATGACCTGTGGTGGTGAAAGGCACAAGTCTTCCTTCCATTTGTCATCTATCGAGCTCCATGGACATCAAATCTACAGTGAAGGGATCAGCTGACTATTTTAGCCAGATGGTGCCTTAGCTCCCTCTGTTATCAATAAGAAACTAGTATCAGGACCTCCCTTAAGTATGGCAGTAGAGCACAATCCTACTTTATCGTGGCTGCATGGAAGAGGTGGGGCTGATGGAAGCGTTGGCAGGGGACATCATCAGCCCTGTCTCTTCAAACAGCAGCAGGACGGAATGGGGGCTGAGGGAAAAGCACCCACCCCCTCCTGTGGGGAATTCTGCCCCAAGAGAGGACAAGGTAAAGATGTAGAACCAGACCCCATGCCAAATTCCACCCACTGCTGGGCCCAGCTATTTTGGGGCCTTTGTCTCACACTGGAGCAACACATTTGGGGAAAAGGAACAGCACCACGCACCTGCAGGGAAATGTCATTGATCTGAACATCGTCCGTGCTCCACTTGCCAAACAGCTTGATCTCGGGGGTCTCCGCGACCGCGGGCACACTCTCCCACTCAGTCATGCTGCAGAGAGAGAAAAGGCATCAACCCACCACCACCAACTAACCCGAGATGCCGAAACCTCTTAACCCAACACAGCACAGAAAACTCTCTCCTGTGCATTGCCTCATAGTCTATGCCCTTTCATATCCATTACTGGCAGGATTATTTTATATTACAGAAATATATCTCTGTGCAATCTGTCTCTGATCCCAGAATTAGCTTTATCCTGTATGAAAGCACAGAGGACGTTCAGAGAAAACCACTGGTACAAATTCTGTCTTGAAGGAGGAAAGCGAAGTGGAGAGGCAGAGGGATGTAGGGAGGATATTCCAGAGCTTGGTGCCTAGGCAACTGAAGGCACAGCTACCAATGGTGGAGCAATTAAAATTAGGGTTGCTCAGGAGTTCAGAATTAGAGAGCAGATATCTCGAGAGTTGGAGATTAGAGATAGGGAGGGAATGAGCCCATGGAAGGTACTGAAAACAAGTATGAGAATTTTAAAATCAAGGTGCTGCTTGACCAGGAGCCAGTGTAGGTCAGCGAGCACAGGAGTGAAAGGGGAACGGGACTTGGTGCAAGTTAAGACACATGCAGCAGAGTTTTGAATAACCTGAACTTTATGCAGCGTAGAATGAGGGAGACCAGCCAGGAGTGAATTGCAATAGTAAAGCCTAGAGGTAACAAAGGCATGAATGATGGTTTCAGCAGCAGATTTACTGAGACAGGCAAAGTTACAAAGGTGGAAATGGGTGATCCCAATGACAGCGCAAATATGAGGCTGGAAGCTCGTCTCGGGGTCAAAATAACACCAAGGTTGCAAACAGACTGATTTAGTCTTCGACAGTTGCTAGGGGGAAGGATTCAGTAGTTAGGCAAGAGTCTGGAGCAGGAACCAAAAACAATGCCTTCAGTCGCCCAATATTTAATTGGAGGAAATTTCTACTCATCCAGTACTGGGATGTCAAATAAGTATTCTGATAGTTTATCAACAGTGGAGTTGAGAGGGGTGGTAGTGACCTGGAGCTGGGTGTCATCGGCACACATGAAAACAAACACTGTGCTTTCAGATGACGTTGCCAAGGTGCAGCATGTAGACAGGTAACAGGAGGAGGGGGATGGAAAGATCCTTGAGGTAACGGTGTGGAAGCAGAAATAGAAGCCATTGCAAGTGATATTCTGGATACAATTAGATAAGCAAGAATAAAACCAGGTGAGAGCAATTCCACTCAGCTGGATGACAGTGGAGAGGTGTTGTGGAGCAGGATGGTGTGGTCAACCATATCAAAGGCTGCAGACAGGTCCAGAAGGACGAAGAGGGAACATTTACCTTTGTCGCAGTCACATAGGATGTAACTTGTGACTTTGATAAGAGCTGTTTCATTACTGCGGCAGGGGCAGAAACCTGATTGAAGAGATTCAATCATGGAATTCCGGGAAGATGGGAATGGATTTGTGAGGCAACAATACATTCAAAGACTTTGGAGAGGAAAGGAAGGTTGGCAATGAGACGGCAGTTTGCAAGGGCGGTGGGATCAAGGATTTTTTTTTAAGCGGGGTGATAATGGAAGATTTAGAGAGGAGGACAACTACTGAAGAGAGAGAACTGTTGACGATATCAGCTAACATGGCGGTGAGGAAGGTCAGTAGTTTAATGGGAATAGGGTCGAGGGAGCAGGAGGTGGGTCTCATGGACAAGATGAGCTGAGAGAGAGCGCAAGAGGAAAAACTAGGAAAAGATGCAAGTTCAGAGCTGGGGGGGGGGGGGGGTGGGAAGAAGGGGGAGAGTTATAGAAAGTTTGACCAGATGGGCTGGTGAGAGGACACAGCAGAGGGAGCTGATCGGATGCTCTTCATCTTCGTGACAAAGAAGTCCACAAGCTGCTCGCACTTATTTTTGGTGGTGGAGACAGGGGTTCAAGCAGACGGTTTACGGTTACAGAAGTTGGGAGTTATTATTAGATTCTTGGAAGTGAGTGAGCAGCTTGAAAGCAGGGCCCTAAAGGCGGTCCAAGACCCTCAGCCAAGGAGTGGGGTTTGATCCCCAAAACACCTAAGGTTCCCTCCAGCCCAGAAGCCGCTTAGACCCTCTCACCGTGGAGGCTCCACGTTCCCATGCCTGGGCCCTCACCGGGCGCCGCGGCCTCGATCATGCTCTGGGCACATCTTTCACTCCCATTCCAAGCCCCGACCCCCTTCCCACCCACAAACCACTCCCGGGGTCGGGTTATTCCTTCCCCCGCGCCTGGACCTCTCTCCCTTCGCTTCAGCCGCCGCAACCCCCACCTGCTCCGCTCAGGATCCGCCACCAAAAAGGCCAACTCTGGGTTGCACCGAGATCATAAAGCAGGGGCTCACTCCGCGGAGCACGCCCACATCCGGGCCAACACGGCGCCAATGGAACTGGGCATGCGCTGTTCTGCAAAGGGCTTCACCGCCGCCATGTTTCATATGGGCCCCGGTCGCCTGGGGGGGAGGGGCCGAGAGTTAAGCAGGGAGGAGCATGCGCATAGGGTGCCGGCTGCTGCCATCTTTCTTCAGGGCAAATCGGAAACGGCGCAGGCGCTTTGACGGAATTGGTGCAGCGCCATCTTTAATCTGGGCAGACTCAGATCCGGCCACGTGGGTAGAAAGAAGTCCTTCCTGATTCAGTGCAAAGCCAGAACTCTATAGAAGTCTTTAATAGAATACTTGTTAAATCTTAAAGTTAAAATTAAAGCTGTGATTTCAAGTCTGATTCATTTCAGCCTGAGATGTGGCAACTCCCATTTCTAATGTAAAAGCAAAATACTGCGGATGCTGGAAATCTGAAATAAAAACAAGAAATGCTGGAAATGCTCAGCAGGTCTGGCAGCATCTGTGGAGAGAGAAGCAGAGTTAACGTTTCAGGTCAGTGACCCTTCTTTGGAACTCATTTCTAATAGCGGCTTTCACACGAAGCATTTTACAGCCAATGAAATTCTTTGGAAGTGTAGTCACTGTTGTAATGAATGATAAACACAGAAAATGCTGGAAATACTCAGCAGGTCAGGCAGCATCTGTGGAGCGAGAGATTGAGAGTGTGATTTTCAGCCCTACCATGCTGGAAATGGAGGTGGGCGGGCGTGGAATTTTGAGCATCCGGCCTTAGGCCGTATTCCCAGAGGTGGGAGTGAGAGGTAGCCAGTTTTTTATTCTTTCATGGGATGTGGGCATCGCTGGCAAGCCAGCATTTGTTACCCATCCCTAATTGCCCTTGAACTGAGTGGCTTGCTGGGCCATTTCAGAAGGCATGATGAAAGGTCACAGACCTGAATCATTAACTCTGTTTCTCTCTCCACAGATGCTGCCAGACCTACTGAGTATTTTCAGCACTTTCTGTTTTTATTTCAGATTTCCAGTATCTGCAGTATTTTGCTTTAATTATGGTGTGAGGTAGAGCTGAGTGTCGTCAGCATACATGTGGAAACTAATGCTGTGCTTTCAGATGATGACGCTGAGGGCCAACTCAAAGACGAGAAATAGGAGGGGGCCAAGGATAAATCCTTGGGGGACACCAGTGATAAAATTTGTGAGCAGGAAAAGTCATTGAAATTGACACTCGGGCTTTAATTAGATAGATGAGAATGGATCCAGGTGAGAGCAGTCCCACCCAGCTGGACGACAGTGCAGAGGCTTTGGAGGAGGATGGTGTGGTCAACCGTGTCAAAGGCTGCAGACAGGTCGAGAAGGACGAGGAGGGAAAGTTTACCTTTGTCATAGTCACATAGGATGTCATTTGTGACTTTGTTAAGAGCTGTTTCAGTACAGTGACAGGGGCAGAATCCTGATTGGAGGATTCAAACATGGAATTCTGGGATAGATGGGAACGGATTTGAGAGGCGGCAACACGTTCAAGGACTTTGCAGAGGAAAGGGAGATTGGAGACAGGACGGCAATTTGCAAGGACAGTAAGGTCAAGAGGTTCTTTTCGAGGAAAGGGGTGATGGTGGTGGAGTTCAGAAGGCCACAGGGAAAATTCTGCCCGAGTTAACAATTCAGGTCGATGCTGACCTTTCATCAGTTCTGAAAGGTCATCAACCTGAAATGTTAACTCTGTTTCCTCTCCCCACAGATGCTGAACTGCGGAGTATTTCCAGCACTTTCTGTTTTTATTAGTTTTCCAACATCGCCAGTATTTTACTTTTATGTTGCTAGAATTTTTTTTAAATTCGTTCATGGGATGTGGTCGTCACTGGCCAGGCCAGCATTTATTGCCCATCCCTAATTGCCCCTGACAACTGAGCGGCTTGCTAGGCCATTTCAGAGGGCAGTTAACAGTCAACCACATTGCTGTGGGTCTGGAGTCACATGTAGGCCAGACCAGGTAAGGACGGCAGATTTCCTTCCCTGAAGGACATTAGTAAACCAGATGGGTTTTTATAACAATCGACAATGGTTTCATGGTCACCATTAGACTAGATTTAATTCCAGATTTATTAATTGAATTCAAATTCTATCATTTGCCGTGGTGGGATTCGAACCCATGTCCCCAGAGCATTAGTCTGGGCTCTGGATTACTAATCCAGTGTCATTACCACTATGCCTCCACCTTCCTATAAGGTACGAAACATGGCAGCCAATTTGCACACAGCAAGATCCCACAACCAAACATGTGATCATGACTGGATCAGCTGTTTTTAGTGATGAGGAATAAGTATTGGAAAGAACACTGGAGAGAAGGCCCCTGCTCGTCTTTGAAATAGTGCCATGGGATCTTTCACATTAAAGCCTGGCTCGGCTATAAAATGAAAACCCGACCTGGGCTCGACCCGACCACAGCCGACCCGAACCCGACCCGGACCCGAGTCCTTCAATATTTTTTCATGCCCGACCCGACCCGAAAATATCAAACCTGTTATTAGTACAGAAAAAAAATTGCATCAAAGCATGGATTAAAAAGAAAACACTACAAAACAAAACCGGACCACAGCCAACCTGAACCCCACCTGACATAGAACATAGAACATAGAAAATACAGCACAGAACAGGCCCTTCGGCCCACGATGTTGTGCCGATCCTTTGTCCTCTGTCAAGGACAATTTAATCTATACCCCATCATTCTCCTTTATCCATATACCTATCTAAAAGCCGTTTGATAGAACATAGAAAATACAGCACAGAACGACCCGAGCCCGAAAGCTGGATACCGAATATAGACCCGACCCAACCCGAACCCGACACATGTAGTTGGGTTTGGTCGGGTTCGGGTCGGGTTGCCAAGCTTTATTTCACATCCATGTGAGAGGGCAGCCCAGCTGATTTCAACAACAATCTGTATTTATATAGCACCTTTAATGTAATAAAATGTCCCAAGGCATTTTGGAGGAGCATTATGAAGGAAAATTTGACACTGAGCCACAAAAGGCAATCTTAGGGCAGACGGCCGAAAGGTTGGTCAAAGAGGCAGATTTTCAAGAACGTCTTCAAGGAGGAAAGCGATGTAGAGAGGCAGAGGGATTTGGGGAGCTTGGGACCTGGGCAACTGATGGCATGGCCGCCAATGGTGGAGTGATTAAAATCAAGGATGCTCAACAGGCCAGAATTAGAGGAGAGTTGTGGGGCTAGAGATTACAGAGATAGGGAAGGGTGAGGTCATGGAAGGATTTTTAAACAAAGATGAGAATTTTAAAATCGAGGCGATGTTTAAGCGGGAGCCAGTGCAGGTCAGCAGGCACAGGGGTGATGGGTGAACAGATCTTGGTGTGAGTCAGGGCACAGGCAGCAGAGCTTTGGATGACTAAGTTTACGGAGGGTGGAACGTGGAGACAATTAATTAATTTCAATTAAAATTGGTCAAGTCTGCACCTTTGAAAGTGTTTTGACGTAGACAACAGTGATCATTGTGAGTCACAGGGAGAATAGAGAATGGAAACAGGGCAGGAGAAACACAATGTCAGCATGTCAACAACTGTCCCTCCCCCAAGGGACAGAACTGCACTCCATCTGGCTTGTGATTGAACTGAATGCAGGCCTGGTGTGCACCATTTGTAGCTCTGGAAGTTTGTTTGGTTGGAAAATCCTCCTTGTTAACAGAACAGAAGTGAAATGTGGTGCAAATAATCATTGGAACGAGCCAATAAATTGTTTTAATTATTACCCATAAAAAGGCACAGCAAACACTTAAAAGGACATCAATGTATCACAAGTCCTTCATTTAGTTGCCGCTCAGTGGCTTTGACTCATCTATAAGTATCCGAGCTGGTGCTTTCAGCTTGCGGAATCGAACTATCCCTGCATCTATGCGATACCCGGTCTTTTTGTCTTCAATGTTATCATTCAGTCGCTTTCTTGCTATCTGCAGCATTTTAATGTTGTGACCAGTTTCTGCCATTGCGTCGTTTAGTATTCCAATACTCTAGTTGGGGCGAGAGGTTGGGGGGCAGTGAGATAAAGCAAAGAGATTGGATTAAACACAAGTCTGCCCGCACTTGACATCCACATGTGTACTTTTCAGCAGGAATTACTAGATTAGCGACCAGGAGTGAAAACCCAGATGGATTTTCCCTCCTTAGCCCCACAGATTCAGAAACCGATTATAATGGGAGCCAGCCAAGATGAACTAACTCAGTACAGAGACTTAGAACATCTACCAGGTTGCAATATTGGTGGGTTGAACATTAACAACTTGACATGCGCAGATGACACTGCACTGATTACAGAGTTAGAAGAGGCCCCGAATATGGATTAAGAACAAATGTGAAGAAAACCAAGACAATGGTGATAAGCAGGGACCTAATCCCGGAAGTGAAAATTGAAGTAAATGGATGAGTTTGTTGTGAGTTGTTGAATGGGAATTTTAGGGATGTACTACTTTTCCCCCTGCCCACCCCTTTTCATTCCTCTATCACCCTTCAGTCCATTGTGGGGACAGCTATGTGGATTTCACATTGCCCCTAGGTTTGGCGGCTCATTGACATCATTTCAAGCAATGGTGTTATGCTGATGCAACCCATCTCTATCTCTCTTGACTTTCCGCTGCCTTTGTGCAATTATTTATCTAATACCTAGTTTTGGATGAGTCGGAATTTTGCCAGTTAAATATTCGGCAGACTGAAGTCATCATCTTCAGCCCTAATGCGATAATCTCCTCTCCCCTGTACTCTCGGTTTCTTTGACTCTGGACTCTTTTGTATGCGACTCTCCCTTCTTCCCTTCATCCCACTATTGATGACTGTGCATTTAGCCACATAGATCCCACTCTCTGAAACTCCTTCTCCAAATTCCTCTCCTTTGTTAAATGCCACTTCGTTGACCATGTTTTTGGTAACCCCTCCTAACCTCCTTTGCCTTGTCTCCATTTCTCCTTACACCTCTGCGAGACACCTTGCAACTTCCTACATGTTGAAGTGCTATATAAATGCAAGTTGTTTTTGTTGTTGTCATCAACAATGCAAACACACAAGCTGACCACTGCTGAAATTAACATTCATTAGAAAACTTCATAACAAGACTTTAGGCATTGCCTGCGAGGGCAGTGGAGGAAGGTTCGATCGAGGCCTTCAATAGGGAATTGGATTCTTATCTGAAAAGGAAGAATTTGCGGGGCTGTGGGGAGAAGGCAGGGGATGTGACCCTAGGTGAATTACTCCTTCGGAGAGCCAGCACAGAAACGACGGGCATAATGGCCTCCTTCCATGCTGCAACAATTCTTATGAAGAAAACAGAGCTTGAACGGGCCAGCTTTTTTGACTTTTACATATGTGTGAACATGGTAGTTTCCTTTTGCCAATCAGGATTTTTAAGGTGAAATAAAAATAGACATGTCAATTACGACAGTTTTAATCCCAGACAAATTATCATGTAATTTTTTGATCGGTTAAATGGTAATCCAGGATACTGGTTCAATAGGATGAAGTACTTATTTGCAATACATTACTTAAAATATGAATTGATGCAAAAAATATATAGCACAGATCTCCAGTCAACATCCGAAATATAATCAAGCAGTTCAGTGGAAAGCTGCCATATGTTGACGGCTGTTTCCAGTGGCATTCCGCAGGGCTCAGTACTGGGTCCCCTGCTTTTTGTTGTGTATATTAACAATTTTGACGTAAATGTAGGGGGCATGATCAAGAAGTTTGCAGACGACACAAAGATTGGCCGTGTGGTAGATCGCGAGGAGGATAGCTGTAGAATGCAGGAAGATATTGATGGTCTGGTCAGATAGGCAGAAAAGTGGTAAATGGAATTCAACCTGGCGAAGTGTGAGGTGATGCATTTGGGGAGGTCAAACAAGACAAAGGAATACACGATTAATGGGCAAATACTGAGAAGTGTAGAGGAAGTGAGGGACCTTGAAGTGAAAGTCCACAGATCCCTGAAGGTAGCAGGACAGCTCGATAAGGTGGTTAAGAAGGCATATGGAATCCTCTCCTTTATTAGCCGAGGTATTGAATACAAGAGCAGGGAGGTTATGCTGGAACTGTATAACTCATTGGTTAGGCCACAACTTGAGTACTGTGCAGTTCTGGTCACCTCATTACAGAAAGGATGTAATTGCACTAGAGAGGATACAGAGGAGATTTACGAGGATGTTGCCAGGACTGGAAAAATGCAGCTCTGAGGAAAGATTGTATAGGCTGGGGTTGTTCTCCTTGTAACAGAAAAAGCTGAGGGGCGATCTGATTAAAATGCACTAAAATTTTGAGGGGCTTGGATAGAGTGGAGGTAAAGGGTTTATTTACCTTAGCAGATAGGTCAGTGATGAGGGGGCATAGATTTAACGTGATTGGTAGAAAAATTAGAGGGGAGATGAGGAAAAATCTTTTCACCCAGAGAGTGGTGGATGTCTGGGACTCACTGCTTGAAAGGTAGTTGAGGCAGAGACCCTCAACTCATTCAAAAGGAGTCTCGATATGCACCTCAAGTGCGCAGGGGCGGCACAGTGGTTAGCACCGCAGCCTCACAGCTCCAGGGACCCGGGTTCAATTCTAGGTACTGCCTGTGCGGAGTTTGCAAGTTCTCCCTGTGACCGTGTGGGTTTCCTCCGGGTGCTCCGGTTTCCTCCCGCAGCCAAAGACTCGCAGGTTGATAGGTAAATTAGCCATTATAAATTGCCCCTAGTGTAGGTAGGGGAATTGAGGGAAGGCGGGGATGTGAGAGGATAATGGGATTAATGTAGGATTAGTATAAATGGGTGGTTGATGGTCAGCACAGACTCGGTGGGCCAAAGGGCTCAGTGCTGTATCTCTAAATAAATAAATAAGAAAATGGATGACGGATATAATGGAATGGATGCAGTTGACCTATGCAGAATGTGTAAGGACAGACAGAGGTGGAGATCCATGACAGTCAACCTTCTGGGAAGAAGATGACACCAACGAACGAACAAACAGTCCAGGGGTCAAGCCCCAGATGAACCTCCCATCTGACTTCATCTCACCCTACCAGCATGACCTTCTATTCCTTTCTCCCTCATGTACACATCTAGCTTCCCCTTAAATGCATCCGTGCTATTTGCCTCAAGCACTCCCACATGGCAGCAAGTTGCACGTTGTAACCACTGTCCGGGTAAAGCAGTTTCTCTGGAATTCCCCATTGGATTTATTTGTGACCATCGTATATTTATGGCCCCTAGATTTGGATTCCTCCACAAGTAGAAACATCTTCTCGACATAGAACAGAATCATAGATAGTTTAAGGCACAGAAAGAGGCCACTTGGCCCATCTACCCGACTCGATCCCTTCATCATTTTAAAGTTCTCTATTTGATCACTCCTTCGCCTCTCCTTTTTTAGAGAAAAGAATGCCGGCTTCTTCAGCCTTTCCTGGGAAGTATATTCTCTCAGTTTTGGTATCGTCCTTGTGAGTCTGTTTTGCACTCTCTCCAGTGGCTTTGGATCATTTTTGTAATATGTAAACCAGAACAGCACACAGTACTTTAAAGTGTAGTCTAACCAAGGTTCAATAAAAGTTTGGTAAAACATCTCCGCTTTGCAATTCCACAACTCTAGGAATGAACCCCAGTGCTTCCTTTTATGGACTGATCACCCAGCATCGATGCTTTGTGTGATTTGTGTATCTGTATCCCTAGATCCCTTTGCTCCTCTGCCCCATTTAAAATTCTCATTATCCAAGCTGTAAGTGGCCTCCTTTATCTTCCGACCAAGACATCCAGTTCTGTATGGATCAGTTACTCTCTGAATCATCAGGGTAGTCCCCTATTTTCTTTGAAGTGCAGGCAACTTTTCAAACCAAAACTAGCCACTGTGCCCATACCATTGCTTCCAGATAGTCTGTGATCTGCAGCACGTTTCAGAGCTGTTTAACTGCCAACCTGACCTATCTCTCTAAGATCGCTGCTCGACTACACCCTCGGACGAGTGGTCTAAATGGGTAAATGCAGGTCATTTGTTCCTTGGAAGCCAACTCGTGGGAAATTTTAGCTGCTGATAGATTTTCAGCTTTGCCAGACTACACTGATCTCCCGGACATGTCCTCTAAACAGCGAGGGGATAGTTTCACATTGAATCAATTTTTTCCCCCAAAAATATACTTTATTCACAAGATTTGTTTAAAAAAAAAGGTACATTACAAAACCATTCAGAGTGGACATTTCGGAAAGTGCAAAAAAGATCAGTTCTTTTCGATACAGAACATGAGCTGCCTCACAACTCTTGCCATTCCATTTTATATACAATGTCCATTTGCATTATGTAGCAAAAACATTTTCTGGTGCACACAGCCCGAGGGGTTTTACATGGGTTACAGTCCCTCGCTACACTATGACGGGAGAACCTTACACAGTGGCCTTTCCCTATCGAATCAAAAAACAGCACAGAAGGAGGCCATTCAGCCTATTGTGCCTGTACCAACTCTTTGAAAAAGCTACCAAATTGTCTCCATCGCCCAGCAAATGTTTCCTTTGCAAATATACATCCAAGTGCCTTCTGAAAGTTACTATTGAAACTGCTCTGTCGCTCTTTCAAACAGTGCATTCCAGTTGATATCAACTCACTGCGTAAAACAAAGTTTCTGCATATTGCCTCTGGTTCTTTTGCCAGTCACCTAAACCCATAACCTCTGGTTACTGACCTTTCTGCCACTGAGAAACAGTTTCTTCTTATTTACCCTTCAAACCTTTCAAGATTTTGAACACCTCTATCAAATCTCCTTATAACCTTCTCTACTCTAAGGAGAATGACGCCAGCTTCTCCAGTCTCTCCACGTAACTGAAGCCTCTCATCCCCGGCATCATTCCAGTAAATCTCCTCCGCACCCTCTGCAAGACCTTGACATCCTTCCTGAAGTGTGGTGCCCAGAATTGAACACAATACTCCGGCTCGGACCAAACCAGTGTTTTATGCAAGGTTTAGCATAACTCCCTTGCTTTTGTAGCCTATGCCTCCATTGATGAAGCCAAGGATCCCATATGCCTTCACAACTTGTTGTGCCCATCATCGAAGGCTTGTGTATGTACACTCCTAGGAAACTCTGTTCTTGCATCCCCTTAAAAATTATACTATTTATCCAATACTTGGTTTTGTAAATTCTCTATCATGCTTCAAGGGCTGCTTTAAGGTGACGATGCCAAACACAGACATGATTTCTACACAAAACCATTCTGTCCAAGAGGTACTGTTCAGCCTTGCTAGCAAGCCCTGTGTATAAAGAAAGACTTGCATTTATATAGTCCCTTTCACGACTACAGGACATCCCAAAGTGCTTTATGGGCAATGAAGGATCTTTTACATCCACATGAGAGGCCAGACAGGGCCTCGGTCTCATGCTTCATCCAAAAGACAGCACCTCTGACAGTACTGCATGGGAGTGTCAGCCTTCCCTTCCAGTGTCCTGGAGTGCAACTTGAACCCACAACAACAATGACAATGACTTACATTTATAGAACGCTCAAATACCCTAAGGCTCTTCACAGGAACATCATCAAACAATACTTAACACCAAGCCACATAAAGAAGTATTCGGACAGGTGACCAAAAGCTTGGTCAAAGATGTAGGTTTTAAGGAGCGATTTAAAGGTGGAGAGGCAGAGAGATTTAGGGGGGGAATTCCAGAGCTTAGGGCCCAGGCAGCTGAAGGTACAACCACCACTGGTGAAGCATTAAAAATTAGGGATGCGCAAGAAGTCAGAATTTGTTGGGGAGACAGTGGCATCGTGGTAATATCACTGAATTAGTAATCCAGAGGCCCGGGCTAATGCCCTGGAGGCATGGGTTCCAATCCCATCATGGCAGCTGGTGCAATTCAAATTCAATTAATTATTTTTTTAAAACCCTGGCATTGAGAGCTAGTCTTAGTAATGGTGACCGTGAAACTATCATCAATTGTCGTAAAAACCCATCTGGTTCACGAATGTCCTTCAGGGAAGGAAATCTGCTGTCCTGACCTGCTCTGGCCTACATGTGACTCCAGACTCTCATCAATGTTGTTGACTCTTAACTGCCCTCTGAAATGGCCTTGCAAGCCACTCAGTTGTCAAGGTCAATTCGGGGATGGACATCAAATGCTGGCCTTGCCAGCGATGCCCACGTCCCATGAAAAAATATTTTAAAAAGAATTTGAGGAGCACAGATATCTCGGATTGTTGTTAGGGCTGGAGGGGGTGAGAATTTTAAAATCGATGCATTATTGGGCTAGAATCAAATGTAGGCCAGCGAGCATAGGAAGTGATTGGTGAACAGGACTTGGTGCAAGTTAGGATACGGGCAGCAGAGTTTTGGATGAGTTTAAGTTTATGAAGGGTGAAATATGGGAGGCCGACCAGCGAAGTGTTGGGATAGTCAAGTCTCGAGGTAACAAAGGCATGGATGAGGGTTTCAGCAGCAGATCAGCTGAGGCAGGGTCAGAGTCAGAAATTGCCCTGCGGCCCTCTATGCCACACCTGCTAGTCCGACACCCATTACATAAATACATACAACATCTGCTTAGGTCTCCTTCCTGCTCCCTGAAGAATACCCTTTCTCATATAACCCACCCCCCGAGCTAACAATATGCACCATCCTCCTGAGACAGTCCAGAATCTCAGAGAGGAGCCACAAACAGAACACAAAATCAAAGAACCGCACAGCACTAAAGGAATTATTTCTCCCATTGTACTAAGGCTGGCTTTCCGAAAGAACTTAGTCTCATCCCTTGCCTTTCCCATCTGTCCCCCATCCCACCATTTCTCTTTGTTTTAATTCTTCTCCAAATACATCCTTACTCTTTTAAAAGCTATTACACCTTCTGCTTCCGCTGCTGTTTCTAGTAGAACATTCCGTGACGGATTTTCATCTTTACCGCGGCTGACAGCTAACGAAGCACTCCCATTGAAATGGGACCTCAAAAAAGAAAGCTCGCGCGTCTGCCTGAAATCTTGTCGCCCCTCCTGGAACACACTCCACCCCCTACAAGCCCCACCTCTCAATGGCGCACCTCCTGGTTGACTGCTAACATCAGCAACCTGGTAACTGACCCGAGCGGTGAAGTCCCAGGATTCAACCGCCCAAGGAAAATCTGGACAACCCTCAACCGCTTGAGGACAGGCCAGGGAGGATGTGGCCACTTCTCCACAAGTGGAATGTGAGGACCAGCTCAAGTTGTGATTGGGGCCATCCTAGTCAGACCATCACCCACAGGTTGAACTCTCGCCTTGAGCGATCCATTCCTGGTGGTATCACAAGCATTCACTGCATCAGCTGAAGCTGTTGAATAGATTGGTAACCTCTGTATCCAACTATAACTGGGTTCCCCAGCCATACGAATCTTTACTGCCCAAGCACAGGAACAGGAATAGGCCATTCAGCCCCTCACCTGGTCTCCATTCAGTTAGATCATGGCCAATCTGCACCTTAACTTCATCTACCCATCTTAGTTCCCAAACCCTTAAGACCTTTGCCTAACAAAAATCTATCGATCGCAGATTTTGGTAATTTTCAATTGAACCCGCCTCCCCCCTCCCCCCCCCCCCCCCCCCACCCCCAGCCTCTCCAGACCTTTTGGAGAGGAAGAGAGTTCCAGATTTTCACTGAGCGTCATACTGACCTTGACAAGAGTTGCTGCCTCGGGAAGTTGTGTTGCTGGGTGGCGCTGGTAAACCTTCACCAACGGTCTGTCTAGGCGCTCACGCGTCGTGAGATACTTGCTGCTCTCTGGGCCCTGATGGACATCGGAGGGGAAAAAAAACTAGCATTAACTGCAAGCATTCGGTAAGAATTAGGGAGGAGTGAAGTCAGCCATTGTTCCTGTTGCTGATCTTCGACAGCACCACCCAAACCCGTGACCTCTACCACCTAGAAGGACAAAGAGCAGCAGATACATGGGAACACCATCAACTGCAAGTTCCCCTCCAAGCCACACACCATCCTGACTTGGAACTATATCGTCGTTTTTTTCACTGTCGCTGGGTCAAAATCCTGGAACTCCCTCCTTAACAGCACAGGGGGTGTACCTACCCCACATGGACTGCAGCGGTTCAAGAAGGCGGCTCACCACCACCTTCTCAAAGGCAATTAGGGATGTGTAATAAATGCTGGCCTGGCCAGCGACACTCACGCCCCGTGAATGAATAACTGGAAAAAAATTTAAATCCTGTAAAAACTACTGGCATGTGTTTGCCCTGCGAACGTCAGCAGAGAGGGAAGGAACAAGACGAAATTAAGCCGGTGCCACTCACCATAAGATGAGGTGTTGAAGAACCCCAGCAACAGCCGATCCTGCAGGGGACAGTACGTGTTCGGAGAGTTCTGGCAGTTCGGTCTGTGGTCAATAACTGACATCTCCAATTAAATTGTGTTGTGAAACTCGGGTGGGGGAGTGCCACGTGAGGAGTAATTTACATTGATAAAAAGTCTCTATTCAGCGGGCAGCCATTTGATCAGTGCCTACTGGAAGGTCATCTGGAAAAGGCAGGGTGGTGTTGGAGTGGGGGGGGGTGCTCATTGAGCAGAGGCACCCAGGTTGAATGCACCCTCTGAAGACCTACTGGCCATGATGCCTCTCCTGGGTCAGATTTCACCAACCCCCCAATCCCCAACCTCTGCAGATTTTCCCATGCCTGGGATGGACTGGCATGGCTGCCTACCTACCAGAGTTATGCCGTTTGCCAATTCCATGTCATCATACCAGCGCTGTGTTCGATTAATGGCGGCTCTCGTCTCCCCAGAGCTGACCTCCATGTGTTGCTAAAAGAGAGAATGTCGCAGATAAACAAGAGTTAGCCAGCGCGGCCCAGTCCAAGAAACCATTAGTAACTTTAGCTTCAATTTCAACTCTGGACCTCACAGTTTTTGTCCATGTTTCTTCGCAGATTCCCTTGCTGAATCAATCATGATAAGTTAAGGAGACACTGTTTTGGAATGACAGATGCGTTATACCGTGCAACAAACAAACTACGTCAAAGGGCTTGAACTTCCCTGTCCACATCGCCAAGGGTCAGAGGCCAATTGACGTGCCTTTCTCTCGCCACTGAGTCAGAAGTTTGTGGGTACAGGTCCCTGTAGAATCATAGCATCATAATACACAGAAGGAGCCCATTCAGTCCGTTAAGTCCGTGCGGGTCTCCATTCCCCTGCTCCATCCCCGTAGCCCTGTAAGTTTATTTTTCTCAAGTGACCATCCAATTTCCTATTGAAGTCAGTGATCGTCTCCGCTTCCACCACCCTTGTAGGCAGTGAGTTCCAGGTCACTACCACTCACTGTGTTAAAAATTTCTTCCTCACATTCCCCCTGTATCTCTTGCCCAAAGCCTTCAATCTGTGTCCCCTAGTCCTTGTATCGTCAGCTAATGGGAACAGCTTTTCTTTGTTTACCTTATCTAAACCCATCATGATCTTGCACCCCTCTATCAAATCTTCCCTCAATCTCCTTTTCACCAGGAGAACAATTCCAGCTTCTCCAACCGAACTTTCTAGCTAGAATCCCTCATCCCTGGAACCATTCTGGTAAATCTCCCCTGCAACCCTTAAGGACCTCAGCATAACATCCCTGCTTTTGTGCTCAATACCTCCACTTATGAAGCTCAGATCCCAAATGCTTTGCTGACTAGTCTCTCAATGTGTCCTGCCGCCTTAAAAAACCTACGCACATGGACCCCAAGGTTTCGCTGTCCCTGTACACTCTTTAGAACTGTGCCATTAAGTATATATTGCCTCTCTCTATCCCTTCTGCCAGAATGCATCATTTCACACTTCTCTGTATTAAATTCCATCTGCCACTTGTCTGCCCATTCTGCTAGCCCATCTATGTTCGGATGCAGTCAAGTTGTTATCATCCTCACTGTCTGCCACACCTCCAAGTTTGATATCATCGGCAAATTTTGAAATTTTACTCTGTATTCCAAGATCCAAGTCATATTTTATATATAAGTGTGTATTTTTTTTATATTGTTACGACCAGGTAAGAAAGGTGTCTAGAGGTGCCTTTTAGCCTTCACCTGCTCTTATTGTAACAGGGTTTTGTTTTTAAACACACTGTGTTTTGAGCTCCCCCTTGGTGAATCCTTGTTCACCAATTTCCACGTACAAGGAAAAGAAATGAGCATAAACAGGCTTTCTTAGGTTTAAAAAAGAAAAGTGAAATTTATTAAAACAAACTTAAACTCTAATTCGGTTAACGCCTACGGATATACGCCGTACCCCACGCTAGTATGCATACGCGATACACACATGCAAACAGGGACAGAAAAAAGCAGAAGAAAAATAAAGTAAAGAGGTTTGAGGCAATATCAGAAGAGTTTCTTGTTTACTATACTTCGAGCTCACTGTAGTCCTTTTGTAAGTTGTCTTGCTTTTTGTTGGGGCCCATTATTCTTCTTAAACCTTGTTTACTGTAAGAGACTTTTCTCTCTTGGGGTTCATGTGTCGTTCATGGGTCTTCAGTTCCGTGAGAAAGAGATGGGAGCAGATAGGAGAGAGGTCTTTTCCAGCCCAGGAGCAAAGAGCTTTCAGAGTTTCAAACCCTCTGTGGGAAGTTCAAATAAAAACAGCCAGTTAGTCATGTGACTAAACTGGTCTGACCAGGTCTTCTGTGTATTGGAGAAGCAGAGACGGGGTCCTTTGTTCCAACACTGTCTGCTAGTATGCAAAAAAAGTCTTTCCAGCAAGGGGCCTGGCAATTCCTTGTGACAGGCCCTATTTTCTTCCCAGCAACATTTTTACATTTTTAATGTTCATGTGGAGAAATAATGTGTGCCTCATTCTTGGCAGGTGGGGGGGGGGGTCGCATGACAATATTGTTTATAGATATAAATATTTTTTAAAAAGTGATCCTAGCACTGAACCTTGGGAACACCACTGTCTACCATCCTCCATTCTGAAAAACAATGATTTACCACACATCGCTGTTTTCAGTCCTTAAGCCAATTTTTTTTTTATCCAAGCTGACACAGACCCTCCTATTCTTTAAATCCATACAGAAAACATGCATTGCATTCCCTCCATCAACCTTCTCTGTTACTTCATCAAAAAATTAGATTAGTTAAGCACGATCTGCTTTTTACAAATCTGTGCCGGCTCTCAATTAATTCGAACCTCTCCAATTGTCTGCTGATTTTGTCCCCTGATTATTGCTTGTAAAATCTTACCCACCACTGATGTTAAACTGGCTGGCCTCTAATTACTAGGAATGTCTTTACATCCTTTCTTGAATAAGGGTGTCACATTTGCCACTCTCCAATCCTTTGGCAGCTCCCCGTATCTAGGGATGATTGGAAGATTATGGCAAGCCCGTCTGCTATCTCCACCCCTATTTCCTTTAGCAATCTGGGATGTAAGCCATCCAGACCAGGTGACTTATACACTCTGAACATAGCTAGCCTTTCCAGTACATCCTGCCTGTCAATTTTTTCACCCATCCATTACCTCTACCATCTCCGTTTCTACCAATATTTTATCAGATTCCTCTTCCTTAGTGAACACAATACTAAATACTCATTAAGTATTCTAGCCTTGCCCTGGACCTCTAAGCATATATTACCTTCATTGTCCCGAATAAGCCCCACCCTGCCTCTTACTACCTGCTCGCTATTTACACACTGGTAGAAGATTTTTGGGTTCCCTTTTATGTTAACTGCCATTCTATTCTCATAATCTCTCTTTGCCAGTCTTATTTTCCTCTTCAATTTCCCTCTCCACTTTTTGCATTTGGCCTGGTTTTTGCTTGAAGAATTTGTCGTGCAGGCCCCCACCTGCCAAGAATGAGGCACATTAATTTCGCCACAAGGACATTAAACTTCAAATTGTTGCTGGGAAGAAGAGAGGGCCTAATACAAGGAATTGCCAAGCCTGGCTGGAAGGACATTTTTTGCATAGTAGCAGACACTGCTTGGAACAAAGGACCTGTCCGTGCTCCCAATACACAGAAAAGACTTGGTCAAACCAGTTCGGTTATGTGACCACCCTGCTGGCCAACTTGGGGAGTTTTAAATTGGAGAAACAGTGTTTGAAGACAGAAAGCTCTTGGCTCCTGGACTGAAGCAGACCTCCTCTCCTCCTGTCAGCTCCCATCTCTTTCTCACCAGCTTTGGAATCCATTGAAGACACATGAATCCCAAGAGAGAAAAGTCTCCTACAGTGAACAAGGTTTAAGAAGAAGGGTCTCTGACCTGAAACGTTAACTCTGCTTCTCTCTGCACAGATGCTGCCAGATCTGCTGAGTATTTCCAGCATTTCCTGTTTTTATTTAAGAAGAATACTGGGCCCCAACAAAAAGCAAGAATTATCTACAAGGAAGGACTCCACAGTGAGCTCGAAGAACCGTAACAAACTCTTCAGATATTGCCTTAAACTTCTCTACTTTATCTTCTGCTCTTTTCTGTCTCTATTTGCAGTGTGTATCGCGTATGCATGCTAGTGTGGGCACGTCGTGTATTCGTAGGCGTCAACCGAATTAGAGTTTAAGTTTTAATAAATTTCACTTTTCTTCTTTAAACCTAAGAAAGCCTGTTTGTGCTCATTTCTTTGCCTTATAATTGGAAAGTGGTGAACAAGGATTCGTGAAGGGGGAGCTCAAATCGCAGTGTGTTTACAATAAAACCATTACAGTAAGACCAGGTGAAGATTGAGAAAGCCCCCTAGACACCTTTCTCACCTGGTTGTAACAAATTCACCGAACATGCATCGTACACCCTCTTTTTTGTTTCGTCATATTCTCTATTGCCGTCATTATCCAAGGATCCCTGGTTTTGGTTTCCTTGCCTTTCGCCCCTGTTGGAATGTACCTAGCCTGTACCTGAAACATCTGCTCCTTAAAGATCACCTATTGTTCCATTATCATTTTTTCTGTCAGTCTGCTAGATCCCCTCTCATCCCACGGAAGTTCACCTCTTTCAATTTAGAAGTTCTCCTTTAGATTGTTCCTCGCTCTTCTCCATTATTAATCGAAACCTTATGATGCGATGATCACTCCTACCCAAGTGTTCCCCCCCCACCACCCCCCCCCCACCACACACACAATTGGTTCACTTGGCCCACCTCATTGCCCAGCACCAGATCTCGCAATGCCTCCTTCCAACTTGGTCCAAGAACACTCTGAACACATTTCAGAAATTCCTCCCCCTCTTTACCCTTTACTCTAATTCTATGCCAGTCGATACTTGGGTAATTAAAGTCCCCCAATATCACCACTCTATAGTTCTTGCACATCTCTGTGATTTTCTGGCAGATTTGCTCCTCTATGTCTGACTACTTGGAGGCCCACAGAATACTTCCATTTGTATGATCATCTGCTTTTTGCTTTTCAATTCTAACCAAATAGATTGTGTCTTTGCCCCCCAAAGACATCCTCTCTCTCCAACACCAGTACAGCCACCCCACCTCCCTTTTTTCCTTCCCTATCTTTTTTGAACATTTTGTATCCATGAATGTTAAGCACCCAATCCTCACCACTTTTAAACCAATGTCCGTTGTTGCCATTACGTCCCACACAGCTTTTTGTGCTTGTTGCTCACCAATCTTATTCACCACACTGTGTGTGTTTACATACATTCTAATCCTGTCCTTGTATTCCTGATCATCCTTCTTAGTCTGCACCTATCTAATCTGGTATTATTTCCTTCTCCTGCACTATCCAACACACTCATTCCTTTATGCACCTTATTCCTCTTTTCTACTTCTATATGCTGGTTCCCATCCCACTGTCAATTTACTTGAAAGACATAAGAACATAAGAAATAGGAGCATGAGTGGACCATACGGCCCATCGAGACTGTTTTGCCATTCAATATGATCAGGGCTGATCATCGACTCCACTTTCCCGCCCACTCCCCATAGCCCTTGATTCCCCGAAGTCTATATATGTCAGCTTCAATGATCGAGCATCCACAACTCTGGGGTAGAGAACTCCAAAGATTCACAACCCTTTGAGTGAAGACCCTCCCCAACAACACTAGTGAACCTCCTCGCAAGGACATTGATCCCAGCCCTGTTGAGGTGCGACCCATCCCTTTTGAATATGTGTCGCCTGCCCCAGAACTGGTCCCAGTGCCCCAAGAATCTGAAGCTCTCCTTCCTAAACCATGCCTCAAGCCACGCATTGATCCTCCCTATCTTCCTATGACTACTCTCACTAGCACGTGGCACTGGGAGTAATCTAGAGGTTACTACCGTCTAGATCCTACTTTCTAATTTGAGCGCATAATCCGGCTTGACGTTCCCAGTGCAGTACTGAAGGAGTGATGCATTGTTGGAGGGGCCATCCTTCGGGTGAGACATGAAACCTAGGTCCCATTTGCCCTCTCTGGTGAACCTAAGTGATCCCATGCACTATTTCAATGAGGAGCAGGGAAGTTCTCCCCAGTGTCCTGGTTAATATTTATCCCTCAATCAACATCATAAAACCGAACATTATCTCATTGCTTATGTGAAACTTTAATGAATGCCTTCTGGAAGTTCATATAAATAACACCATTAAACACTCCTTTATCTACCAGGTGAAATTACGTCCACAAAAAATTCAACTCGGTTCGGCAGACATGACGTCACTTTCCCTTCACAGGCCCATTTCGCCTCTCCAAATTTCGTTCCTATTTTTCCAAGTTCATTACCGGTCATTATTTCATTGCTGTTTGTGGGAGCTTGCTGTGCTTATACTGACAACCACATTCCCTACATTACAACCAAAGTTCCCTCTAATTATTTTTTGGCCCCTTTAAATTTTTTGTATGGCCATGCATATGCAATAACACAAAGGGAACGACTTGCGTAGGAGTTTCAGGTTGCTATGTGGCCACACAGCTTAGAGAGAACATTGATTACAACAGTGACTACCCTTCAAAAAGTACTTCACTGGCTATAAAGCACTTTGGGACATCCTGAGGTCATTGTAGGTGCCATGGAAATGCAACCTCTTTCTTTCTAATCATTGTGGAAAGCCTTTGGTAGAGAGTGCCCTGTGTGTGGACATCAAAGAAAGTATCTACTGGAAGTGGATAAGTACCCGACAAAGTGTCGGCACTTTCCAGAGAGCAGGGAGGGGAGAAAGCTGACAGGATTAAAAAGGGAGAGAGAGAAAATAAAAGCACAAAAACCGAACACAGACTGTATGGTAGCAGTTTTGCTGACCTTGGGGTCTACAGCTCTTTGCTTTAATGACTCGTTTGTCTGCAGCAACCTGCTAAGCAAAACCGCAACCCACACAGACGTTATCAACAGACGAATGTGGTATCTAGAGTATGCATTGACTTAAGGAAAATAATAGCTTGTTATGTACAGCGTTATGCAAAGCTGACCTCGGATTCTGCATGGTGTATAGTCACGTAGGCCGTCCTGTGCTTATCTTGTGGTTTTGTAACTAATTGGGAAACTGTCAGCTCGGCATCTGTTGTACTATATAAATCCGCGGAGATCTGGAGTGCTTTGGAGTAGCACCGGACCGTGATTAGGAAAGGTGTGCTCCTCATGATATCATGCAATAAAATTTGTTAATGCTCAGGGTCTGAGTCCGGAGAATTTCTTTGACAATCAAATTTCTTCAACAGGCTGCCATTGGTCCATTGGTTCTTACCGTCATGGCCACACACTCTGCCATTTTCTGAGTGAGTCCGTCGTTCACTGATTTCTGTGCACCTTTTATGAGGGTGACCGAGTTCTCTATTAACTTGTCGCTCTGCTCCCGCAGTATCTTGGACTGGACCATGATATCTTTTGCATTATTCATGGCCGCCTCGCAAGCTGGTAACAAGATAAGATTTGATCATTACTCGTGCATCACAGGCAACACGATCAATGTCCTTATTTGCAGGCGAGCAGTTAGGGTTTTTCAGCATGCTCACTATCCTTCATCTCAGCGTGGGTTCAAGCATCAGGACTTACAGTGATGTCCGTTTATTCACTTATTATTAAACACGCCAGTGTGACCATTACCTGCAGTGTCCATGCAAATAACATGAACATACTCATGAGCAAAGAACTCATTTGGATGGGTGAGCTGGCTTCTCTCCACTGCTCACAGTCGTTCTGGGCCCGACTGCACAAAATTCCAAAAATACAACAGGGTAGTTTGTACTTTTATTTTTAGAGATGCAGCACTGAAACAGGCCCTTCGGCCCACCGAGTCTGAGCTGACCGTCAACCACCCATTTATACTAATCCTATACTAATTCCATATTCCTACCACATCCCCACCAGTCCCTATATTTCCCTACCATCTACCTATCCTAAGGGTAATTTACAATGGCCAATTTACCTATCAACCTGCAAGTCTTTGGCATGTGGGAGGAAACCGGAGCACCCGGAGGAAACCCACGCAGACACGGAGAACTTGCAAACTCCACACAGGCAGTACTTACATGGTTAACGACTGGATCCAATAATTCATTACCTTCTGTGTACTCACTGTTGATTTGCTGTTTATTGGGGTCAGCTGTGGGTTTAAACCTCACCCCACAGACTTGAGCATAAAGTCATAGAGTCATAGAGTCGTACAGCATAGAAACAGGCCTTTCGGCCCACCGCGTCCATGCCGACCATAATGCCTATCTATACTAATCCCACCTGCCTGCATTAATTCCATATCCCTCTATGCCTTGCTTATTCAAGAACCTGTCCAGATGCCTCTTAAATGTCACTACTGTTCCTGCCTCCCCCACCTCCTCAGGCAGCTCATTCCAGATACCCACTATTCTTTGTGTGAAAAATTTACCCTTTGATCCCCTTTAAACCTCCTCCCTCTCACCTTAAATCTATGCCCTCTAGTTTTAGTCACCCCGACCATGGGAAACAGACTCTGGCTATCTACCCTATCTATGCCTCTCATAATTTTATATACCTCTATCATGTCCCCTCTCAGCTTCCTTTGCTCCAGGGGAAACAGACCCAGCCTATCCAATCTCTCTTTATAACTCAAGCCCTCCAAACCAGGCAACATCCTTGTGAATCTTTTCTGCACCCTCTCTAGCTTAATCACATCTTTCCTGTGGTACGGCGACCAGAACTGCACGCAGTACTTCAAATGCGGCCTAACCAATGTTATGTACAACTGTAACATGACGTCCCAACTCTTGTTTCCTACATTACAACAAGTGATGGACCTGGGGGGTGGTTCATGTGCATCAATCCTTGAAGGCGACAGGACTGACTGACTTAGCGAAAGTGGACTGGAAACAACTACTTGAAGGTAAATCTGTGTCAAAACAGTGGGAAACATTCAAAGGGGAGATTCAAGGGTTTCAGAGTAAACATGTTCCCAAAAAGAAAAAGAGTGGGACGGCCAAATCTAGTGCCCCATGGATGTCAAGGAGCTCACAGGGTAAGATAAAGCAGAAAAGGAAAGCTTATGTCTGACACAGAGAACTCAATACTACAGAAAGCCGAGAGGAGTATAGAAAGCGGAGGGGTGAAATCAAAAAGGAAATTAGGAAAGCTAAGAGAGGGCATGAAAGAATATTGGCAAGCAAAACCAAGGTGAATCTAAAGATGTTTTATTAATACGTTAAGAGTAAGAGGTTAACTGAGGAAAGAGTAGGACCCATAAAAGACCAAAAAGGTAACCTCTCTGTTGGGTTGGAAGATGTTGAAATGTTTCTTAATGAATACTTTGCATCTGTCTTCACAAAAGAGGGGGATGATGCAGATATTGTAGTTAAGGCAGAGGGGTGTGAAGTATTGGATGTGATAAACATAAGGATAGAGGAAATATTAATGGGATTAGCATCCTCAAAAGTGGATAAATAACCACGACCAGATGAAATGTAATCCAGGTTGCTAAAAGAAGCCAGGGAGGAAATAGCAGAGGGTCTGTCCATCATTTTCCAGTCCTCACTGGATATTGGTGTGGTACCAGAGGATTGGAGGACTGCTAACATTGTACCTTTGTTTAAAAAGGGAGTGAGGGATAGATTGAATAACTACAGGCCAGTCAGTCTAACCTTAGTAGTGGGCAAATTATTGGAATCAATTCTGAAAGACAGGACTGTCACTTAGAAGGTCACAGATGAATCAAGGATAGCTTGGATTTGTTAAGGAAAGATCTTGTCTGACTAACTTGATTGAATTTTTTGAAGAAGTAATAAGGAGCATTGATGAGGGTATTGCAGTTGATGTGGTTGTTACGAAAGTGCCTCTGTTTTGTTAAATATATTTTTTGACGATTCATTTTGAAAGGTTGAAGAAATGCTAAACGTTCGGGTTTTCAAAGGGGGTCATGTAAAGCCCACTTGATTTTGAAAAACAATCCCTGGAAATGTTTTTTCAGAGGGGCATTAAGAGGTCTTGTGAGGAAAACAAGCCTTTCTGGGAAACCATCTGACTTCCAGCTCAATAAACATCAGAGAACTTTGGATCCGTGGAGAGGTTGTTTACAAAGAAGTGACAGGTCAAGATTGATGGAGGTCAAAAGGTTGACCTCCTGTTGTCAGTTTCGCTTTTGAATTGTTTTGAGTTTGGGTTGAACTGTATAAAAAGGGAGAGAACTTCCAAGGCGAGTAGAAAATTCCCAAGGAGGAAGACCATAATCCAGCTCAGCTTTCCAGCACCTCTCTAAAAGACCCTGAGAAGTCAACTCATAACATCTCCAGTCTTTGAAGAAAAGCCTGCTAAATTAATTCTCAATGCAGCCTGAAAATAACTGTTCTAAAAGATCCCAGTGACCCATCTACATGTATTCAGAGGCCAGGCTCTGTTGTGTTTTGCAACACAACATATCTCATCTGCTATTTCTTCAAGAATGAGCAAGTATTCAGCACAAGTGCTTTTTTTTGTCTTTTTTTCTGGTAACAGAGCACTAAACAACAATCAGTTTTATTTTTCCAGTTAACCGGTGTATATATGTGTGTGAGTTGAGGGGCCAAGGTAAAAAGGGAACTTTAATATTTCAATCTGTGTATTTATGCTTTTCTTTATGACTGGTTAAGACTCGCTTTATAATAAACTGATAATTTTGTTGTTTATTAAAGAAACTTGGTTGGTGTGTTTTATTCTGGGATTAAAATAGAGTCTATGATTGTGTCAGTAAGTGGGAAAATTTAAATATATGTTGTGACCCATGGAGAAGTAGAACTAGAATAAACAGTGCACTCCTCCTGCCTCGGTCGTAACATGGTCTACAGGGATTTTAGCAAGGCACTTGACAAGGTCCCACATGGCAGACTGGTTAAAAAAAAAGCCCATAGGATCCAGGGAAATGTAGCAAGGTGGATACAAAATTGGCTCAGTGGCAAGAAACAAAGGGTAATTGTTGATGGCTATTTTTGCGACTGGAAGGCTGTTTCCAGTTGCGTTCCACAGGGCTTAGTACTGGGTCCCCTGCTTTTTGTGGTATATATTAACAATTTGGTTGTAAATATAGGGGGCATGATCAAGAAGTCTGCAGATGACACAAAAATTGGCATTGTGTTTGATAGCGAGGAGGATAGCTGTCGGCTGCAGGAGAATATCGATGGACTGGTCAAGTGGGCAGAAAAGTGGCAAATAGAATTCAGCCCAGAGAAGTGTGAAGTGATGCATTTGGGGAGGTCAAACAAGGCAAAGGAACACCGATTAATGTGAGAATACTGAGAGGTGTAGAGGAAGCGAGGGATCTTGGAGTGAATGTCAACAGATCCCTGAAGATAGCAGGACAGGTCGATAAGGTGGTGAAGAAGGCATATGGAATCCTTTCCTTTATTAGTGGAGGTACAGAATATAAGAGCAGGGAGGTTATGCTGGAACTGTATAACTCATTGGTTAGGCCACAACTTGAGTACTGTGTGCAATTCTGGTCACCTCATTACAGAAAGGATGTAATTGCACTGGAGAGGGTACAGAGGAGATTTATGAGGATGTTGTCAGGACTGGAAGAATGAAGCTATGAGGAAAGATTGGATAGACTGGGGTTATTCTCCTTGGAACAGAGAAGGTTGAGGGGAGATCTGATAGAAATATACAAAATTTTGCAGGGCTGGAGGGTCAGTAACCAGAGAACACAGTTTGAAGATAATTGGCAAATGAACCAGAGGGGGGAGATGAGGAAAATTCTTGTTTTGGAACAACTAGCTGTGATCTGGAATGCACTGCCTGAAAGGGCAGTGGAAGTGGATTCAATAGTAACTTTCCAAAGGGAATTGGATAAATATTTGGAAGGGGGAAACAATTTGCAGGGCTATAGGGAAAGAACATTGGAGTGGGACTATTTGGATCGCTCTTTCTAAGAGCTGGCACAGGCAGTGTGGCCTGTTCTGTGTTGCATCATTCTGTGATCTCTTCCAATCCTTATTGCATAAGGGATTTCATTTCCAACCACCCTGGTACATCTGTGTGTGACTGTCAGAAGTGTGTTTTTAGCCCTACCATACTCTAGCTCAACTACTTCGATAATGCCACCTAGATTATTCTATTTAAGAATTTATATATGTCTATCCTTGGATTCAGGGTGGTGGGGTGGCTATCTGCTGCCTGAACATCCATTCACGAGTTTCAGACTGGGCGGAGGAAGACCCAGCCCCAGAGCTCCCTAGTTCATCCGTGCCCTGCCCTCTCCCCTCATTCCAGAGTTCCATTGCTCGGTGGCTAACACTCTGGCTCCTGAGTCAGAAGGCTGTGAATCCAATTCCACTCCAGGGACTTGCCCACTAAAATCTATGCTGACACTCCCATTGCTGTGCTGAGGGAGTGCTGCACTGTCGGAGATGCCATCTTTCAGGTGGGCGTGAAAGGTCGCATGGCAGTATTTCGAAGAGCAGCTAGGGAGTTCTCCCCTGTGTACTGGCCAAAATGTATCCCTGAATCAATGTCACAAAAAACACAGTATCTGGTCATTATCACATCGCTGTTTGTGGGAGATTGCTGTGCGTGAATTGGCTGCCGTGTTTCCTACATTACAACAGTGACTACACTTCAAAAAGAACTTCATTGCCTGAAAAAACATCCTGAGGTCATGAAGGGTGCTGTATATTGGCAAGTCTTTCTTCCTTTTCTGCCAAGAGTCGCTGATCTGCACAGTGCCTGAAGACACAAGGATACCTGGTTTCATCAACCATCTATGCAAGTCAACTGATCCCATAGGCACAGGCGAGACCAATTGTGGGGAGTGGGGGTGGGTGGTGATGGAAAAACTAGCCAATGTCCCTTGACCCATCAATGACCCTTTCTGGAAAGCAAAGTCCGGCAGAGTACAATGACTGAAAGGGAACCCGTGCATGCAAATGACCAAAGAATAAACAGATTTAGTGTATTTATCCCTGGGCTCCATTCCCACTGGTTCAATATGACAACACCACAGCACGAGACAAGGAGCAATGTTCACCATCATCCCAGCCACGGAATATAGGCCTCCCATAGGCTGTTGTCCCTGACACTGTGATACAGGCCTCCCCATAGGCTGGTGGCCCTGACACTGTGATACAGGCCTCCCCATA
This sequence comes from Heterodontus francisci, assembly GCF_036365525.1. Lineage (NCBI taxonomy): Eukaryota > Metazoa > Chordata > Chondrichthyes > Heterodontiformes > Heterodontidae > Heterodontus > Heterodontus francisci. The sequence continues at coordinate 27,447,451 of NC_090399.1, forward strand.
ACCTGGTGTCCCTGACACTGTGATACAGGCCTCCCCATAGGCTGTTGTCCCTGACACTGTGATACAGGCCTCAGCATAGATTGCTGTCCCTGACACTGTGCTACTGGCCTCCCATTAGGCTGGTGTCCCTGACACTGTGATACAGGCCTCCCATTAGGCTGGTGTCCCTGACACTGTGATACAGGCCTCCCCATAGGCTGTTGTCCCTGACACTGTGATACAGGCCTCAGCATAGGGTGTTGTCCCTGACACTGTGATACAGGCCTCCCCATAGGTTGTTGTCCCTGACACTGTGCTACTGGCCTCCCATTAGGCTGGTGTCCCTGACACTGTGATACAGGCCTCCCATTAGGCTGGTGTCTTTGACACTGTGATACAGGCCTCCCATTAGGCTGGTGTCTTTGACACTGTGATTCAGTCCTCCCATTAGGCTGGTGTCCCTGACACTGTGATACAGGCCTCCCATTAGGCTGGTGTCTTTGACACTGTGATTCATTCCTCCCCATAGGTTGTTGTCCCTAACACTGTGATACAGGCCTCCCCATGTTGCATTATACCTTAATGTAAAAGCAAAATACTGCAGATGCTGGAAATCTGTAATAAAAACAAGAAATGCTGGAAATACTCAGCTGGTCTGGCAGCATCTGGAGAAAGAAGCAGAGTTAACGTTCTGATGAAGGGACACTGACCTGAAGCGTTAACTCTGCTTCTCTCTGCACAGATACTACCAGACCTGCTGAGTATTTCCAGCATTTCTTGTTTTTATTGCATTATACCTTCTTGCCTTACCGTAAGTGTATGGGCCCGCTGGTGTCGGTGAGGGCATCAGATTTACATCCCGGACCTCAGATAATGTTTTGGTTACTCTTGGGGTCAGACAGTCCGTTCTGGCATCCTTAGTGGTCTGGCTCATTAATTGAGGGACCAGATCAAGAACCAGCATTCGTTCATTGTAGCATTCTTGCAATCGCTTCCGAACAACATCCAACCTCTGCAACGGGGACACAAGCGAGCAACATCAGGAAATCAAGGAGTGACTGGGAAGAATGCACACCATACATGCTATGTAGTGGGGCACAGAGTTACTGCCATCTTATTTCGGTTTTCTTTAGCAGTGAACAAGATTTGGCAGCTCTTTGTGTTGTTAAATACATGTTCACAGTTTAGCAGATAAAAATCAGGTCACCCCAAGGTAAGCTCAAAGGAACAGCGTCTGTGAAGACTGAGATTCTTCCTAAACCATTGAGAACAAGGGGTTTTTATTCCCCGACCTGTGGTCAGGTAGTACGTACATGTAGTTTGAGCAGCATGACAGGGAAGGGTCACTCAACTGCATGACGAACCAGTGAACCTGACTCTGTATCTAACCGTTTTTTTTTGAGGTGATGGCAGCTGAGGCAGTGGGGTAAGGCTCATTGTTAGGGCAGTGTAGAGTTTTACTCTGTATCTAATCCGTGCTGTACCTGTCCTGGGAGTGTTTGACGGTGACAGTGTAGAGGGAGCTATACTCTATCTAACCCCGTTTTTTTTTTTCGTTTTTTTTCTTTCTAATGGGAGGCAGCAGAGGGAGCTATACTCTGTATCTAACCCCCGGTTTTTTTTTTCTTTTTTTTTTAAAGTTTGAATGGGGCAATAGAGAGGGAGCTTTACTCTGTATTGAAACCCATGCAGTACCCGCCTGGGAGTATTTGATGGGGACAGGGTAGAGGGAGCTTTACTCTGTATTTAACCCTGTTTTTTTTTTTTTTTTTTCTTGTAGAGGGAGCTTTACTCTGTATCTAACCCCCGTACTGTACCTGTCCTGGGAGTGTTTGATGGGGACAGTATAGAGGGAGCTTTACTCTGTATCTAACCCCGTACTGTACCTGTCCTGGGAGTGTTTGATGGGGACAGTGTAGAGGGAGCTTTACTCTGTATCTAACCCCCGTACTGTACCTGTCCTGGGAGTGTTTGATGGGGACAGTGTAGAGGGAGCTTTACTCTGTATCTAACCCCGTACTGTACCTGTCCTGGGAGTGTTTGATGGGGGACAGTGTAGAGGAAGCTTTACTCTGTATCTAACCCCCGTGCTGTATCTGTCCTGGGAGTGTTTGATGGGGACAAGGTCGAGGGTGCTTTACTCTGTATCTAACCCCCGTTTTTTTTTTTTTTTTTTTTCTTGTAGAGGGAGCTTTACTCTGTATCTAACCCCCGTACTGTACCTGTCCTGGGAGTGTTTGATGGGGACAGTATAGAGGGAGCTTTACTCTGTATCTAACCCCGTACTGTACCTGTCCTGGGAGTGTTTGATGGGGACAGTGTAGAGGGAGCTTTACTCTGTATCTAACCCCCGTACTGTACCTGTCCTGGGAGTGTTTGATGGGGACAGTGTAGAGGGAGCTTTACTCTGTATCTAACCCCGTACTGTACCTGTCCTGGGAGTGTTTGATGGGGGACAGTGTAGAGGAAGCTTTACTCTGTATCTAACCCCCGTGCTGTATCTGTCCTGGGAGTATTTGATGGGGACAAGGTAGAGGGAGCTTTACTCTGTATTTAACCCTGTGCTGTACCTGCCTTGGAGTGTTTGATGGGGACAGTGTAAAGGGAGCTTTACTCTGTATCTAACCCCATTTTTTTTTAAGGTGACCTTTATACCCCAGGCCCCTTTTATATATATTTTTTTAAGGTGACCTTTATACCCCAGGCCCCTTTTATATATTTTTTTATGTCGAGGGGGCCTTTATACCCCAGGCCCCTTTTATATATTTTTTATGTCAAGGGGGCCTTTATTCCTCAGGCCCCCTTTATATACACACTTATATTTTTAAAATAACTTTATTAAAACCAGATAAATAAACAAAAAAACTCAAATTAAAATGCCATTCTCGGCGTCGACAATGCACTCCAGTCCCTGCGGTGCCCATCGGTCGCGGAAGGCCTCAAGCGTACCGGCGGACACCGCATGCTCCTTTTCCAGGGACACCCGGGCGTGAACGTAACCGCGGAAGAGGGGCAGGCAATCGGGGAGGACAGACCCCCCGACGGCCCGCAACCTGGACCTGTGAATTGCCACCTTGGCCAGGCCCAGGAGCAGACCGACGAGGAGATCCTCCTCCCAGCCCAAGCCCCTCCGCACCAGGTGCCCAAAGATCAGGAGCGTGGGACTGAAGTGCAGCCAGAACTTGAGGAGCAGTCCCTTCAGATACTCAAAGAGGGGCTGCAACCTCGCACACTCTGTATATATGTGGAACACGGACTCGTCCAGGCCGCAGAACGTACAGGCGGCCTGGGAGTCCGTGAACCTACTTAAAGGTCTATTGCACGGGACTGCTCTGTGCAGCACCCTCCAACCCAGGTCCCCGATGTAAAGGGGGAAGACTCCCGCGTAGAGACCTCCATCGGGGTTTCCCCTCGCCGCCAGATGGCAACGCGGACCGCCAGGGCGTGTCCGGCCGGCTGACTAGGGCGAGGAAGTGGAGAGTGTGCAGGAGCAGCCCGTACAGGAAACCCCTCCGCGCCGATTGGAATGGCACGGAGGGCATTTCCGAGAGGCGGCTCGGGTTGTGCAGGACCGGCTCCCGAGGAGGGTTTCGGGGCCTGGGTCCGATGAGCAGTTCCGGCCGAGCGGGGGTCAGCTCGGCTGGGATCGCTCCGCACTCCCGAACCCCCTCACCATCCGCAGTGAGGGGCGTCCCGGGGGTTTCGGCTACTCCTCCGCCCGCCGGACTGTCCCCGGAGTCGGCCGCCCGGACAGCCGAGGCGCTCTCCTCCGCCGGCGGGGGAGCGCCCTGACTGGAGGCGACCATGTTCCAGACTCGGAATAGATCCCGGTAAAAGACAGGCAACTCCCTCAGAGAGGCGCGGCTAACGGACTCCACCGGGAGCTGCCTGTCGTCTTGAAGGCAGTGACACTGGCGGAAAAAATACGTCGTCAGCGCACACCATCTGGGAGGACGCTCGACGTACAGGTATCTCTGCAGGGTCCGAAGGCGGAGAGTCGCAGCCTGGGTGCGGACGCACACCAGCGACTGACCGCCCTCCTCAATCGGGAGACTCAGGACCGCGGCAGAGACCCAGTGTTTCCTCTTGCCCCAGAAGAAATCGACGAGTTTCTTCTGGATCTTGGTGGCAAATACAGGGGACGGGGCCAAAGTGACCAACCGGTACCACAACATGGAGGCCGCCAGTTGGTTTATGACCAACGCTCGGCCCCTGTAAGAAAGCACTCGGAGCAGTCCTGTCCAGCGCCCCAGCCGAGCGGTGACTTTCACCTCCAACTCCTGCCAGTTTGCCGGCCAGGCTTCCTCAGCGGGGCTAAGGTGGACTCCCAGATAGAGGAGGTGCGTGGTGCTCCACGCAAAAGGTGTCATCTCTTCCGGCAGGGAGTCCACCCGCCACTGACCAACCAGGAGTCCGGAACATTTCTCCCAATTGATCCTCGCGGAGGACGCGGCATAAAAGGTCTGCTGGCAGTCGCGCATCCTCCACAAGTCAACGGGATCTGTGACCGTGAGGAGCACGTCGTCGGCGTAAGCCGAGAGGATGACCCGCATGGCCGGCTCGTGCAGAGCCAATCCCGTCAACCTCCTGCGAAGCAGGCACAGGAAGGGCTCCACGCAGATGGTATACAATTGGCCGGACATGGGGCATCCCTGACGCACTCCTCTCCCAAAGTGAAGGGGCGCCGTCAAGGACCCATTAACTTTGACGAGACACTCTGCGGCGGCGTATAAAAGTCGGACACGGGCCACAAAATGCGGCCCGAGTCCGAAAGCGCGCAGAGTCCCGAAAAGGTAATCGTGATCCACCCTGTCGAACGCCTTCTCCTGATCGAGGGAGCGAAAGGCGACCGACTGACCAGTCCTCTGGGAAAGATGGATCAGGTCCCGGACCAGGTGGATGTTGTCCTGGATGGACCGGCCCGGGACCGTGTAGGACTGGTCGGGGTGGATCATGTGGGCCAGCACGGAGCCCAGGCGGGTAGACATAGCCCGGGCAAAGATCTTATAATTGGTGCTGAGGAGGGAGACCGGACGCCAGTTTTTAAGCAGGCGGAGATCGCCTCTCTTCGGCAGCAGGACGATGACCGCCCTGCGCCACGAGAGGGGCATCTCCCCGGTCGCCAGGCTTTCCCCCAGGACCCGCGCGTAATCGTCCCCCAGGACGTCCCAGAACGCCCTGAGGAACTCCACGGTCAACCCATCCAGCCCTGGGGATTTGCCCCTCGAGAGCTGGTGGAGGGCGCCAGTCAGCTCCGCCAACGTGAGCGGAGCCTCCAATCCTTCGGCGCCCTCCGGGCTGACCTGCGCAGGTCCTCCCACAAAACTCTGCGCGCATCCTTGCTGGACGGATCCGGAGAGAACAACGCACTGTAATAAGTATGGACCAGGAGGCCCATTCCCTCCGGATCCGTGATGGAGGATCCGTCGTCCGCCAGCAGCTCAACGAGCTGCTTACGGAAATCCCGCCATTTTTCCAGCGAGTAGAAGAAGGGTGAGGCGCGGTCCAAATCTTCCAGGATCTGGATCCGCGACCTCACGTACGCGCCTCGGGACCCTATGAGCTGCAAGTCCCTCAGCGCGCCCTTCTTCTCTTTGTACGCCTGCCACAGGGCCGGGTCCACGACGGCATGACCGAGGCGGGACTCCAAGTCGAGCACCTCCCTCTCAAGGTGCCCGATCACGGCTTCCCGCCTCTTGGTCGACCTCTTCGCGTACTCCTGACAGAAGACGCGGATGTGAGTCTTGCCCACAGCCCACCATAGCCTCAAGGAGGGGAAGCCCCCCTGGTTCCTTCTACAGTCGGCCCAGAATCGACAGAATGAGTCCCGGAATCGCTCGTCCTCCAGCAGCCGGTTGTTAAAGTGCCAGTACGCGGACCCCGCCCGCGTGCGGAGCAGAGTGAACTCCGCCCACACCAGGCGGTGGTCCGAGCACGGCACCAGCCGCATGGAGGCCGCCGAGACGCGGGAGACGTACGCCTGCGAAAAGTACAGGCGGTCGATTCGGGACCCTCCTCCTCCAGACCTCCATGTGAAGGCGCTTGAGTCGGGATGGAGATTCCGCCAGACGTCCACCAAGTTAAGGGAGCTGATCAGTCCCCTCAACTTCTCCACTGACACTTGGCCGCGCTGGGGACCGGAACGATCCCCCACCTCGAGGGTGCAGTTAAAATCCCCCCCCCCCCCCCCCGAGGATGATGCACTCGCCGCTATCGATGGAGCGGACACTTCTTCAAAGAAGCGCACTTGCAACGCGCCGGGCCTGGGCACGTACACGTTCACAAAGTGGAGCGGCACGCTACCCAGGCGAACGGCGAGGTGGAGCAAGAGCAAGCGGCCCGCCACTAGCTCCTTGACCCCCAAGATCTCCGGCTGAAAAGTCGGGGCCAACAAGATAGCCACCCCACTAGAAATAGGGGTGAGGTGACTCATGTAGACCCCACCCTGCCACTCCAGGAGCCAGGTGGGTTTGTCTCCCGGAACGGTGTGGGTTTCCTGCAGAAAGCTCACCGCGTATCTCCCTTCCCTAAGGACTGAGAGATTGTGAACTCTGCGGTGAGACCCCCTGCTGCTGTTGATGTTGAGGCTGGCTATGGTTATCTTCATGTCAAAGGTACTTAAAACCCGTCACCAACATCTCACTGTGAGGAGGGAGTGGAAGTGCACCTGGCCCTCCACTCCCCCAGCAACCCATTGAGGAACACATTAAAACGGCACCTCTCAACCAGTTTCACGCCCGCGCGCTTGCCCGCTTTCTTAAGGGCGGCACGGACGGACTGGATGATTAGCGCCAGATTCGACCAACGGCTGAGGGCCAGCTGAACTTTATTGCGGCAACCCCTGCAAACCGCGAGGAAATCCCGGAGTTCCGACGTGGGGATGAGAGGAGATTCGGTGGGAGGCACGAGGGACTCCACCACCTCACTGGCGATGGAATCAAGGTCGTCCTCCATGCCCCACACCGAATCCCCATCCTCCTCCGGGTCGTCACTGCCAGCGGCCGGCACATCCACCACACACTGTGGGGCGGATGTCCCGGCCATGCCAGCTGGTCCTGCCTCCGTCACAATCCCACCCCCAGGATCGATGGCGGAGGAGTCCTCTCTGGGTTCTACTGTGAAACTGGAGCCTGTGGGCGCCAGCAGTTCAGGACTCCCCTCCACCTCCATCCCCAGGCCAATGAGTGGTCCAGGGGAGACAGAAGTTCCTGACTCCGGAAATCCAGCCGGAGCCGAGACCGGAGGCGGTGAGAGGAGGCCATCTCCCGCTCCGCCAGCACCCACAGGCCCAGCAGATGGGGCAGCATTCTCAGTTATAACCGGGTCGGGTGTCTCCTGGTTGGTGGTGGACTCCGGCAGGGACGGCTGACCCTCTGGGACCTCGCCCTCCCCTTCACTCAGGGCACCCGACCCAGTAGCAGTGGCAGAATGGGCGGCGTCCCCAGGCTCCCCCACCACAAGCAGGGCCCCACTTACTCCTTCAGGAGGGGCCTCAAGTACCGGGGCCTTCCCCTCCCCTCCATCCTGAGAAATAGGGTGCTCCTGCCCGGACTTTGTAGCCTTGGTGGTGGCGGTAGGGGGAACCTGAGGACCCGAAACAGGAGACAGCTCCCCTCCAACAGATGGGCCCTGCACCTCAGGGCCCCTCGTTACCTCTGTGGAGGGCTGCCTTCTCCTCTTTTTCCCAGTTGGGTGCGGAGGCTCAGAGACCTCCATGCCATCAGAGGCGTCCGTCTCCGCACTCTCTTTTTTCTTATTCACCCTGGGCCTGAGCCCAGCCCTGGGGCAAGTTGACTCCCCGAGATCAGGCTTTGTGCTGAGCTCAGACTCGGGTTGTATCAATATGTCCAGGGGACGCGCCTCTCGACGTTTATTTTTCCTCCGCGCCTTCCTTCCACTTGGACGGGCACCCTCCTCCCTGCCGGAGGCCGTGAAAACCACAGCCTCCGGTACCGACTGAATGGTATCTGGTAGAGGTGTAGGGGGGGTGGGAGGAGGTGCAGCGGCGCCACCCTGGGCTGCCGAGGTGGAGTTGGCAGCCGGGAGGTTGGGGCAGTTCTTACGAACATGCCCACCCCCTTACAGACATGGCACCGCACCCCATCCAAGGTCCAGAAGACGCGGTAGGCCGTCCCCTGGAACTCTGTATTGAAGTGGCCCTCTGTAACCTCCTCCCGCGCCAGCTGCATGAATAGCTGGCAGCGGAAGGAGTACACGTGTCGGAGGCTGTTCTCCCGAAGACCGAGCGGAACTGGGGTGAGCCCCGTCTTTACCTCCCCCAGATGGTGCAGGTGGGGAAGGAGGAGCTCACAAGGAATGAAGGGCGGGACGTTGGCTAAAATGACCCTTTGCGCAGTGGCCTCCAGGGGATCCACTGGCAGAAAGGTCCCGCCCACGGTAAGCCCCTTGTTCAGAGCCAGGGACACCGCCCGCTCAGTTTTCAGGAAAAACACTGCCTTCCCGTACATTTTAGAGGCTGCAACAATGGCCGAAGGGCCGGCAACCTCGGCCATTGCTTTCACGCATGCCTCTATCGTCATGTTTGGGTGGACGTCACTCTTGACCCCATGCTTCGATGTTATTAATGCAAACGGTGACGGGGCAACAGGTGCAGCTGCAGCAGCCGCAGCAGCATATGTACGGGAAGGCCCCGCCACCGGCGAAGGAGGGCTTGCCATGGGGTCTAAGAGCCACGTCCACCCCCAAGAAGCAAAGCAATTTTACACAATTGAAACAAAACAAACAAACTTTAAACAAAGTGGAGTGGGAGTACAGGAGGATATGGGTAGGAAGGTAAAGGAAAAAGGGGGGATAGGTGACTGAGGCGACTGAGTGGAGGAAGGGAGAGAAAGGCTGAAAGGGATGTTTGATCCAACTGCCAGTTGGAGCACCTTTGTAACAATTAGTCCAAAACTGTTTGCTGTCTTCCAGTTGGGGGAGGCTTCTTCGCCCGGGATGGCTGGAGCCGCCCGGTACTCTCCTCTTCTGCTTTTAACAAGAAAGTCTTCACCCGGGCAACTCCAGCTGTCCCAAGCAGGCAGTTGGGATGGGGAGGGAGCTCCCTGTGTGCAAACACCAACACAAATACAGGGGCCCCCTACTGGATTTGGCAACCCCACCCAAGTCTTCCGGCCTCTTCTCCCTCCCCCAAACAGTTCAAACTTAAGAGTTCTTCAGGTGCCCTGACACCCACCTCTCCAAAACAATTGCAGCCTTTCTTGATGGTTTCTCTCCACTCTGCATTCACCTCTCTCCACTTTCTCCAATTACTCGTCTCCTCTCCCCAGTTGCTGCAGTCTCCACTCTCCACTCTGCAGTTGCTGCAGCACAGGTGCAGCTGCTCCCCCTAATTGCTGGCAGGAAGTGTTCCAAATTGCCCAACCAATCCCAGTGCTGTACCTGTCCTGGGAGTGTTTGATGGGGACAGTGTAGAGGGAGCTTTACTCTGTATCTAACCCTGTGCTGCACCTGATGTTTCTCTGAAAAGAGTAATTCTCAGGATTTAGATATCACTGGCACGGCTGGCGTGTTTTGCCTTCCCCTTGTCTTAAGAAGGTGGCAATAGGCTTTCTTCTTGAATTGCAGTTTTATGCAATATGATAGGCCACTAGATGGGGGGCAACTGAGAGACAACAACGTTGGTGTGGGACTGGTATCATATATAGTGCCAGACCAGGTAATGACGACAGATTTCCTTCCCTAAAGGACATCATCCCTATGAGAGTGTGGATGTAAAAATCAAAATGAGAGCAACTGGAAGTGAAAGCCATATACTGCGAACGATACTAGGAATGGAGAAGGAAAATTAAGAGGAGAGGCAACTCCCCTACCCCCATTCATCCCTTCACTAGCTACCTGAAGCATGTCCTTTATCTTGTGCAATGGCCCTTCCAGGGTAGGTTTGACATCCTGCAGCCGCTTCTTCTCCAGGCCAATCAGCAAATCTGCTCCGTCGGGTTCCTAGAAACCAACACACATAAGAACATAAGAAATCGGAGCAGTAGTAGACCATTTGGCCCTTCAAGCCTGTTCCGCCATTCAATAATAAGATCCTGGCTGATCTGATTGTGGCCTTAACTCCACTTCCCTGCCTTGACTCCCTCGTCAATCAAAAATCTGTGTTGTTCAGCCTTGAATATATTCAATGGCTCAGCCTCTACTGCTCGCTGGGGAAGAGAATTCCAAACACTAACGGCCCCCTGATGGAAGAAATTCCTCCTCATCTCCGTCTTAAATAGGGGACCCCTTAATTTGAAACTGTGGCCCCTAGTTCTAGATTTCCCCCACGAGGGGAAAATCCCCTCAGCATCTGCCCTGTCAAAGCCCACTCAGAATCTTATATGTTTCAATCAGATCACCTCTCAATCACCTACACTCCAATGAGTATAGGCCCAACCTGCTCAACCTTTCCTCATAAGACCCTCATCCCAGGAATCAGCCTCGTGAAGGGGAAGCGGTGGCGTAGTGGTAATATCACTAGACTAGAAATGCAGAGCCCCAGGCTAATGCTATGGGGACATGGGTTCAAATCCCACCACGGCAGATGATGAAATTTGAATTCAATTAATAAATCTGGAATTAAAATCTAGTCTACTGGTGACCATGAAACCATTGTCGATTGTTGTAAAAACCCATCTGGTTTACTAATGTCTTTTAGGGAAGGCAATCTGCCATCCTTACCTGATCTGACCTACAGCAAAGTGGTTGACTCTTAACTGCCCTCTGAAATGGCCTAGCAAGCCACTCAGTAGTCAAGGGCAATTAGGGATGGGCAATAAATGCTGGCCTAGCCAGTGATGCCCACATCCCACAAATGAATCTGTGAACTATGAACTGTTTCTGAGGTATGTCCCTCCTTAAATAAGGTGAATAAAACTGTACGCAGTACTCTAAGTGTGGTCTCACCAATGTCCTGTAGTGTTGTAGCAAGACTTCCTGACTTTTATACTCTATCCCTCTTGCAATAAATGCCAACATTTCGTTTGCCTTCCTAATTACTTGCTGTATGTGCATGCTGACTTTTTGTGATTCATGTACAAGGACACCCAGGTCCCTCTGTACCGCAGCACTCTCTCTCCATTTAAATAATATTCTGCTTTTCCATTCTTCCTGCCAAAGCAGAAAACCTCACATTTTCCCACATTATGCTCCATCAGCCAAATCTTTTCCTAGTCACTGAACCTATCTATATCCCTTTGCAGACTCTTTGTATCCTAACAACTTGCTTTCTTACCTATCGTCAACAAATTTGGCTACAATACAGTCGGTCCCTTCATCCAAGTCATTAATATAGATTGTAAATAGTTGATGCCCCAGCACTAATCCCTGTGGCACTCCACTAGTTACAGTTTTCCATCCTGAAAATAACACATTTATCTTGACTGTATTTCCTGTTAGATAGCCAATCCCCTATTCATGCAAATATATTACCCCCAACACCATGATATCTTATTTTGTGTGGCATCTTATCGAATGCCTTTTGGAAATCCAAATACACTGTATCTACTGGTTCCCCTTTATCCACCCTGGTTGTTACATCCTCAAAGAACTCTAATAAATTTGTTAAACATGGTTTCCTATTCACAAAACCATGTTGACTCTGCGTGATTATATTGTAATTTTCTAGATGACCTGCTACTACCTCTTCAATAATAGATTCTAACATTTTCCCAATGATGGACATTAGGCTAATTGGCCTATAGTTTCCTGCTTTCTGTCTCCTCCACGCCCCCTTTCTTGAACGGAAGTGTTACATTTGCGGTTTTCCAAACCCCTGCGACCTTTCCAGAATCGAGGGAATTTTGGAAGATATTACCTGGCCAGATAAATGCAACGAGCAAAGGGTAAATATGACTGATACTGGGCTAAAAGCTGCAGGAACTTGGGGGAAAACGGGGAATAACTGCTGCCTCCCTCCCCCATGTTAAGGTGATCAGCTCCTCTGTCCCTGCCCCATGTCAAAGGGATCAGCTCATCTGTCTCTCCCTCTCTCCCCCATGTTAAATGGATCAGTTCCTCCTCCCTCCCACCCTCCCCATGTTAAAGGGATCAGCTGCTCCCTTCCTCCCCCACAGATTACCTGGTCATTGATGTTTGTGGGATCTTGCTGCGCACAAAGTGGCTGCTGCATTTCTGACACTGCAAGGGTGACGGCACCTCAAAAAAAGTACCTCATTAGCCAAGAAATGCTTTGAGATGCCCTGAGGAGGTGAGAGGCGCTATATACACGCAAGTATTTCTATCTGTCATTCAGAGAACAGAAAGGACCCCTATTTTGACAAAATCTTTTGATCACTCTGGTCAAGGGAAAGAGTTTTTTAAAAATAAAATTGGGACTGAGATCAGCAAGTCAGTCAGGAAGAAGAAGGATGCAAGAGAAGGAGCTTTGTTTTGGACATGTTCTGATGTTGGATAAAGGGCCGATGAAAGTGGACTAGTGTCGACTGGCTCCTTTATTTCTGTAGAGAGGATGCAGACAGAAGTTAAACTGATTGGACCAATATCATACCGAGTGTTCCTCATTGGCTGCAAAGTACTTTGAGACATCCTGAAGCCATGAAAGCTGTGGAAAAAATGCAAAATCTCTTTCTTCTCTCTCTGGTATACACGGTGTGACAATCCATGTGGCACGGACCCTTCCCCTGGAAGGAGATGCAGAACAGAAAGATCGAGTGGGGGGGGAGGGGGAGGGGGCGGCGTATATGTGCACAAATCGGTGAAGGTGACAAGGCAAGTTAAGAAACTGGTTAATCAGGCGTATGGGATCCTGGGATTTATAAAGACAGTCAGGGAGTACAAAAGCAAGGAAGTTACGATAAAAATTCATAAAACACTGAGTCTGGCCTCAACAGGAGTATTCTGTCCAGTTCTGGGCACCACACTTCAGGAAGGATGTGAAGGCATTAGAGAAGGTGCAGAAAAGATTGACGGGAATGGTTCCAAGGATGAGGGACTTCAAGTTCTGAGGATAGGTTGGAGAAGCTGGGGTTGTTCTCCTTGGAGAAGAGAAGGTTGAGAGGAGATTAGATCGAAGTGTTCAAAATCATGAGGGGTGAGGAGAGAGAGGATGGAGAGAAACTGTTCCCGTTGGCTGAAGGGTCAAGAACCACGGGGCACCGATTTAAGACGACTGGTAAAAGAACTGAAGGCGGCATGAGGAAAAACCTTTTTTTAACGCAGCGAGGGGCTACGATCTGGAAAACAGGGTTGTGGGGAAAGAGCAGCTGAGTGGGACTAGTTGAGCTGCTTTTGCAGAGAGCCGGCATCAGCTCGACAGCCTGAATGGCCTCCTTCTGTGCTGTAACGGCGTGAAGGATGTGACAACCCATGTGGCACGAACCCATCCCCTGGCTTAGAGGCTGTGACAATCCACAGGCCACTAACCCGTTCCCCGGCAGGTCTCATCTTCCGCATCTCCTTGGTCATCCGGTTCATGACCAGCCCCTTACGGACGTCCGCCAGTGCCAGCCTCAGTTTCTCCCGGGTCTCCTTCAGCCGGAAGATCTCACCGTTCACGCGGTTGATCTGGTCGCAGAGGTGGCCAATGACCGAACGGGTCTGCAGCATGTAGCTGCCGATCAGCTCATTGTTCTGCATGACGCAGATGTCCCGCAGGAAGGGCAGCAGCTCCATCTCCACCCTGAAGCCCCAGCCGGAGTTCTGGCCCTCGGGGACTTTGTACAGAATATCCCCGCTCATGTCCCCCTCCCCCGTCACACTGCAGATATTCTTCCTCTCCTCCAACAGGGCGTCTTTCTGCCTCTGGATCTTTTGTAGTCGAGACTTGTAAGCACGCAGTGATTCAGGATCCTCCGACAGATCCCCCGGGAGATACTTGCAGCCTTTTCGCCTGGCCAGGCGTCGCATTTGGTTCTCGTAGAGCGTAGCCGATCGGAAGGGGGTCTGCTGGTAGCGGTTGGATGTAATTTCGATGGCTGCCTCAGCCAACCCCACGGCTTTGATTGCCCTGTCCTGCCAGGATTTGTGACCAATTGATGCCGCTGGCACCTTCACGCTTTGCCACTCCATGATCAGCCTTCACTTGCCTGTGGAGGGGAAGCAAAAGGACAAAGACTTTTTAGTTAAACGACAGTCAAGGATGTGTGGGCCGGTGAGGGTGGGGGGTTTGCGGGGTGGCGCAGGGGAAAACTACACACAATCTCAGCCCCTGCATACACTTCAGTTACTCAGAGCCTCTCTCCTCACCGAAGCCTCCCATTGCTGCCTCCAACATCGCCATCTCCCACCCCTTCGGACAGCCTCACGGAATCAAGGTCGGTCTCCCAGGAACTGGTATTCACTCCCGTTCACTCCACTCTCCATCAATTCCAGCACTCACATGTGCTCTTCTCCCCCAGCTCCCGGTCCTCTCTCACCCCCAGATTCTGGTACTCTCTCTCCCCCAGATCCCAGTACACTCTCTCCCCCAGATCCCGGTACTCTCTCTCCTTCAGATTCCAGTACTCTCTCCCCCCCAGATTCTGGTACTCTCTCGCCCCCAGATTCTGGTACTCTCTCGCCCCCAGATTCTGGTACTCTCTCGCCCCCAGATTCTGGTACTCTCTCGCCCCCAGATTCTGGTACTCTCTCTCCCCCAGATCCCGGTACACTCTCTCCCCCAGATCCCGGTACTCTCTCGCCCCCAGATTCTGGTACTCTCTCTCCCCCAGATCCCGATACTCTCTCTCCCCCAGATTCTGGTACTCTCTCTCCCCCAGAACCCGGTACTCTACTTCCCCAGAACTCGGTACTCAACTCCCCCAGAACCCGGTACTCTCTCTCCCCCAGATCCCGGTACTCTCTTGCCCCCAGATTCTGGTACTCTCTCTCCCCCAGATCCCGGTACTCTCTCTCCTCCAGATCCCAGTACTCTCTCGCCCCCAGATTCTGGTACTCTCTCTCCCCCAGATCCCGGTACTCTCTCTCCCCCAGATTCTGGTACTCTCTCTCCCCCAGATCCCGATACTCTCTCTCCCCCAGATTCTGGTACTCTCTCTCCCCCAGAACCCGGTACTCTACTTCCCCAGAACTCGGTACTCAACTCCCCCAGAACCCGGTACTCTCTCTCCCCCAGATCCCGGTACTCTCTTGCCCCCAGATTCTGGTACTCTCTCTCCCCCAGATCCCGGTACTCTCTCTCCTCCAGATCCCAGTACTCTCTCGCCCCCAGATTCTGGTACTCTCTCTCCCCCAGATCCCGGTACTCTCTCTCCCCCAGATCCCGGTACTCTCTCTCCCCCAGATCCCGGTACTCTCTCTCCCCCAGATCCCGGTACTCTCTCTCCCCCAGATCCCGGTACTCTCTCTCCCCCAGATCCCGGTACTCTCTCTCCCCCAGATCCCGGTACTCTCTCTCCCCCAGATCCCGGTACTCTCTCTCCCCCAGATCCCGGTACTCTCTCTCCCCCAGATTCTGGTACTCTCTCTCCCCCAGAACCCGGTACTCTACTCCCCCAGAACCTGGTACTCTACTCCCCCAGAACCTGGTACTCTACTCCCCCAGAACCCGGTACTCTACTCCCCCAGAACCCGGTACTCTACTCCCCCAGAACCCGGTACTCTCTCTCCCCCAGATCCCGGTACTCTCTCGCCCCCAGATTCTGGTACTCTCTCTCCCCCAGATCCCGATACTCTCTCTCCCCCAGATTCTGGTACTCTCTCTCCCCCAGAACCCGGTACTCTACTTCCCCAGAACTCGGTACTCAACTCCCCCAGAACCCGGTACTCTCTCTCCCCCAGATCCCGGTACTCTCTTGCCCCCAGATTCTGGTACTCTCTCTCCCCCAGATCCCGGTACTCTCTCTCCTCCAGATCCCAGTACTCTCTCGCCCCCAGATTCTGGTACTCTCTCTCCCCCAGATCCCGGTACTCTCTCTCCCCCAGATCCCGGTACTCTCTCTCCCCCAGATCCCGGTACTCTCTCTCCCCCAGATCCCGGTACTCTCTCTCCCCCAGATCCCGGTACTCTCTCTCCCCCAGATCCCGGTACTCTCTCTCCCCCAGATCCCGGTACTCTCTCTCCCCCAGATCCCGGTACTCTCTCTCCCCCAGATCCCGGTACTCTCTCTCCCCCAGATTCTGGTACTCTCTCTCCCCCAGAACCCGGTACTCTACTCCCCCAGAACCTGGTACTCTACTCCCCCAGAACCTGGTACTCTACTCCCCCAGAACCCGGTACTCTACTCCCCCAGAACCCGGTACTCTACTCCCCCAGAACCCGGTACTCTACTCCCCCAGAACCCGGTACTCTCTCTCCCCCAGATCCCAGTACTCTCTCGCCCCCAGATTCTGGTACTCTCTCTCCCTCAGATTCTGGTACTCTCACTCCCCCAGCTCCCGATACTCTCACTCCCCCAGCTCCCGATACTCTCTCTCCCCCAGATCCTGGTACTCTCTCTCCCCCAGATTCCGGTACTCTCTCTACCTCAGCTCCCGTTACTCTCTCTCTTTCCCCCAGTGCCCACTACACTCTCCCCCCAGCTCCCAGTACTCTCTCTCCTCCAGTTCCTGGTAGTCTCTCTCTCCCAGCTCCCGGTACTCTCTCTCCCAGCTCCCGATACAATCTCTCCCAGCTCCCGGTATACTCTCTGCCCCAGCTCCCGGTAATCTCTCTCTCCCAGATTCCATACTCTCTCTCCCCCAGCTCCTGGTACTCTCACTTCCCAGCTCCCGGTACTCTCACTTCCCAGATCCCGGTACTCACTCTCCCCCAGATCCCGGTACTCTCTCCTCCCAGCTCCCGGTACTCTCACTTCCCAGATCCGGGTATACTCTCTCCCCCAGATCCCGGTACTCACTCTCCCCCAGCTCCCGGTACACTCACTTCCCCAGATCCCGGTACTCTCACTTCCCCAGATCCCGGTACTCTCTCCCCCCAGCTCCCGGTACTCTCACTTCCCAGCTCCCGGTACTCTCACTTCCCAGCTCCCGGTACTCTCTCTCCCCCAGATCCCGGTACTCACTCTCCACCAGCTGCCGGTACGCTCTCTCCCCAGCTCCCGGTACTCTCACTTCCCCAGCTCCCGGTACTCTCACTTGCCCAGCTCCCGGTATTCTCACTTCCCAGATCCCGGTATTCTCTCTCCTCCAGATGCCGGTACTCATTCTCCCCCAGCTCCCGGTACTCTCACTTCCCCAGATCCCGGTAGTCTCACTTCCCCAGATCCCGGTAGTCTTACTTCCCCAACTCCCGGTACTCTCTCCCCCCAGCTCCCGGTACTCTCTCCCCCCAGCTCCCGGTACTCACTCTCCCCTAGCTCCCGGTACTCACTCTCCCCCAGCTCCCGGTACTCCCTCTCCCCAGCTCCTGGTACTCTCTCTCTCCCCAGCTCCCGGTACACTCTCTCCCCCAGATCCCGGTACTCTCTCTCCGCAGCTCCCGGTACTCTCTCTCCCCATCTCCTGGTACTCTCTCTCCCCAGCTCCCGGTACTCTCTCTCCCCAGCTCCCGGTACTCTCTCTCCCCAGCTCCTGGTACTCTCTCTCCCCAGCTCCCGGTACTCTCTCTCCCCCAGATCACATTACTCTCTCACTCCCAGATTCTGGTACTCTCTCTCCCCCCGATTCCGGTACTTTCTCTACCTCAGCTCCCGGTACACTCTGTCCCCAAGCTCCTGATACTCTCTCTCCCCCCAGCTCCCAGTACTCTCCCTCTTTCTACCCCAGCTCCTGGTACTCTCTCTGCCCCAGCTTTCAGTACTCAGTCTCTCTCCCAGCTCCCTGTACTCTCTCCCCCAGCTCCCTGTACTCTCTCCCCCAGCTCCCTGTACTCTCTCCCCCAGCTCCCTGTACTCTCTCCCCCAGCTCCCTGTACTCTCTCCCCCAGCTCCCTGTAATCTCTCTCTCCCAGCTCCCGGTGCTGTCTCCCTCCCAGCTCCTGGTGCTCTATCTCTCTCTCTACCCCAGCTCCCTGTCCTCTCTCTCTCCCAGCTCCCTGTACTCTCTCTCTCCCAGCTCCCTGTACTCTCTCTCCCCCAGCTCCCTGTACTCTCTCTCTCTCCCAGCTCCCTGTACTCTCTCCCCCAGCTCCCTGTACTGTCTCCCCCAGCTCCCTGTACTCTCTCTCTCCCAGCTCCCGGTGCTGTCTCCCTCCCAGCTCCTGGTGCTCTCTCTCTCTCTCTCTCTCTCCCCCAGCTCCCAGTACTTTCTCTCTGCTCCAGTTCCCGGTACTCTCTGTCTCTCCCCCCAGCTCCCGGTACTCTCCCTCCCCCAGCTTCCTGTGCTTTCTCTCCATCTCTCTTCCCCAGTTCCTGGTACTCCCTCTCTTTCCCCCAGCTCCCAATACTCTCTCCCCCAGCTCCATGTACGCTCTCTCTCCCAGCACCCGGTACTCTCTCTCTCCCAGCACCCGGTACTCTCTCTCCCCCAGCTCCCTGTACTCTCTCACACAGCTCTCGGTACTCTCTTTCTCTCTCTCTTCCCCAGCTCCCGGTACTCTCTCTCTCCCCCCCAGCTCCCGGTACTCTCCCTCTCTTTCCCTGAGCTCCCGATACTCTCTCCCCCAGCTTCCAGTACACTCTCTCTCTCCCAGCTCCCGGTACTCTCTCTGCCCCAGCTCCCGGTACTCTCCCTCTCTTTCCCTGAGCACCCGGTACTCTCTCCCCCAGCTCCCTGTACTCTCTCGCTCCCAGCTCCCGCTACTCTCTCTGTTCCAGCTTCCAGTACTCTCTCTCTCTCCCAGCTCCTGGTACTCTCTCTGCCCCACCTCCCGGTACTCTCTCTGCCCCAGCTCCCAGTTGTCACTCTCTCTCCCAGCTCCCTCGACTCTCTCATCCAGCTCCCTGTACTCTCTCTCTCCCAGCTCCCGGTACTCTCTCTCTCCCAGCTCCCGGTACTCTCTCCCAGCTCCCGGTACTCTCTCCCTCACATCTCCCGGTACTCTCTCTCCCACAACTCCCAGTACTCTCTTTCTCCCATCTCCTGGTACTCTCTCTCCCCAAGCTCCTCGTACTCTCTCTCTCTCTCCCCAAGCTCCTAGTACTCTCCCTCTCTCTCTCCCAGCTCCCTGTACTCTCTGTCTACCAGCTCCCGGCACTCTCGCCCCCAGCTTCCAGTACTCTCTCACCCAGCTCTCGGTACTCTCTCTCTCTCTTCCCCAGCTCCCGGTGCACGCCCTCTCTTTCCCTCAGCTCCTGATACTCTCGCCCCCAGCTCCCGGTACTCTCTCTGCTTCAGCTCCCAGTAGTCTCTCTCTCTCCCAGCTCCCAGTACTCTCTCTGCCCCAGCTCCCGGTACTCTCACTCTCCTAGCTCCCGGTACTCTCTCTGTCCCAGCTTCCAGTACTCTCTCTGCCCCAGCTTCCAGTACTCTCTCTGCCCCAGCTCCCAGTACTCTCACTCTCCCAGCTCCCAGTACTCTCTCTGTCCCAGCTTCCAGTACTCTCTCTCTCTCCCAGCTCCCGGTACTCTCTCTGCCCCAGCTCCCAGTACTTTCTCTGTCTCCCGGTTTCTTGTACTCTCTGTCTCCCAGCTCCCGGCAATCTCTCTCTCTCTCTCTCACCCAGCTCCCAGTACTTTCTCTCTCCCAGTTCCCGGCACTGTCGCTCCCACAGCTCCTAGTACTCTCTCTCTCTCCCTCTCACCCAGCTCCCAGTACTCTCCCTCTCTCTCTCCCAGCTCACTATACTATCTCCCCCAGATCCCAGTACTCTCTCTTTGTTCCGGCTCTCGGTATTCTGTCTGCCCCAACTCACAGTACTCTCACTCTCTCCCAAATCCTGGCATTCTCTCCCCCCATCTCCCTGTACTCTCTCTCTCCCAGCTCCCGGTACCATCTCTCTCCCAGCTCCCAGTACTCTCTCTCCCAGCTACCAGTACTCACTCTCTCTCCCTCTGCTCCTGGTACTCTCTCTGTCTCCCAGTTCCCAGTACTCTCTCTCCCAGCTCCCAGTACTCTCTCTCTCTCCCTCTGCTCCCGGTACCATCTCTCTCCCTGCCCCCGGTACTCTCTCTACAACAGCTCTCGGTACTCTCTCCCCCTGAGCTCTTGGCACAGGCTCTCCCAACTCCCGGTACTCACTCTTCCGCAGTTCCCAGTACTCTCCCCGCGGCTCCCAATATTCTCTCTTTCTCCTTGCTCTCAGTGCTCTCTCTGCCCCAGCTCGCAGTACTCTCTCTCCCCCCAGCTCGCAGTACTCTCTCTCTCTGCTCCCAGTACTCTCTCTCACCCAGCTCGCAGTACTCTCTCTCTCTGCTCCCAGTACTCTCTCTCACCCAGCACACAGTACTCTCTCTCTCAGCTCCCGATACCCTCTCTCCCAGCTCCCAGTACTCTCTCTCACTCCCAGCTCCCGGTACTCTCCCAGCTCTCGGTACTCTCTCTCGCAGCTCACAGTACTCTCTCCTAATGCTCCCAGTACTCTCCCCCCTGGCTCCCAGTACTCTCTCTTTCTCCGAGCTCCTGGTTCTCACAGTGTGTCCCAGCTGACAGTACTCGCTCTCTCTCCCAGCTCACGGCACTATCTCCCCCAGCTCCCTGTACTCTTTTCCCAGCTCCCTGTACTCTCTCCCTCCCAGCTCCCTGTACTCTCTCCCTCCCAGCTCCCGGTGTTCTCTCTCTCTCTCCCTCTCCCACAGTTCCTGGTACTCTCTCTCCCTGAGCTCTCTGTACGTTCTCTCTCTCTGTCTCCCCAAGCTCCTGGTACTCTCACTACCCCAGCTCCCTGTACTCTCTCTCTCCCAACTCTCTGTACTCTCTCCCCCAGGTCCCCATACTCTCTCTCTCCCAGTTCCCGGCACTGTCTCTCCCACAGCTCCTAGTACTCTCTCTCTCTCCCTCTCACCCAGCTCCCAGTACTCTCCCTCTCCCTCTCCCAGCTGCCAGTACTCTTTCTGTCTCTCTCTCTCCCGGCTCCCGGTACTTGCTCCCTTCAGCTCCCGGTATACTCTCTCCCACAACTTCCAGTACTCTCTTTCCCCCAGCTCCCGGTACTCTCTCTCCCACAGCTCCCGTATTACTTTCTCTCAACACCCGGTACTCTCTCTCGCCCCAGCTCCTGGTACTCTCTCTCCCCCAGCTCTCGGTACTCTCTCTCTCTCTCCCTCTGCTCCCGGTACTCTCTCCTCCAACTCCCGGTACTCTCCCTTTCTCGCCCAGCTTCCTGTACTCTCTCTGCCCCGGCTCCCTGTACTCTCTGTCTCTCTCCCAGCACCCGGTACTCTGTCTCTCCCAGCTCACTATACTATCTCCCCCAGATCCCAGTACTCTCTCTTTGTTCCGGCTCTCGGTATTCTGTCTGCCCCAACTCACAGTACTCTCACTCTCTCCCAAATCCTGGCATTCTCTCCCCCCATCTCCCTGTACTCTCTCTCTCCCAGCTCCCGGTACCATCTCTCTCCCAGCTCCCAGTACACTCTCTCCCAGCTACCAGTACTCACTCTCTCTCCCTCTGCTCCTGGTACTCTCTCTGTCTCCCAGTTCCCAGTACTCTCTCTCCCAGCTCCCAGTACTCTCTCTCTCTCCTTCTGCTCCCGGTACCATCTTTCTCCCTGCCCCCGGTACTCTCTCTACAACAGCTCTCGGTACTCTCTCCCCCTGAGCTCTTGGCACAGGCTCTCCCAACTCCCGGTACTCACTCTTCCGCAGTTCCCAGAACTCTCCCCGCGGCTCCCAATATTCTCTCTTTCTCCCTGCTCTCAGTGCTCTCTCTGCCCCAGCTCGCAGTACTCTCTCTCCCCCCAGCTCGCAGTACTCTCTCTCTCTGCTCCCAGTACTCTCTCTCACCCAGCTCGCAGTACTCTCTCTCACCCAGCACACAGTGCTCTCTCTCTCAGCTCCCGATACCCTCTCTCCCAGCTCCCAGTACTCTCTCTCACTCCCAGCTCCCGGTACTCTCCCAGCTCTCGGTACTCTCTCTCGCAGCTCACAGTACTCTCTCCTAATGCTCCCAGTACTCTTCCCCCCTGGCTCCCAGTACTCTCTCTTTCTCCGAGCTCCTGGTTCTCACAGTGTGTCCCAGCTGACAGTACTCGCTCTCTCTCCCAGCTCACGGAACTATCTCCCCCAGCTCCCTGTACTCTTTTCCCAGCTCCCTGTACTCTCTCCCTCCCAGCTCCCTGTACTCTCTCCCTCCCAGCTCCCGGTGTTCTCTCTCTCTCTCCCTCTCCCACAGTTCCTGGTACTCTCTCTCCCTGAGCTCTCTGTACGTTCTCTCTCTCTGTCTCCCCAAGCTCCTGGTACTCTCACTACCCCAGCACCCTGTACTCTCTCTCTCCCAACTCTCTGTACTCTCTCCCCCAGCTCCCCATACTCTCTCTCTCCCAACTCCCGGTACCCTCTCTCCCACAACTCCCAGTACTCTCTCTTGCCCAGCTCCCAGTACTCTCTCTTGCACAGCTTTCGGTACTCTCCCTCTCTCTATCCCTCAGCTCCCGGTACTCTCACTGTCTCCCCCAGATCCTGGTACTCTCTCTCTCTCCCAGCTCCCAGTACTCTCTCTCACTCCCAGCTACCGGTACTCTCCCAGCTCTCGGTCCTCTCTCTCCCAGCTCACAGTGCTCTCTCCTAATGCTCCCAGTACTCTCCCCCCTGGCTCTTGGTACACTCTCTTTCTCCAAGCTCCTGGTTCTCACAGTGTGTCCCAGCTGACAGTACTCGCTCTCTCTCCCAGCTCACGGCACTATCTCCCCCAGCTCCCTGTACTATCTCCCCCAGCTCCCTGTACTATCTCCCCCAGCTCCCTGTACTATCTCCCCCAGCTCCCTGTACTCTCTCTCCCAGCTCCCGGTACTGTCTCTCTCCCAGTTCCTGGTACTCTCTCTATAGCCCAGGTCCCGGTACTCTCTCCCAGCTCACGATACACTCTCTCGCCCAGGTCCCAGTACTCTCTCTTCCCCAGCTCTCGGTCCTCTCTCTGTCACCCATCTCCCTGCACTCTCCCTCTCCCAGCTCCCGGTACTCTCTCTCTCTCTCTCTCTATCCCTCAGCTCCCAGTACTCTATCACTCTTCCATCCAGCTCCCAGTACTCTCTTTCTCCCGAGCTTCCAGTTCGCTCTCTCCCAGCTCCCGGTACTCTCTCTCCCAGCTCCCGGTACTCTCTCTCCCAGCTCCCGGTACTCTCTCTCCCAGCTCCCGGTACTCTCTCTCCCAGCTCCCAGTACTCCCACTCCCACAGCTTCCGGTACTCTCTTTCTCCCAACACCCAATACTCTCTCTCTCTCCTATTACCCTGTACTCTCTCTCCCTCCAGCTCCCAGTACTCTCTTTCTCCCAGCTCCCGGTACTCTCTCCCTCTCCCAACACCCAGTACTCTCTCTCTCCCTCAGCTGACGGTACTCTCTCTGACTCCCAGCTCCTGGTACTCTCTCTCTCTCTCCATCAGCTCCCAGTACTCCATTACCCACCATCCAGCTCGCAGTACTTTCTTTCTCCCCAGCTCCCAGTACTCTCTACCCCCTAGCTCCTGGTACTCTCTCTGCCCCAGCTTCCAGTACTCGCTCTCTCTCTCCCCCAGCTCCCGGCATTCTCTCCCCCAGCCCCTGGTACTCTCTCTGCCCCAGCTCCCAGTTCTCTCTCTCTTCCACAACTCCCAGTACTCACCCTGCCCCAGCTCCCTGTACTCTCTCTCTCTCTCTCTCTCTCTCTCAACTCCCAGTATTCTCTGTCCATGCTCCCGGTACTCTCTCTCTCCCAGCACCCTGTACTCTCTCTCTCTCTCTCTGTTCCGCTCAGCTTGCAGTACTCTCTGTCCCAGTTCCCAGTACTCTCTCTCCCAGCTCCCGGTACACTCTCTCTCCCAGCACCCTGTACTCTCTCTCTCTCTCTCTGTTCCCCTCAGCTTGCAATACTCTCTGTCCCAGTTCCCCGTACTCTCTCTCCCAGCTCCCAGTACTCTCTCTCTCAGCTCCAAGCACTCTCTCTCTCCCATCTCGCAGTACTTTCTCTCTCACCTCCCGATACTCTCTCCCCCAGCTCCCAATACATTCTCTCGGCCAGGTCCCGGTATTCTCTCTCCCCCAGCTCCCAGATCTCTCTTTCCCCCAGCTCCCTGTACTCTCTCACACAGCTCTCGGTACTCTCTTTCTCCCATCTCCTGGTACTCTCTCTCCCCAAGCTCCTAGTACTTTCTCTCTCTCTCCCCCAGCTCCCAGTACTCTCCCTCTCTCTCTCCCAGCTCCCTGTACTCTCTGTCTACCAGCTCCCGGCACTCTCGCCCCCAGCTTCCAGTACTCTCTCACCCAGCTCTCGGTACTCTCTCTCTCTCTCTCTCTCTCTCTCTTCCCCAGCTCCCGGAGCACACCCTCTCTTTCCCTCAGCTCCTGATACTCTCTCTCCCAGCTCCCGGTACACTTGATCCCACAGCTCCCGGTATTACTTTCTCTCAACACCCGGTACTCTCTCTCGCCCCAGCTCCTGGTACTCTCTCTCGCCCCAGCTCCCGGTACTCACCCTCTCTTTCCCTGAGCTCCCGATACTCTCTCCGCCAGCTCCCTGTACTCTCTCTCTCCCAGCTCCCTGTACTCTCTCTCTCCCAGCTCCCGGTACTCTCTCTGCCTCAGCTCCCGGTACTCTCTCTCTCTCCCAGCTCCCGGTACTCTCTCCCTCACATCTCCCGGTACTCTCTCTCCCACAACTCCCAGTACTCTCTTTCTCCCATCTCCTGGTACTCTCTCTCGCCCCAGCTCCTGGTACTCTCTCTCGCCCCAGCTCCTGGTACTCTCTCTCGCCCCAGCTCCTGGTACTCTCTCTCGCCCCAGCTCCTGGTACTCTCTCTCCCCCCAGCTCCTGGTACTCTCTCTCCCCCGGCTCCCTGTACTCTCTGTCTCTCTCCCAGCACCCGGTACTCTGTCTCTCCCAGCTCCCTGTACTCTCTCTCTCCCAGCTCCCTGTACTCTCTCTCTCCCAGCTCCCTGTACTCTCTCTCGCCCCAGCTCCTGGTACTCTCTCTCCCCCCAGCTCCTGGTACTCTCTCTCCCCCCAGCTCCTGGTACTCTCTCTCCCCTAGCTCCCTGTACTCTCTCTCTCTCCCAGCTCACTATACTCTCTCCCCCAGCTCCCGGTACTCTCTCTGCTCCAGCACCCAGTACTCTCTCTCTCTCCCAGCTGCCTGTACTCTCTCCCCTAGCTCCCTGTACTCTCTCTCTCTCTCTCTCTCTCAGCTCACTATACTCTCTCCCCCAGCTCCCGGTACTCTCTTTCTCTCTCTCTCTCTTCCCCAGCTCCCAGTACTCTCTCTCTCTCCCCCTGCTCCCGGTACTCTCCCTCTCTTTCCCTCAGCTCCTGGTACTCTCTCCTCCAGCTACCTGTACTGTCTCTCTCCCAGCCCCCTGTACTCTCTCCCCCTGGTCCCGGTACTTACTCACTCTCTCTCTCTCTCTCTCTCTCTCTCCCCCCCAGCTCCAGGTACTCTCCCTCTTTCTCCCCGAGCTCCTGGTACTCTGCCCCAGCTCCCAGTACTCTCTCTCTCTCTCTCTCCCTCCCAGCTCACTATACTATCTCCCCCAGCTCCCTGTACTCTCTCTCCCAGCTCACTATACTATCTCCCCCAGCTCCCTGTACTCTCTCTCTCAGCTCACTATACTCTCTCCCCCAGATCCCAGTACTCTCTTTCTTCCGGCTCTCAGTACTCTGTCTGCCCCAACTCACAGTACTCTCACTCTCTCCCAAATCCTGGCATTCTCTCCCCCCATCTCCCTGTACTCTCTCTCTCCCAGCTCCCGGTACCATCTCTCTCGCAGCTCCCAGTACTCTCTCTCTCTCGCTCTGCTCCCAGTACCATCTCTCTCCCTGCCCCCGGTACTCTCTCTACCACAGCTCTCGGTACTCTCTCCCCCTGAGCTCTTGGCACAGGCTCTCCCAACTCCCGGTACTCACTCTTCCGCAGTTCCCAGTACTCTCCCCGCGGCTCCCGATATTCTCTCTTTCTCACTGCTCTCAGTGCTCTCTCTGCCCCAGCTCACAGTACTCTCTCTCCCCCCAGCTCGCAGTACTCTCTCTCTCTGCTCCCGATACCCTCTCTCCCAGCTCCCGGTACTCTCCCAGCTCTCGGTCCTCTCTCTCCCAGCTCACAGTGCTCTCTCCTAATGCTCCCAGTACTCTCCCCCCTGGCTCTTGGTACACACTCTTTCTCCAAGCTCCTGGTTTTGACAGTGTGTCCCAGCTGACAGTACTCGCTCTCTCTCCCAGCTCACAGCACTATCTCCCCCAGCTCCCTGTACTCTCTCTCCCAGCTCCCAGTACTGTCTCTCTCCCAGTTCCTGGTACTCTCTCTCTAGCCCAGGTCCCGGTACTCTCTCCCAGCTCACGATACACTCTCTCGCCCAGGTCCCAGTACTCTCTCTTCCCCAGCTCTCGGTCCTCTCTCTGTCACTCATCTCCCTGCACTCTCCCTCTCCCAGCTCCCGGTACTCTCTCCCTCTCTCTCTCTATCCCTCAGCTCCCAGTACTCTATCACTCTTCCATCCAGCTCCCAGTACTCTTTCTCCCGAGCTTCCAGTTCGCTCTCTCCCAGCTCCCAGTACTCTCTCTCCCAGCTCCCGGTACTCTCTCTCCCAGCTCCCAGTACTCTCTCTCCCAGCTCCCAGTACTCCCTCTCCCACAGCTTCCGGTACTCTCTTTCTCCCAACACCCAGTCCTCTCTCTCTCTCCCAGCTCCTGGTCCTCTCTCTCCCAGCTCCTGGTACTCTCTCTCCCAGCTCCCGGTACTCCCTCTCCCACAGCTTCCGGTACTCTCTTTCTCCCAACACCCAGTACTCTCTCTCTCTCCCAGCTCCTGGTACTCCCTCTCCCACAGCTTCCGGTACTCTCTTTCTCCCAACACCCAGTACTCTCTCTCTCTCCCAGCTCCCAGTACTCTCTCACCCACAGCTTCCGGTACTCTCTTTCTCACAACACCTAATACTCTCTCTGCCCCGAGCTTCTGGTACTCTCTCCCTGCTCCTGGTACTCTCGCTCTCCCAGCTCCCTCTACCCTCTCTCCCTCAGCTCTCGGCACACCCTCTCCAAGCTGCCAGTACTCTCTCTCTTCCAACTCCCGGTTCTCTTTCCGGCAGCTCCCAGTTTTCTCTCCCTCTCCCAGCTCCCAGCACTCTGTCTCCCAGCTCCTGGAACTCTCTATCTCCCAGCTCTCGGTACTCTCTCCCTTTCCCAACTCCCAGTACTCTCTCTCTCCCTCAGCTGACGGTACTCCCTCTGACTCCCAGCTCCTGGTACTCTCTCTCATCCAGCTCTCGGTACTCTCTCCCTCTCCCAACTCCCAGTACTCTCTCCCTCAGCTGAAGGTACTCTCTCTGACTCCCAGCTCCTGGTACTCTCTCTCTCTCTCCATCAGCTCCCAGTACTCCATTACCCACCATCCAGCTCGCAGTACTTTCTTTCTCCCCAGCTCCCAGTACCCTCTACCCACTAGCTCCTGGTACTCTCTCTGCCCCAGCTTCCAGTACTCGCTCTCTCTCTCCCCCAGCTCCCGGCATTCTCTCCCCCAGCCCCTGGTACTCTCTCTGCCCCAGCTCCCAGTTCTCTCTCTCTTCCACAACTCCCAGTACTCACTCTGCCCCAGCTCCCTGTACTCTCTCTCTCTCTCTCAACTCCCAGTATTCTCTGTCCACGCTCCCGGTACTCTCTCTCTCCCAGCACACTGTACTCTCTCTCTCTCTCTCTGTTCCCCTCAGCTTGCAGTACTCTCTGTCCCAGTTCCCCATACTCTCTCTCCCAGCTCCCAGTACTCTCTCTCCCAGCTCCCAGTACTCTCTCACTCAGCTCCCAGCACTCTCTCTCTCTCCCATCTCGCAGTACTTTCTCTCTCACCTCCCGATACTCTCTCCGCCAGCTCCCAATACATTCTCTCGGCCAGGTCCCGGTATTCTCTCTCCCCCAGCTCCCAGTACTCTCCCTCTCACTCTCTCCCAGCTCCCTGTACTCTCTGTCTACCAGCTCCCGGCACTCTCGCCCCCAGCTTCCAGTACTCTCTCACCCAGCTCTCGGTACTCTCTCTTTCTCTCTCTCTTCCCCAGCTCCTGATACTCTCTCCCCCAGCTCCCAGTACTCTCTCTGCTTCAGCTCCCAGTAGTCTCTCTCTCTCCCAGCTCCCAGTACTCTCTCTGCCCCAGCTCCCGGTACTCTCACTCTCCCAGCTCCCGGTACTCTCTTTGCTTCAGCTCCCAGTAGTCTCTCTCTCTCCCAGCTCCCAGTACTCTCTCTGCCCCAGCTCCCGGTACTCTCACTCTCCCAGCTCCCGGTACTCTCTCTGCCCCAGCTCCCAGTACTTTCTCTGTCTCCCGGCTCCTTGTACTCTCTGTCTCCCAGCTCCCGGCTATCTCTCTCTCTCACCCAGCTCCCAGTACTTTCTCTCTCCCAGTTCCCGGCACACTCTCTCCCACAGCTCCTAGTACTCTCTCTCTCTCACCCAGCTCCCAGTACTCTCCCTCTCCCAGCTCCCAGTACTCTTTCTGTCTCTCTCTCTCCCGGCTCCCGGTACTTGCTCCCTTCAGCTCCCGGTATACTCTCTCCCACAACTCCTGGTATTACTTTCTCTCAACACCCGGTACTCTCTCTCGCCCCAGCTCCTGCTACTCTCTCTCCCCCAGCTCTCGGTACTCTCTCTCTCTCTCCCTCTGCTCCCGGTACTCTCTCCTCCAACTCCCGGCACTCACCCTTTCTCGCCCAGCTTCCTGTACTCTCTCTGCCCTGGCTCCCTGTGCTCTCTGTCTCTCTCCCAGCACCCAGTACTCTGTCTCTCCCAGCTCCCGGTACTCTCTCCCCCAGGTCCCGGTACTTACTCTCTCCCTCTCTCTGTCTCTCTCCCCCAGATCCTGGTACTCTCCCTCTCTTTCTCTCTCTCTCTCCCCCAGCTCCCAGTATTCTCCCTCTTTCTCTCCCAGCTCCTGGTACTCTCTCTGCTCCAGCACCCAGTACTCTCTCTCTCTTCCAGCTGCCTGTACTCTCTCCCCTAGCTCTCTGTACTCTCTCTCTCTCTCTCCCAGCTCACTATACTCTCTCCCCCAGCTCCTGGTACTCTCTCTGCCCCAGCACCCAGTACTCGCTCTCTCCCCCAGCTGCCTGTACTCTCTCCCCTAGCTCCCTGTACTCTCTCTCTCTCTCTCCCAGCTCACTATACTCTCTCCCCCAGCTCCTGGTACTCTCTCTCTCCCAGCTGCCTGTACTCTCTCCCCTAGCTCCCTGTACTCTCTCTCTCTCTCTCCCAGCTCACTATACTCTCTCCCCCAGCTCCCGGTACTCACTCTGCTCCAGCACCCAGTACTCTCTCTCTCCCAGCTCCCTGTACTCTCTCACCCAGCTCACGATACTCTCTTTCTCTCTCTCTCTCTCCCCCTGCTCCCGGTACTCTGCCTCTCTTTCCCTCAGCTCCTGATTCTCTCCCAGCCCCCTGTACTCTCTTCCCCTGGTCCCGGTACTTACTCACTCTCTCTCTCTCTCTTTCTCTCTCCCCCCCAGCTTCTGGTACTCTCCCTCTCTTTCTCTCTCCCTCTCTTGCCTAGCTCCAGGTACTCTCCCTCTTTCTCCCTGAGCTCCTGCTACTCTGCCCCAGCTCCCAGTACTCTCTCTCTCTCTTCCAGCTCACTATACTATCTCCCCCAGCTCCCTGTACTCTCTCTCTCTCTCTCCCAGCTCACTATACTATCTCCCCCAGCTCCCTGTACACTCTCTCTCAGCTCACTGTACTCTCTCCCCCAGCTCCCAGTACTCTCTCTTTCTTCCGGCTCTCGGTACTCTGTCTGCCCCAACTCACAGTACTCTCACTCTCTCCCAAATCCTGCCATTCTCTCCCCCAGCTCCCGGTACCATCTCTCTCCCAGCTCCCGTTACCATCTCTCTCTCCCTCTGCTCCCGGTACTCTCTCTCTCTCCCAGTTCCCAGTACTCTCTCTCCCAGTTCCCAGTACTCTCTCTCTCTCCCTCTGCTCCCGGTACCATCTCTCTCCCTGCCCCCGGTACTCTCTCTACTACAGCTCTCGGTACTCTCTCCCCCTGAGCTCTTGGCACAGGCTCTCCCAACTCCCGGTACTCACTTCTCCGCATTTCCCAGTACTCTCCCCGCGGCTCCCAATATTCTCTCTTTCTCCCTGCTCTCAGTGCTCTCTCTGCCCCTGCTCCCAGTACTCTCTCTCACCCAGCACACAGTACTCTCTCTCTCAGCTCCCGATACCCTCTCTCCCAGCTCCCGGTACTCTCTCTCCCTCAGTTCTCGGCACTCCCTTTCCCAGTTCCCAGTACTCTCTCTCACTCCCAGCTCCCGGTACTCTCCCAGCTCTCGGTACTCTCTCCCGCAGCTCACAGTACTCTCTCCTAATGCTCCCAATACTCTCCCCCCTGGCTCCCAGTACTCTCTCTTTCTCCCAGCTCCTGGTTCTCACAGTGTGTCCCAGCTGACAGTACTCGCTCTCTCTCCCAGCTCACGGCACTATCTCCCCCAGCTCCCTGTACTATCTCCCCCAGCTCCCTGTACTCTCTCTCCCAGCTCCCAGTACTGTCTCTCTCCCAGGTCCTGGTACTCTCTCGATAGCCCAGGTCCCGGTACTCTCTCCCAGCTCACGATACATTCTCTCGCCCAGGTCCCAGTACTCTCTCTTCCCCAGCTCTCGGTCCTCTCTCGGTCACCCATCTCCCTGCACTCTCCCTCTCCCAGCTCCCGGTACTCTCTCTCTCTCTCTCTCTCTATCCCCTCAGCTCCCAGTACTCTATCACTCTTCCATCCAGCTCCCAGTACTCTCTTTCTCCCGAGCTTCCGGTTCGCTCTCTCCCAGCTCCCGGTACTCTCTTTCTCCCAACACCCAGTACTCTCTCTCTCTCCCAGCTCCTAGTACTCCCTCTCCCACAGCTTCCGGTACTCTCTTTCTCCCAATACCCAATACTCTCTCTCTCTCCCATTACCCTGTACTCTCTCTCCCTCCAGCTCCCAGTACTCTCTCTCTCCCAGCTCCTGGTACTCTCTCTCCCCCAGCTCCGAGTACTCTCTCTCCCCCAGCTCCGAGTACTCTCTCTCCCCCAGCTCCAAGTAATCTCTCTCCCCCAACTCCCAGTACTCTCTCTCCCCAGCTTCCAGTATTCTCTCTCCCTCAGCTACCAGTCCACTCTCTCCCCCAACTCGCGGTACTCTCTCTCCCCCCACAACTCCCAGTATTCTCTCTCCCTCAGCTTCCAGTATTCTGTCTCCCCCAAGCTACCAGTCCACTCTCTCCCCCAACTTGCGGTACTCTCTCTCCCCCCCCCAACTCCCGGTACATTCTCTCTCCCAACTACCGGTACTCTCTCTCCCCCCAGCTCCTGGTCCCTCTCTCCCAGCTCTCCGTACCCACGCTCCCTCAGTTCTCAGCACACCCTCTCCCAGATTCCGGTACACTCTCTCTCCTAACTCCGGGAAATCTCTCTCCCGCAGCTCCGAGTACTCTCTCTGCCTGCTCCCAGTACTCTCTCTCCCAGCTCCCAGTACTCTCTCTCTCTCCCTCTGCTCCCGGTACTCTCTCTGTCTCCCAGTTCCCAGTACTCCCTCTCCCACAGCTCTCGGTACTCTCTCTCTCTCTCTCTCTCCCTCTGCTCCCGATACTCTTTCCCTCAACTCCCGGTACCTTCTCTCCCACAGCTCCCAGTACTTTCTCTTTCTCGCCCAGCTCCCTGTACTTTCACTGCCCCGGCTCCCTGTACTCTCCCTCTCTCCCAGCACCCGGTACTCTGTCACTCTCAGCTCCCGGTACTCTCTCCCCCAGGTCCCGGTACATTCTCTCTCTCTCTCTCTCTCTCTCTGTCTCTCCCAAGGCTCCTGATACTCTCTCTCCCCCAGCTCCTGGTACTCTCCCTCTCTTTCCCTCTCTCTCTCCCCCAGCTCCTGGTACTCTGCCTCTTTCTTCTCCAGCTCCTGGTACTCTCTCTGCCCCATCTCCCAGTACTCTCTCTCTCTCTCCCAGCTCACTATACCCTCTCCCCCAGCTCCCGGTACTCTCTGTCTCCCAACACCCAGTACTCTCTCTCCCCCCCAGCTCCTGGTACCCTCCCTCCCAAAGCTCCCGGTACTCTCTTTCTCACAACAGCCAGTACTCTCTCTCACCCCAGCTCCCAGTACTCTCCCTCTTTCTACCCCAGCTCCTGGTACTCTCTCTGCCCCAGTTTTCAGTACTCAGTCTCTCTCCCAGCTCCCTGTACTCTCTCTCTCCCCCAGCTCCCTGTACTCTCTCCCCCAGCTCCCTGTACTCTCTCCCCCAGCTCCCTGTTATCTCTCTCTCCCAGCTCCCGGTGCTGTCTCCCTCCCAGCTCCTGGTGCTCTCTCTCTCTCTCCCCCAGCTGCCTGTACTCTCTCTCTCTCTCTCCCCCAGCTGCCTGTACTCTCTCTCTCTCTCCCCCAGCTCCCTGTACTCTCTCTCTCCCAGCTCCCTGTACTCTCTCTCTCCCAGCTCCCTGTACTCTCTCTCTCCCAGCTTCCTGTACTCACTCTCTCCCAGCTCCCTGTACTCTCTCTCCCCCAGCTCCCTGTACTCTCTCCCCCAGCTCCCTGTACTCTCTGTCTCCCCCAGCTCCCTGTACTCTCTCTCTCCCCAAGCTACCTGTACTG
The DNA here is from genome assembly GCF_036365525.1 of Heterodontus francisci. Lineage (NCBI taxonomy): Eukaryota > Metazoa > Chordata > Chondrichthyes > Heterodontiformes > Heterodontidae > Heterodontus > Heterodontus francisci. The sequence continues at coordinate 27,479,927 of NC_090399.1, forward strand.
TCTCCCCCCAGCTCCCTGTACTCTCTCTTTCCCAGCTCCCGGTGCTGTCTCCCTCCCAGCTCCTGGTGCTCTCTCTCTCTCTCTCTCTCTCCCGATACTCTCTCCCCCAGCTCCCAGTACTTTCTCTCTGCTCCAGTTCCCGGTACTCTCTGTCTCTCCCCCCAGCTCCCTGTACTTTCTCTCCATCTCTCTTCCCCAGTTCCTGGTACTCTCTGTCTCTCCCCCCAGCTCCCAATACTCTCTCCCCCAGCTCCATGTACTCTCTCTCTCCCAGCACCCGGTACTCTCTCTCCCCCAGCTCCCTGTACTCTCTCACACAGCTCTTGGTACTCTCTTTCTCTCTCTCTTCCCCAGCTCCCGGTAGTCTCTCTGCCCCAGCTCCCAGTACTTTCTCTGTCTCCCGGCTCCTTGTACTCTCTGTCTCCGAGCTCCCAGCAATCTCTCTCTCTCTCTCTCTCACCCAGCTCCCAGTACTTTCTCTCTCCCACAGCTCCCGGTATTACTTTCTCTCAACACCCGGTACTCTCTCTCGCCCCAGCTCCTGCTACTCTCTCTCCCCCAGCTCTCGGTACTCTCTCTCTCTCTCCCTTTGCTCCCGGTACTCTCTCCTCCAACTCCCGGCACTCTCCCTTTCTCGCCCAGCTTCCTGTACTCTCTCTGCCCCGGCTCCCTGTACTCTCTGTCTCTCTCCCAGCACCCGGTACTCTGTCTCTCCCAGCTCCCGGTACTCTCTCCCCCAGGTCCCGGTACTTACTCTCTCCCTCTCTCTGTCTCTCCCAGAGCTCCTCGTACTCTCTCTCCCCCAGATCCTGGTACTCTCCCTCTCTTTCTCTCTCTCTCTCTCTCTCCCCCAGCTCCCAGTATTCTCCCTCTTTCTCTCCCAGCTCCTGGTACTCTCTCTGCTCCAGAACCCAGTACTCTCTCTCTCTTCCAGCTGCCTGTACTCTCTCCCCTAGCTCTCTGTACTCTCTCTCTCTCTCTCCCAGCTCACTATACTCTCTCCTCCAGCTCCTGGTACTCTCTCTGCCCCAGCACCCAGTACTCACTCTCTCCCCCAGCTGCCTGTACTCTCTCCCCTACCTCCCTGTACTCTCTCTCTCTCTCTCTCTCTCCCAGCTCACTATACTCTCTCCCCCAGCTCCTGGTACTCTCTCTCTCCCAGCTGCCTGTACTCTCTCCCCTAGCTCCCTGTACTCTCTCTCTCCCAGCTCAATATGCTCTCTCCCCCAGCTCCCAGGACTCACTCTGCTCCAGCACCCAGTACTCTCTCTCTCTCTCTCTCTCTCCCAGCTCCCTGTACTCTCTCACCCAGCTCACTATACTCTCTTTCTCTCTCTCTCTCTCTCTCTCTCTCCCCCTGCTCCCGGTACTCTGCCTCTCTTTCCCTCAGCTCCTGATACTCTCTCCTCCAGCTCCCTGTACTGTCTCTCTCCCAGCCCGCTGTACTCTCTCCCCCTGGTCCCGGTACTTACTCACTCTCTCTCTCTCTCCCCCCCCCCAGCTTCTGGTACTCTCCCTCTCTTTCTCTCTCTCTCTCGCCCAGCTCCAGGTACTCTACCTCTTTCTCCCCGAGCTCCTGCTACTCTGCCCCAGCTCCCAGTACTCTCTCTCTCTCTCCCAGCTCACTATACTATCTCCCCCAGCTCCCCGTACTCTCTCTCTCAGCTCACTATACTCTCTCCCCCAGCTCCCAGTACTCTCTCTCTCTCTCCCAGCTCACTATACTATCTCCCCCAGCTCCCTGTACTCTCTCTCCCAGCTCACTATACTATCTCCCCCAGCTCCCTGTACTCTCTCTCTCAGCTCACTATACTCTCTCCCCCAGATCCCAGTACTCTCTCTTTCTTCCGGCTCTCGGTACTCTGTCTGCCCCAACTCACAGTACTCTCACTCTCTCCCAAATCCTGGCATTCTCTTCCCCAGCTCCCTGTACTCTCTCTCTCCCAGCTCCCGGTACCATCTCTCTCCCAGCTCCCGGTACCATCTCTCTCCCAGCTCCCGGTACCATCTCTCTCTCCCTCTGCTCCCGGTACTCTCTCTGTCTCCCAGATCCCAGTACTCTCTCTCCCAGCTCCCAGTACTCTCTCTCTCTCCCTCTGCTCCCGGTACCATCTCTCTCCCTGCCCCCGGTACTCTCTCTACCACAGCTCTCGGTACTCTGTCCCCCTGAGCTCTTGGCACAGGCTCTCCCAACTCCCGGTACTCTCTCTCCCTCAGTTCTCGGCACACCCTTTCCCAGCTCCCAGTACTCTCTCTCACTCCCAGCTCCCGGTACTCTCCCAGCTCTCGGTACTCTCTCTCGCAGCTCACAGTACTCTCTCCGAATGCTCCCAGTACTCTTCCCCCCTGGCTCCCAGTACTCTCTCTTTCTCCCAGCTCCTGGTTCTCACAGTGTGTCCTAGCTGACAGTACTCGCTCTCTCTCCCAGCTCACGGCACTATCTCCCCCAGCTCCCTGTACTCTCTCCCCCAGCTCCCTGTACTCTCTCCCTCCCAGCTCCCGGTGTTCTCTCTGTCTCCCTCTCCCACAGTTCCTGGTACTCTCTCTCCCTGAGCTCTCTGTACGTTCTCTCTCTCTGTCTCCCCAAGCTCCTGGTACTCTCACTACCCCAGCTCCCTGTACTCTCTCTCTCCCAACTCTCTGTACTCTCTCCCCCAGCTCCCCATACTCTCTTTCTCCCAACTCCCAGTACTCTCTCTCCCACAACTCCCAGTACTCTCTCTTGCCCAGCTCCCAGTACTCTCTCTTGCACAGCTTTCGGTACTCTCCCTCTCTCTATCACTCAGCTCCCGGTACTCTCACTGTCTCCCCCAGATCCTGGTACTCTCTCTCTCTCCCAGCTCCCAGTACTCTCTCTCACTCCCAGCTACCGGTACTCTCCCAGCTCTCGGTCCTCTCTCTCCCAGCTCACAGTGCTCTCTCCTAATGCTCCCAGTACTCTCCCCCCTGGCTCTTGATACACTCTCTTTCTCCAAGCTCCTGGTTCTCACAGTGTGTCCCAGCTGACAGTATTTGCTCTCTCTCCCAGCTCACGGCACTATCTCCCCCAGCTCCCTGTACTATCTCCCCCAGCTCCCTGTACTATCTCCCCCAGCTCCCTGTACTCTCTCTCCCAGCTCCCAGTACTGTCTCTCTCCCAGTTCCAGGTACTCTCTCTATAGCCCAGGTCCCGGTACTCTCTCCCAGCTCACGATACACTTTCTCGCCCAGGTCCCAGTACTCTCTCTTCCCCAGCTCTCGGTCCTCTCTCTGTCACCCATCTCCCTGCACTCTCCCTCTCCCAGCTCCCGGTACTCTCTCTCTCTCTCTCTCTCTCTATCCCTCAGCTCCCAGTACTCTATCACTCTTCCATCCAGCTCCCAGTACTCTCTTTCTCCCGAGCTCCCGGTACTCTCTCTCCCAGCTCCCGGTACTCTCTCTCCCAGCTCCCGGTACTCTCTTTCTCCCAACACCCAGTACTCTCTCTCCCAGCTCCTCGTACTCCTTCTCCCACAGCTTCCGGTACTCTCTTTCTCCCAACACCCAATACTCTCTCTCTCTCCCATTACCCTGTACTCTCTCTCCCTCCAGCTCCCAGTACTCTCTTTCTCCCAGCTCCCGGTACTCTCTCTCCCCTGAGCTTCCGGTTCCTTCTCTCCCAGCTCCTGGTACTCTCTCTCCCAGCTCCCGGTACTCTCTTTCTCCCAACACCCAGTACTCTCTCTCACTCCCAGCTCCCAGTACTCCCTCTCCCACAGCTTCCAGTACTCTCTTTCTCCCAGCTCTCGGTACTCTCTCCCAACTCCCAGTACTCTCTCTCTCCCTCAGCTGACGGTACTCTCTCTGACTCCCAGCTCCTGGTACTCTCTCTCTCTCTCCATCAGCTCCCAGTTCTCCATTACCCACCATCCAGCTCGCAGTACTTTCTTTCTCCCCAGCTCCCAGTACTCTCTACCCCTTAGCTCCTGGTACTCTCTCTGCCCCAGCTTCCAGTACTCGCTCTCTCTCTCCCCCAGCTCCCGGCATTCTCTCCCCCAGCCCCTGGTACTCTCTCTGCTCCAGCTCCCAGTTCTCTCTCTCTTCCACAACTCCCAGTACTCACTCTGCCCCAGCTCCCTGGACTCTCTCGCTCTCTCTCAACTCCCAGTATTCTCTGTCCACGCTCCCGGTACTCTCTCTCTCCCAGCACCCTGTACTCTCTCTCTCTCTCTCTCTTCCCCTCAGCTTGCAGTACTCTCTCTCCCAGTTCCCAGTACTCTCTCTCCCAGCTCCCAGTACTCTCTCTCCCAGCTCCCAGTACTCTCTCTCTCTCAGCTCCCAGCACTCTCTCTCTCCCATCTCGCAGTACTTTCTCTCTCACCTCCCGATACTCTCTCCCCCAGCTCCCAATACATTCTCACGGCCAGGTCCCGGTATTCTCTCTCCCCCTGCTCCCAGAACTCTCTCTCCCCCAGCTCTCAGAGCTCTCTCTCTCTCTCCCAGCTCCTGGTACTCTCTCTCTCCCAGCTCCCAGTACCCTCCCTCCCTCAGCTCTTGGCACACCCTCTCGCAGCTTCCAGTACTCTCTTTCTCTTTCCCAGCTCCCAGTACTCTCTCTGCCTGCTCCCAGTACTCTTCCCACGGGTTCCCAGTACTCTCTCTTCCTGCTCCCAGTACTCTTCCCACTGGCTCCCAGTACTCTCTCTTTCTCCCAGCTCCCAGTACTCACTATGTCCCAGCTCACAGTACTCTCTCTCTCCCCCAGCTCCCGGCCCTCTCTCCCCCAGCTCCCGGCCCTCTCTCCCCCAGCTCCCGGCCCTCTGTCTCCCCCAGCTCCCGGCCCTCTGTCTCCCCCAGCTCCCGGCCCTCTGTCTCCCCCAGCTCCCGGCCCTCTGTCTCCCCCAGCTCCCGGCCCTCTGTCTCCCCCAGCTCCCGGCCCTCTGTCTCCCCCAGCTCCCGGCCCTCTGTCTCCCCCAGCTCCCGGCCCTCTGTCTCCCCCAGCTCCCGGCCCTCTGTCTCCCCCAGCTCCCGGCCCTCTGTCTCCCCCAGCTCCCGGCCCTCTGTCTCCCCCAGCTCCCGGTACTCTGTCTCCCCCAGCTCCCGGTACTCTGTCTCCCCCAGCTCCCGGTACTCTGTCTCCCCCAGCTCCCGGTACTCTGTCTCCCCCAGCGCTCGGTACTCTTTTTCTCTCCCAGCTCCCGGTACTCTCCCTCCCCTGGCTCCCAGTTATCTCTCCTTCTCCCAGCTCTCGGTACTCTCTCTCCCTCAGCTCCCAGTACTCTCTTTCTCCCAACACCTGGTACTCACTCTCCCAGCTCCCGGTACTCTCTCTCTCCCAGCTCCCGCTACCCACTCTCCCTCAGCTATTGGCACACTCCCAATTCCTGGTACTCTCTCTCCCCCAGCTCCTGGTACTCTCCCTCTCTTTCTCCCTCTCTCTTCCCCAGCTCTCGGTCCTCTCTCTGTCACCCATCTCCCTGCACTCTCCCTCTCCCAGCTCCCGGTACTCTCTCTCTCTCTCTCTCTATCCCTCAGCTCCCAGTACTCTATCACTCTTCCATCCAGCTCCCAGTACTCTCTTTCTCCCGAGCTTCCAGTTCGCTCTCTCCCAGCTCCCGGTACTCTCTCTCCCAGCTCCCGGTACTCTCTTTCTCCCAACACCCACTACTCTCTCTCTCTCCCAGCTCCTAGTACTCCCTCTCCCACAGCTTCCAGTACTCTCTTTCTCCCAACACCCAATACTCTCTCTCCCATTACCCTGTACTCTCTCTCCCTCCAGCTCCCAGTACTCTCTTTCTCCCAGCTCCCGGTACTCTCTCTCCCCTGAGCTTCCGGTTCCCTCTCTCCCAGCTCCTGGTACTCTCTCTCCCAGCTCCTGGTACTCTCTCTCCCAGCTCCTGGTACTCTCTTTCTCCCAACACCCAGTACTCTCTCTCCCAGCTCCCAGTACTCCCTCTCCCACAGCTTCCGGTACTCTCTTTCTCCCAACACCTAATACTCTCTCTCCCCCGAGCTTCTGGTACTCTCTCCCTGCTCCTGGTACTCTCGCTCTCCCAGCTCCCTCTACCCTCTCTCCCTCAGCTCTCGGCACACCCTCTCCAAGCTGCCAGTACTCTCTCTCTTCCAACTCCCGGTTCTCTTTCCGGCAGCTCCCAGTTTTCTCTCCCTCTCCCAGCTCCCAGCACTCTGTCTCCCAGCTCCTGGTACTCTCTCTCTCTCCCATCACTCTCTCCCCCCTCAGCTCCCAGTAATTTCTCTCTCCCAGCGCCCGATACTCTCCCAGCTCCCGGTAGTCTCTCTCCGCCTGATTCCAGTTCTCTACCCCCTGGCTCCCAGGTCTCTCTCTCTCTCTCCCAGCTCCCGGTACTCTCTCTTTCCCAGCTCCCGGTGCTCTCTCTCCCTCAGCTCGCGGCATGCCCCCTTGCAGCTCCTATTACTCTCTCTCTCTCACCGCTCCCGGTACTCTCTCAGCTACCGGTACTCTCTCCTCCTGCTCTCAGTACTCTCCCCATTGGCTCCTAGTACTCTCTCTTTCTCCCAGCTCCCAGTACTCACTATGTCCCAGCTCGCAGTACTCTCTCTCTCTCCCAGCTCACGGCCCTTTCTCCCCCAGCTCCCATACTCTCTCTTTCCCATCTCCCGGTACTCTCTCTCCCCCAGCTCTTGGTACTCTTTCTCTCTCCCAGCTGCTGGTACTCTCTGTCTTTCTCTCTCTCTCCCAGCTCCCGGTACTCTCTCCCCCCTCAGCTCCCAGTACTCTCTCTCCCAGCTCCCAGTGCTCTCTCCCCCAGCTCCCAGTATTCTACCTCTCAGCACCTGGTAACCTCTCTCCCAGCTCCCGATACCTTCTTCCCCAGTTCCCGTACTCTCTCTCTCTCTCTCTCCCCCACTTCCCTGTATTCTTTCTCTCTCCCCTAGCTCCTGGTACTCTTCCCCAGCCGGGACTCTATCTCCCAGCTCGTGGTACTTTCTCTCCCCCAGCTCCCAGTATTCTCTCTACCAGCTCCCTGTACCCTCTCCCCCAGCTCCCAATACTCTCTCTATCTCCCCCAGATCCCAGTATCTTCCCCAGCCGGTGTTCTTTCCCCCAGTTCCCGGTATTCTGTCTCTCACCTAGGTCCAGGTACTCACTCTCCACAACCTCCTGGTACTCTCACCGCCAGATCTCATTACCCTCCCTCCCCCAGCTCCTGGTACTCTCTCTCTCTCCCCCAGCTCCCGGTTCTCTCTGCCCCAGCTCCCGGTTCTCTCTGCCCCAGCTCCCGGTTCTCTCTGCCCCAGCTGCCGGTTCTGACGCCCCTGGCTGCCGGTTCTCTCTCATCGGCTCCCTGTTCTCTCTGCCCCAGCTCCCGGTTCTCACTCCCCTGGCTGCCGGTTCTCTTCACCCTGGTTGACGGTTCTCTCCACCTTGGTTGACAGTTCTCTCAGCCCTGGCTGCCGGTTCTCTCAGCCCTGGCTGCCGGTTCTCTCTGCCCTGGTGGCCGGTTCTCTGAGCCCTGTCTGTCGGTTCTCTCAGCCCTGTCTGCCAGTTCTCTCTGCCCTGGTTGCCGGGTCTGTCAGCCCTGTCTGCCGGAACGTCCCCTGTCCCTGCAGCAGTCCTGGTGCCTGGCTGACCTCACGACTCTCTGTCAAAAGTGGATTGTTGTTGTGTTCGGTGCTGGAATTGACCTACGTCACAATAAGGGGAGACGGGCCTTTTCTGAGATAGCTTGTTTCCATGGATACCGATACTCGTCAACAATGGTGAAATAGAAAGAGGAGTGTTTGGTCAGGGAGAATGGGGGGAAGCTGGGTATCCGAGGAGAGGATGGTTAACCAGGGGAGGGCTAGTTACTAGGGAAGGACCTGAGTAACTAGGGAGGGACTGGTATCGAGGTGAGGGGCTGAGTGACCAGGGAGGAGATGGCATCTAGTGGAGCAGCAGGGTAACCAGAAGAGAGACTGGTATATAGTGGAGGGGCTGGGTAACCAGGGCAGGGCCTGGTTTCTAGGGGAGGGTCTTGGTAACCAGAGGAAGAGCTGGTATGTAGGGAAGCAGCTGGTATCTACGGAAGTGGTTAGATAATTAGGGAAGGGGCTGGGTAATCAGGGGAGGGTCTGGGATCTAGGGGAAGGGGCTGGGTAATCAGGGGAGGGTCTGGGATCTAGGGGAAGGGACTGGGTAATCAGGGGAGGGATTGGTATCTAGGGAAGCAGCTGGGAAACCTGGGAAGAGGATGAGTAACCAGGGGAGGGTCTGGGTAACCAGGGAGTGGTTGGTATCTAGTGGAGGGGCTGGGTAACCAGGGGAGTGGTTGGTATCTATGGAAATGGGCTGGCATCTAAGGGAGGGGCTGAGTAACCAAGAAAGGGGCTGGTATCTAGAGAAGGGGATGGTTTCTAGGGAAGGGTTTGGTTTCTAGGGGAGGGGCTAGGTATCCAGGAAAGGGTTGGGTAACCAGGGAAGAAAATTATATCTAGTGGAACAATAGAGTAACCAGGAGAGGGGCTGATATCTAGGGAAGGGTTTGGGTAACAGGGGAGGGGCTTGTCTCGGGGAGGGGTTTGGTATCTATGGAAGATGCTGGTATCTAGTGAAGGGGTTGGATAACCAGGGGAGGGGGCTGGGTAGCCAGGGGAGAGGGCTGGATAACCAGGGAAGGGGCTGAGTAATCAGGGAAGGGTCTGGGAGCTAGGGGAGGGGCTAGGTAACCAGGGGTGGGGCTACTATCTAGGGGTGGGGCTGTGTGCCTATGGGACTGACTACATTACTGTGGGAGGGACTGGGTATCTTGGAGGGGTGGGGTGGGGTGGGGTGGGGTGGTTTATTAGTTAACTAGAGAGGGGGTAAAAATAATGTGGGTTCATAAATATGTGTCACCAATAAGGAACTCAGGAGATTGGTGAGAATGTGACCCAGCCATAATATTGTTTCCAGTCCCTGATACCTCAAATGCTGCCTGATTCCAACCTCTGGTTCCAAGTGTCCTAAATCTCTTGCGTTTAATCTTATATCTACATCCCTTCATTCGAGACCCCTCAGCCACTGGAAACAGGCTGCTTCTATCTACCCTGTCCCACTACTTCATAAATTTCAAGTAGCTCTGTCGAATCTCCCCGATACCTCCTCCGCTCTCATAAAAAGACATCCAATTTTTCTTCACGCTTACATCACCCCACGGCAGGCTGCATATCGATTCAATGCATACCCTTTAATGTCGTAAAATCCTTGCCATGGTGTGGAGCCCGAAACTGTAGACAGTACTCTGACTCGGGTTTTGTATCGTGCATCATTATATCTCACATTTTACCTTCCAGGCCCCTTGCTATAAAACCCAGGATGCTATGAAATGTTCTTTTGTAAATTCCTTCGGCAGCAGAGATGGGGAAGAGTTAGGGCCAGAGTTTGACAATGTTTCAGTAGCTTTGTTGACAGATCAAACATGAGAGTGGAAGCTGAACTCGGCGGTGAGCAGTACATCAGAAGCTTGGGCACATTTATCTGGTCTGATACCTCAGTGCCGTACTGAGGGAGTGCTGCATTGACAAAGGTGCCGTTCTTCTAGGTGAGACGTTAAACCACGGGCCCCCTCTGTCCTCTCAGGTGGACATTAAAGATCCTGCAGTGTTATGGCCAAGCAAAGTGGGGACTTCTCTCAGTGTCCTGGCCAATGTTCCTCCTCCATTCAACAGTGTCAAAAATAGATGCCCGGGTCATTTATCTCAGCACTGACTGTGGGATCCTGCTGTGCGCAAATTGGCTACTGTGTTTGCCTAGATAGAAGAGGAAAGTCAATAGTAATGAGCAGGATCTTCACTGAAGGATGTTTGTGAACCAGTAAGGATGGTTTTACAAAAGGCAGGATTTTATTTTGCTGTTGCAAGCTGACAACAACCAGATTTATTGGGCTCATTTCCACAACTTTCTGTGGCAGGATTCAAATTGACAGCATGTATGTTGCTGGTCCAATACCATAACCATAATACAGTGCCAGCTGTGGCTCAGTGGGTAGCATGCCTGCCTCTAAGCCAGAAGGTAGGGGGTTCAAGTTGCATTCGAGAGGCTCTTGTAGATGGATATAAAAGGTCAGGTGGTACTATTTTGAAGTAGAGCAGGGGAGTTATCCCCGGTGCACTGGCCAATACTTATCCCTCAACCAACATCACTAAAACAAACCTCAAACTGGGCAGCCCCCGGTCAATAAGGTTCTGTCCCGCCACAGTCTACCTGCTTCAATGGGTGCTTGGAGCTCAGGGTCATTGCCCGAAAGGTGGACTGAAACACTGCACCAAACAACACGAGAAAAGGAAAGAAGGTACCAGCCCTTTGCTTTGCAAGCTGGAACGTCAGAACTATGTGTCCTGGCCTGTCGGAAGACCTTACACAAATCAACGATTCTCGGAAGACCGCCATCATCAACAACGAGCTCAGTAGACTCAATGTAGACATTGCAGCACTTCAGGAGACACGCCTCCCTGCGAGTGGATCTCTAGCAGAGCAAGACTACACCTTCTTCTGGCAGGGTAGGGATCCTGAAGAACCAAGACAGCATGGAGTGGGCTTCGCCATCAGAAACTCCTTGCTCAGCATGATAGAGCCTCCCTCAAATGGCTCGGAACGCATACTGTCCATCCGACTGCTGACCACCTCTGGTCCAGTACACCTACTCAGCATCTATGCTCCAACACTCTGCTCCCCACCTGAAGCTAAAGATCAGTTCTATGAGGAACTCCATAACATCATTAGCAGCATCCCCAACACCGAACACCTATTCCTGCTGGGGGACTTTAATGCCAGGGTTGGGGCCGACCATGACTCATGGCCCTCCTGCCTTGGGCGCTATGGCGTTGGAAGGATGAATGAGAACGGGCAGAGACTGCTTGAGCTGTGTACCTATCATAACCTCTGCATCACCAACTCGTTCTTTCACACTAAACCCTGTCACCAGGTTTCATGGAGGCACCCAAGATCGCGTCGTTGGCACCAGCTAGATCTCATTGTCACAAGGCGAGCCTCCTTAAACAGTGTTCAAATCACACGCAGCTTCCATAGTGCGGACTGCGACATCGACCACTCCCTGGTGTGCAGCAAGGTTAGACTCAGACCAAAGAAGTTGCATCATTCCAAGCAGAAGGGCCACCCGTGCATCAACACAAGCAGAATTTCTCACCCACAGCTGTTACAAAAATTTCTAAATTCACTTGTAACAGCCCTTCAAAACACTCCCACAGGGGACGCTGAGACCAAGTGGGCCCACATCAGAGACACCATCTATGAGTCAGCTTTGACCACCTACGGCAAAAGTGCGAAGAGAAGTGCAGACTGGTTTCAATCTCACAATGAAGAGCTGGAACCTGTCATAGCCGCTAAGCGCATTGCACTGTTGAACTACAAGAAAGCCCCCAGCGAGTTAACATCCGTAGCTCTTAAAGCAGCCAGAAGCACTTCACAAAGAACAGCCAGGCGCTGCGCAAACGACTACTGGCAACACCTATGCAGTCATATTCAGCTGGCCTCAGACACCGGAAACATCAGAGGAATGTATGATGGCATTAAGAGAGCCCTTGGGCCAACCATCAAGAAGATCGTCCCCCTCAAATCTAAATCAGGGGACATAATCACTGACCAACGTAAACAAATGGACCGCTGGGTTGAGCACTACCTAGAACTGTACTCCAGAGAGAATGTTGTCACTGAGACTGCCCTCAATGCAGCCCAGCCTCTACCAGTCATGGATGAGCTGGACATACAGCCAACAAAATCGGAACTCAGTGATGCCATTGATTCTCTAGCCAGCGGAAAAGCCCCTGGGAAGGACAGCATTACCCCTGAAATAATCAAGAGTGCCAAGCCTGCCATACTCTCAGCACTACATGAACTGCTATGCCTGTGCTGGGACGAGGGAGCAGTACCTCAGGACATGCGCGATGCCAATATCATCACCCTCGATAAAAACAAAGGTGACCGCAGTGACTGCAACAACTACCATGGAATCTCCCTGCTCAGCATAGTGGGGAAAGTCTTTGCTCGAGTCACTCTAAACAGGCTCCAGAAGCTGGCCGAGCGCGTCTACCCTGAGGCACAGCGTGGCTTTCGTGCAGAGAGATGCTGTTCTCCCTTCGTCAGATACAGGAGAAATGCCGTGAACAACAGATGCCCCTCTACATTGCTTTCATTGATCTCACCAAAGCCTTTGACCTCATCAGCAGACGTGGTCTCTTCAGACTACTAGAAAAGACTGGATGCCCTCCAAAGTTACTAAGTATCATCACCTCCTTCCATGACAATATGAAAGGCACAATTCAACATGGTGGCTCCTCATCAGACCCCTTTCCTATCCTGAGTAGCCTGAAACAGGGCTGTGTTCTCGCACCCACACTTTTTGGGATTTTCTTCTCCCTGCTGCTTTCACATGCGTTCAAGTCCTCTGAAGAAGGAATTTTCCTCCACACAAGATCAGGGGGAAGGTTGTTCAACCTTGCCCGTCTTAAGAGCGAAGTCCAAAGTACGGAAAGTCCTCATCAGGGAACTCCTCTTTGCTGACGATGCTGCTTTAACATCTCACACTGAAGAGTGCCTGCAGAGTCTCATCGAGAGGTTTGCGGCTGCCTGCAATGAATTTGGCCTAACCATCAGCCTCAAGAAAACGAACATCATGGGGCAGGACGTCAGAAATGCTCCATCCATCAATATTGGCGACCACGCTCTGGAAGTGGTTCAAGAGTTCACCTACCTAGGCTCAACTATCACCAGTAACCTGTCTCTAGATGCAGAAATCAACAAGCGCATGGGAAAGGCTTCCACTGCTATGTCCAGACTGGCCAAGAGAGTGTGGGAAAATGGCGCACTGACACGGAACACAAAAGTCCGAGTGTATCAAGCCTGTGTCCTCAGTACCTTGCTCTATGGCAGCGAGGCCTGGACAACGTATGTCAGCCAAGAGCGACGTCTCAATTCATTCCATCTTCGCTGCCTCCGAAGAATACTTGGCATCAGGTGGCAGGACCGTATCTCCAACACAGAAGTCCTCAAGGTGGCCAACATCCCCAGCTTATACACACTACTGAGTCAGCGGCGCTTGAGATGGCTTGGCCATGTGAGCCGCATGGAAGATGGCAGGATCCCCAAAGACGCATTGTACAGCGAGCTCGCCACTGGTATCAGACCCACCGGCCATCCATGTCTCCGCTTTAAAGACGTCTGCAAACGTGCCATGAAGTCCTGTGACATTGATCGCAAGTCGTGGGAGTCAGTTGGCAGCGTTCGCCAGAGCTGGCGGGCAGCCATAAAGGCGGGGCTAAAGTGTGGCGAGTCGAAGAGACTTAGCAGTTGGCAGGAAAAAAGACAGAGGCGCAAGGAGAGAGCCAACTGTGTAACAGCCCCGACAAACAAATTTTTCTGCAGCACCTGTGGAAGAGCCTGTCACTCTAGAATTGGCCTTTATAGCCACTCCAGGCGCTGCTCCACACACCACTGACCACCTCCAGGCGCTTACCCATTGTCTCTCGAGACAAGGAGGCCAAAGAAGATGCTCATTATCACATTGCTGTTTGTGGGAGCTTGCTGTGCGCACATTGGCTTTTGTGTTCGCCACCAGTGACTGTACTCCTAAAGTATTTCATGGGTTTTAAAGCGCTTTGAGACATGAAAGGCGCTGTATAAATGAAAATCTTTTTATCATACCCAGCTGCTGGATTTGAATTTCCAGCCCATTCATTTCACTTTTGTAAGTAAACTCATTGACCCTGCACTCTCAGAGTCAAAGCATAACACTGATTTGCTGCAGAACTGCAGATGTTACACCCTTGTCCAAAAAAGCGTGTAAAGACAAGCCCAGCAACTGGAGGCCAGTCACATTAATCTCATTGGTGGTAAAGCTTTTAGAAATGATAATTCAGGATAAACTCAGTAGTCACTTGGACAAATGTGGATTAATTAAGAAAAGCCAGCATGGACTTGTTAAGGGCAAATCGTGTTTAACTAATTTGCATGAATTTTTTGATGAGATAACAGAGAGGGTTAATGAAGGTAATGCAGTTGATGTGGTGTGCATACACTTCCAAAAGGCATTTGATACAGTGCCACAAAACAGGCTAGTCAACAAAATTACAGCTCATGAATTAAAGGGACAATAGCAGCATGGATGCGAAATTGGCTGAGTGACAGGAAACAGAGAGTAATTGTGAACGGTTCTTTTTTAAACTGGAGGAAAGTACATCGTGGGTTTCCCCAGGGGGGATATATATTACTTAATATATACTAATGACCTAGATTTGAGTGTACAGGGCACAATTTCAAAATTTGCGGATGACACAAACTTGGAAATATTGTGAACTGTGAGGAGGATAGTGTAAAACTTCGAGAGGACATGGACAGGCTGGTGGAATGGGCGGACAGGTAGCAGATGCAACTTAACACAGAGAAGTGTGAAGTGATTCATTTTGGTGGGAAGAACAAGGAGAGGCCATATAAAATAAAGGGAACAACTCTAAAGTGCATGCTGGAGCAGAGGGACCTGGGGGTATATGTGCACAAAGCACTGAAGGTGGCAGGACAGGTTGAGAAAGAGGTTAATAATAGGGGATCCTGGGCTTTATAAATAGGAGCATAGAGTATAGGAACAAGGAAGTTATGACAAACCTGTATAAACCACTGGTGCAGACTCAACTGGAGTATTGTGCCCAGTTTTAGGCACCACAGTTTAAGAAAGATGTGAAGACATTAGGTGCAGAAAAGATTCACAAGAATGGTTCCAGTGATGTGGAATTTCAGTTACGCGGATAGATTGGAGAAACCGTGGCTGTTCCCCTTGGAGAAGAGAAGGTTGAGAAGAGATTTGATGGAGGTGTTCAAAATGATGAGGAGTCTGGATAGAATGGATAGGGAGAAACTGCTCCCATTGGCAGAAGTGTTGAGAACCAGAGGACACTGATTTAAGGTAACTGGCAAAAGAAGCAAAGGCAGTCAGTTTAACATCTGTGGTGGATAAAGTTTTAAAACAATAATCCGGGGAAAAAAATCAACAGGCACTTGGAAAGGTTTGAGTTTATTCGGGAGGGTCAACACAGATTTGTAAAAGGCAGATCATGCTTGACTAATCTAATTGATTTTTTTGATGAAGTAACAGAGAAGGTTAATAAAGCAAAAGCAATGAATGTTGTCTATATGGATTTTAAGAAAGACTTTGACAAAATCCCACATAAAAGGCTGGTTACCAAAATTGAGCCTCATGGAATAGGAAGGTCAGTGTTAAGTTGGATAAAGAAAACTGGCTTAAGGACAGAAAACAGCGAGTGGTGGTAAAGAGTTGTTTTTCAGACCGGAGGATGGTAACACCAGTGTTCCCCAAGATTCAGTGCTAGGAATGCTGCTTTTTTGATAATATAAATGACTTGGATATTGGAATACAAAGTAAAATTTCATAATTTGCCGATGGTACCAATGTTGGAGTGGCAGTGAGGATGATACCAATCAACTTCAACAGGACATAGATAGGCTAGCAGAATGGGCAGACAAGTGGCAGATGGAATTTAATACAGAGAAGTGTGAGATGATGCATTTTGGCAAAAGAAATAGGGAGAGGCAATATAACTTAAATGATGCAGTTCTAAAGAGTGTACAGGGACAGAAGGGCATCAGGAGGTCATGTGCGTCGATCTTTAAAGGTGACAGGACATATTGAGAGAGTAGTTAGCAAAGCATATGGGATCTTGGGGTTCATAATAGAGGTTTGGAGTACAAAATCAGGGGATGTTATACTGAACCTTTATAAAGCTCTGGTTGGGCCCTCACTGGAGTATTGCATCCAGTTCTGGTCACCACACTTTCGGAAGGATGTGAAGGGTCCTTGAGAGGGTGCAGAGGAGATTTACCGGAATGGTTCCAGGGATGAGGGATTCCAGCTACAAGATTATGTTGGAGAAGCTGGGGTTTGTTCCACTTGGAGCAAGGGAGATTGAGGGCAGATTTGAGAGGTGTGCGAGATTCTGACAGGTCTGGATAGGGTAGATAAAGACAAGCTGTTCGCATTAGCTGATGGTACAAGGACTAGGGGACACAGATTAAAGGTTTTGGGCAAGAAGTGCAGTGAGGAAGAACTTTTTTTACGCAGTGGGTGGTAATGACCTGGAACTCGCTGCCCACCAGGGTGGTGGAAGCGGAGACGATCGATGAACAAAGAACAAAGAAAATTACAGCAGAGGAACAGGCCCTTCGGCCCTCCAAGCCTGCGCCGATCCAGATCCTCTATCTAAACATGTCGCCTATTTTCTAAGGGTCTGTATCTCTTTGCTTCCTGCCCATTCATGTGTCTGTCTAGATACATCTTAAAAGACGCTATCGTGCCCGCGTCTACCACCTCCGCTGGCAACGCGTTCCAGGTGCCCACCACCCTCTGCGTAAAGAACTTTCCACGCATATCCCCCCTAAACTTTTCCCCTCTCACTTTGAACTCGTGACCCCTAGTAATTGAATCCCCCACTCTGGGAAAAAGCTTCTTGCTATCCACCCTGTCTATACCTCTCATGATTTTGTACCTCAATCAGGTCCCCCCTCAACCTCCGTCTTTCTAATGAAAATAATCCTAATCTACTCAACCTCTCTTCATAGCTAGCGCCCTCCATACCAGGCAACATCCTGGTGAACCTCTTCTGCACCCTCTCCAAAGCATCTACATCCTTTTGGTAATATGGCGACCAGAACTGCACGCAGTATTCCAAATGTGGCCGAACCAAAGTCTTATACAACTGTAACATGACCTGCCAACTCTTGTACTCAATACCCCGTCCGATGAAGGAAAGCATGCCGTATGCCTTCTTGACCACTCTATTGACCTGCGTTGCCACCTTCAGGGAACAATGGACCTGAACACCCAAATCTCTCTGTACATCAATTTTCCCCAGGACTTTTCCATTTATTGTATAGTTCACTCTTGAATTGGATCTTCCAAAATGCATCACCTTGCATTTGCCCGGATTGAACTCCATCTGCCATTTCTCTGCCCAACTCTCCAATCTATCTATATTCTGCTGTATTCTCTGACAGTCCCCTTCACTATCTGCTACTCCACCAATCTTAGTGTCGTCTGCAAACTTGCTAATCAGACCACCTATACTTTCCTCCAAATCATTTATGTATATCACAAACAACAGTGGTCCCAGCACGGATCCCTGTGGAACACCACTGGTCACACGTCTCCATTTTGAGAAACTCCCTTCCACTGCTACTCTCTGTCTCCTGTTGCCAAGCCAGTTCTTTATCCATCTAGCTAGTACACCCTGGACCCCATGCGCATTCACTTTCTCCATCAACCTACCATGGGGAACCTTATCAAACGCCTTACTGAAGTCCATGTATATGACATCTACAGCCCTTCCCTCATCAATCAACTTTGTCACTTCCTCAAAGAATTCTATTAAGTTGGTAAGACATGACCATCCCTGCACAAAACCATGTTGCCTATCACTGATAAGCCCATTTTCTTCCAAATGGGAATAGATACTATCCCTCAGTATCTTCTCCAGCAGCTTCCCTACCACTGACGTCAGGCTCACCGCTCTATAATTACCTGGATTATCCCTGCTACCCTTCTTAAACAAGGGGACAACATTAGCAATTCTCCAGTCCTCTGGGACCTCACCCGTGTTTAAGGATGTTGCAAAGATATCTGTTAAGGCCCCAGCTATTTCCTCTCTCGCTTCCCTCAGTAACCTGGGATAGATCCTATCCGGACCTGGGGACTTGTCCACCTTAATGCCTTTTAGAATACCCTTCACTTCCTCCCTCCTTATGCCGACTTGACCTAGAATAATCAAACATCTGTCCCTAACCTCAACATCCGTCATGTCCCTCTCCTCGGTGAATACCGATGCAAAATACTCGTTTAGAATCTCACCCATTTTCTCTGACTCCACGCATAACTCTCCTCCTTTGTCCTTGAGTGGGCCAATCCTTTCTCTAGTTACCCTCTTGCTCCTTATATATGAATAAAAGGCTTTGGGATTTTCCTTAACCCTGTTTGCTAAAGATATTTCATGACCCCTTTTAGCCCTCTTAATTCCTCGTTTCAGATTGGTCCTACATTCCCGATATTCTTCCAAAGCTTCGTCTTTCTTCAGCCGCCTAGTCCTTATGTATGCTTCCTTTTTCCTCTTAGCTAGTCTCACAATTTCACCTGTCATCCATGGTTCCCTAATCTTGCCATTTTTATCCCTCATTTTCACAGGAACATGTCTCTCCTGCATGCTAATCAACCTCTCTTTAAAAGCCTCCCACATATCAAATGTGGATTTATCTTCAAACAGCTGCTCCCAATCCACATTCCCCAGCTCCTGCTGAATTTTGGTATAGTTGGCCTTCCCCCAATTTAGCACTCTTCCTTTAGGACCACTCTCGTCTTTGTCCATGAGTATTCTAAAACTTACAGAATTGTGATCACTATTCCCAAAGTAGTCCCCTACTGAAACTTCAACCACCTGGCCGGGCTCATTCCCCAACACCGGGTCCAGTATGGCCCCTTCCCGAGTTGGACTATTTACATACTGCTCCAGAAAACCCTCCTGGATGCTCCTTACAAATTCTGCTCCATCTAGACGTCTAACACTAAGTGAATCCCAGTCAATGTTGGGAAAATTAAAATCTCCTATCACCACCACCCTGTTGCTCCTACATCTTTCCATAATCTGTTTACATATTTGTACCTCTATCTCACGCTCGCTGTTGGGAGGCCTGTAGTACAGCCCCAACATTGTTACCGCACCCTTCCTATTCCTGAGTTCTGCCCATATTGCCTCACTGCTCGAGTCCTCCATAGTGCCCTCCTTCACCACAGCTGTGATATCCTCTTTGACCAGTAATGCAACTCCTCCACCCCTTTTACCTCCCTCTCTATCCCGCCTGAAGCATCGATATCCTGGGATATTTAGTTGCCAATCGTGCCCTTCCCTCAACCAAGTCTCAGTAATAGCAATAACATCATACTCCCAGGTACTAACCCAAGCCCTAAGTTCATCTGCCTTACCTACTACACTTCTTGCATTAATACAAATGCACCTCAGACCACCAGTCCCTTTGCGTTCATCATCTGCTCCCTGTCTACTCTTTTCCTTAGTCACTCTGACTTCATTATCTAGTTCCTTACAGGCTTTAGTTACTACCTCCTTACTGTCCACTGTCCTCCTCATTTGGTTCCCATCCCCCTGCCATATTAGTTTAAACCCTCCCCAACAGCGTTTGCAAAAGCACCCCCAAGGACATTGGTTCCAGTCGTCCGATTTGTAATAGTCCCACCTCCCCCAGAACCGGTCCCAATGTCCCAAAAATCTGAACCCCTCCCTGAAGCCACGCATTCATCCTGACTTCAAAAGGAAATTGGATGGGCACTGTGGTGGGGTGGGGGGGACTTACAGGGATTAAGGGGGATAGAGCCAGAGAATGAGACTGATTGAATTGTTGGCCAGAGAGCTGGGATGGAGTCGATGGGCCAAAACGCCTCCTTCTGTGCTGTTATGACTCTATGGTGTGAGGGAGTGGAGGGGGGAATAGTAACGCACGGGTGGTTAGGATTTGGAAAACACTGCCTGAGAGTGTGGTGGAGGCAGTTTCAATCAAGAGGGAATTGGGCAATTATGTAGAAGATAAAGAAAGAAAAAACAATTGCAGGGCAACTGGGAAAAGGCTGGGGCAGTGGGACGAAGGCGAGTTGCTCTTGCAGAGAGGCGGTCCGGACGGGCCGAACGGCCTCCTCCTGCGCCGTAACCGTTCCGCGACTTGCAATCATCACTTGGACCCTTGGAGCGCAGCATTGGCGTATGCACCTCGTTCAATTCGCTGTGGTGGTGGTGGTGGTGGTGGGGAAATATGAGTGTGTGTGATGGACCTTCTCCGAAGCCGCCTCGGTTTCTGTTCTGAGTTTCCCTTAAAACGTCAGCCGCAGCAAAGAAATGGAAAATGAAACCGAAACCTAATAGCTCGGTTTGAGCTCCTCCTTGTCACATCCCCCAGTCTCCAGTCCCCAACACAGGCAGCAGACAGCAAGTGTCAGCCGCTCCATCCAGCCTCATGGCTTCGTCCTCCTGTTTGAAGTCTGACCTGACCTGCTCTGTGTGCCTGGACTACTTCCAGGACCCGGTGCTGACCCGCTGCGAGCACACTTTCTGCCGCCGCTGCGTGCTGGCCTTCTGGAGCCAGCAGCGGCGCAACATCTGCCCCATCTGCCGCAAGATCTGCCCCTCCGACCACCTGCTGAGGAACCGAGCCCTGGCCGGGGTCCTCGACTCCCTCCGGCAGCAGGAGGACGTGCAGCTCTGCCTCCAGCACCAGCAGGATAAGACCCTCTACTGCAGTGAGGACCAGGAGTTCATCTGCTGCCAGTGCCGAGACTCGCAGCAGCACCGCGCTCACAAAATAATTGGCATACAAGAAGCCATGGCTGACTATAAGGTGAGGAGAAAGCACGGCTTTGATCCACTTCCCAGCTCATGAACACGGGACAGCCGCGAATAAATCCGATGGGGAGTTCAGGAGAAACTTCTTTTACCCAAAGAGCGGCTCTAGTGTAGAACTCACTGGTCACCTGGAGTGGCTGAGCTTTGATTCCTTAAAGGGGAAGCTGGATAAGGAGGAATACCGCAATAGGAGTTGGCTATTTAGCCCCTCAAATATCTTAACTCCACTGACCCACCTGGGTTCTGTAACCCCTGATGGCTCCATCGACCCCAGTTTGGACATTTTCAATTGATAACCAGCTTTTCTGGAGGGAGAGTTCCAGATTTCCACTGGCCTTTGCGTGAAAAAGCGCTCCCTGACTCACACCAGAACGGGCCGGTACAAATTTTAAGGTAATGCCCACTTGTTCTGGTCTCCCCTCCGCCCCCCCACCCCCCCTCCCACCTTCTCCCATCAGGAGAAATAGAGCAAATGAAGGGAAACGATCAAATCCTTTAATAAGCCACTAACCTTCCTCCAGATTGAAGGGAATACAAACCTAGTCTCTGCAAACTGTCCTCGTAATTTTAACCCCCTTAATCATTCTGGTGAATCTAATTATACGAAGGAGAAATGAACAGAAAGATAATGCAAGTCCTGTGAGATGAGACCGGGTGGGAGGAGGCTCATGTGGAGCACAAATACTGGCGTAGATAATTTGGGCTGAATGGACTGTTTCTGTGCTGTAAATTGCATGTAACTTAAACTTCTTATAAATTAATTTAATGTCATTTAACTTCTACTTTCGAGTTTAGGCCATTCAAGGGTAAAAACAGGGAGCGCTCTTCACAAAAAAGGGTGGTGGAAATCGGAGTCTTATTCCGCCAAAAGGCAGTGGGTGCTGGGGACGGTGGGGAGGGAGGGCGAGGTGGGGACAGTCAGTTGCAATGTCCAAAGCAGCAATTGCTAGATTTGTTCGGCATTGGTGTCAAGAGATAGGTATCGAAGACGGGTAAATAGACTTAATAATAAAAACAAGAAATGCTGGAACCACTCAGCAGGTCTGGCAGCATCTGTGGAAAGAGAAGCAGAGTTAACGTTACTGGTCAGTGACCCTCCTTCCGAAGAAAGTGGTTTCAGCATGTCTTGTTTTTATTTCAGATTTCCAGCATCTGCAGTATTTTGCTTTTATTATATAAATAGACTTAATGTTCAGATTAACCATGATCTAATTGAACGGTGGGACAGGAGCAGCTGAACGGCCTCCCATTCCTCTAGATGTGCTGGCGTTGCTCACGAGCCATCTGGCTTCTGCTTAATTGTAATATTTTACCATTGCTGTAGGATTCACCTGCTCCGTTCCTTCAAACCCACTGTCCACATGGGGTAAACTTCAGACAGAAGCACAACTAAAATGAAACTAGTGGCTTCCCGCTCCCCCTCCCCCAAGCCTGCCTTTCTGTCCAAGTGTGACTCAGTTTGCCTCCATGCCTGTCTGCCTGCTTGTATCTGTCTCTGCACTCGCCCGCGTGCATTTCTCCCTGCCTTTCAATCTCTCGTATCGTACTTGTACCTGACTCAAGTCTTCTGAATTGGTGCCTCGTGAATTCCTCCCCAGCAAGAAAGATTTATATTAGCGCCATTCACAACTCAGGATACCCCACAGCGCCTAACAGCCAAGTAAGTACTTTTTAGAAGCGTAGTCGCTGTTGTAAAGTAAGAGAGCACAGAAGTAACATTGTGAGGGTCGGACAAAGAGCTCAGTGTTGGTTGTTTGTACTGCCCAGAGCCATTAAGGTGTGGGTTTGTACACAACACTTTCAACTCTTGCTGGAACTTCTCTCTGTCTGCTCTTTCTCTCTCTCTCTCTCTCTCCCTGTTACTCTGCTCTACCACCTGTTATAGAATCATAGAAATCATAGAAAGATTAAGGCACAGAAAGAGGCCATTTGGCCCATCGTGTCTGTGCCGGCCGAAAAACGACCCACCTATGTTAACCTCACCTTCCAGCATTTGGTCCGCAGCCCTGCGGATTACGGCACTTTGTGGTGCTTAACAAGGCTCCTTTTGAATGAGTTGAGGGCCTCTGCCTCAACTGCCCTTTCAGGCAGAGCAGAGCATTCACTCCCTCCACAACACTCCCACCATGGTTTTTCCAACTCTTTCTTGAAATCGCTCTGCTGTCCTCTCCTCTCCTGCCAACAGCCTCCCTGACTGTGGTGCATTGGGTAGAACACTCACCTCTAATGTGCTCAGTTTCACAATCGTTCAATCGAGGAATGCTCTGCTTTTTCTTTCGCTCCTGAGCATTTCTGATTCTCATCTCTCCACCCTTGGCGGCCATACCTTCAGCTGCCCAGCTCTGGAACTCTCTCTCTCTGTATCTCTCAACCTCTCTCTTTCCTCCTTTAAGACGCTATTTAAAACCTGCATCTTTGACCAAGCTATGCTGCAATCTTCTTATGTGGCTCGGTGTCAAATTTTGTACCTGTAAAGTGGCTTGGGACGTTGTATTGGATTAAAGGTGCCACATAAATGCAAATTCTTGTTGTTTACTTTATAAGGGCAGAAGAATAAACCTGAAAGAATATTTCACATATAAATATAAAGAGCATTATAAGGCTTTGTGCATTTATTATTCTGAAAAGAATTTAAGGATGGCATATTTCGGCCAGTCTTATAGATTCGATGTCATTGGTAACAAATGTTAATTTCGGAAGCTAATAAATGGTTAAGGAAAAACTGTACAGTTAAAGGAATAATAAATATCTCTAATGATTTGAATTTATGTAGCTAAAATCTGGTAGAGGAATGATCACAGGCTGGCATTTTATGGACCCCACTGAGACGGAAAAGGAGGCGGGGGGGGGTGGAGAAGGAGTATCGTAATGGGTGGCGGGGGGTTGGCGGGTCGGAGGGACCGTCACCAAGTGATCTTTCCGGGAGCAGGATAGGCCGGCGACAACCTTCCCGCCCAGAGGCCAATTGAAGCCCTTAAATGGGCAATGAAGGGCCTGGTCCCGCCGCCGCTGGGATCTTACCAGCAGTGGGGGACCTGGGGGGGGGCGCAGGGGGGAACTCCGCTGTGCGGGGAGGGCGCCTTGCAAAATGAGGTGCCCTTCCTGCAGGCTTGTGGGGGGGGGGGGGTGGAGCACCCACTGGGAATAACTTTACCCCCTGGGAACCCCCTCCCCCTGGATTTCATGACCATCCCTCCTCGCTGGGGCCTTCCAGGCTGGCCCTGGCAACCCTGCCTCACCTGTATCACCTGTGTCTTGTCTGGGCTTCCAGTGCTGGGCCTGGGTCTGAGGCCTCTGCAGTACCGGCAGTGGCCACCGTTCCCAGTGGCATCACTGCTGAGCTGCTGGCCCTCTGATTGGCAGGCAGCTCTTGGAGGCAGAATCGCCATCTTTAAAGGGACGGCGATGCCAGCACGTGACCGCCTCCTACACAAACTCCAGCCCACAATGTTGTAAATGTGCTGAATGTTTTTTTCTAAACAAAAAGCTCTTGTTGCCGAGTCAGCAGGTTATGGATTAAGTCCCTTTCAAGACACTCGAGCACAAAATCTAGGCTGACACTCCAGTGTAAGTACTGAGGGAGTGCTGCAGTGTCAGCGATGCCTTCTTTTATGGATGTAAGAGACCCCATGGCATTATTTTGCAGAAGAGCGGGGGAGTTCTCCCTGGTGTGCTGGACGGCACACATCCCTCAACCAACATCACAGATTATCTGGCCATTACCACATTGCTGTTCGTGGGATCTTGCTGTGCGCAAATAGGCTTCTGCATTTCCTACCGCTGTAACCACACTTCCAAACTGTCTAATTGGCTTTAAGGTGCTGGGGGACGCCCTGAGGTTGAGAAAAGGTCTGTCTAAGTGCACGTCTTACTTTCCTTATGCTTTCAGTCATTTCCCCTGTCTTCTCTCCCACTTCCTGCTCAGTTCCTGTTAAAGCCCCTCGATGTGTGAATGCTCCAGAACTGACAAAACCTAACTCTGACAGTGACCCTGCCCAACTGCGCCCCAGTTTATTCCACAATTACTACAGGATGCTTCAATGTGGACTGTTGTGAGGGCAGCATGGGCTGTGTCCCTCAGCTTTCTAATGCCAAGCAGTTTTCTTTCAGGACCTTCCCTCCTGAATGGCACTAACTGTCGCTGGGGTGCAGTTCCGCAGGTGCCTGCCACATTCCAGTTTATCCACCGAAGTGCTTGTACTTTGCGTGTAAGCTCAGCGTGAGAATGAGCTGGCCATTCCACTGTGGGAGGCATCGCAGATGAGCCCGATCTTGCCCACATACAAGATTGACTCTTGCATTAAAGCCCGTCCCTCTTGTACATTCACTTTCCCATTGAAGCCTGACCCTCAAGTAGATTAACTCTTCCATCTGGGCCAATTCCTCTGGGACATTAACCCCCTCTTCGAAGTAT
Source organism: Heterodontus francisci (assembly GCF_036365525.1). NCBI lineage: Eukaryota > Metazoa > Chordata > Chondrichthyes > Heterodontiformes > Heterodontidae > Heterodontus > Heterodontus francisci. The sequence goes on from NC_090399.1 coordinate 27,504,723, forward strand.
TGCACCAAGGAAACAGCAGTTGTGCTCAGAGGAAGAGTGCGTTTGCTGAGCTGTTTAAGCTGTGTGCAGGGATAAGAATGGTACCAAGGCTTAAAAGGTTAAATTAGGAGGCCAGGTTTCATAGCCCAGCCTTGAATTCCCTCGCGTGTAGAAGATTAAGGGGTCATCTAATTGAGGTGTTGAAGATGGTTGAAGGATATGAAAGGAGAGATAGAGAAAAGCTATTTCCTCTGGTGGAGGGAGGCCAAAAAATGGAGCACAATTTTGCAACTGAGAGCTAGGCTGTTCAGGGGTGATTTCAGGAAGCACCTCTTCACACAAAGGGTCCTGGAAATCTGGAACACTTTCTCCCAAAATGCTGTTGAGGCTCGGGGGTCAATCGAAAATGTCAAACCAGACATTGAGAGATTTTTGTTCACTGAGGATAGTAAGGATTCTTGAACCAACATGAATGGAGTGAAGATGCAGATCAGTCATGATCGAATTGAATGGCAGAACAGGCTCAAGGGGCCAAATGGCCTCCTCCTGTTCCTATGTTAGGAGCCACTGGACCAGGAGTGATTAGGAGTGTGTGTACGTGGGGTCATTTCTTTCCCAAAGCAAATCAAGAGGCCCTGTGGGAAAATGTAGCAGCAGGGGGATAGGACCCCCTGCCCAACCCGGTCCCACAGGGGGAAAGGATAGTGTCTGACCCACTGCCCCACCCAGTCCCAGAGGGGGAGAGGACAGTGTCTGACCCACTGACCCAACCAGTCCCAGAGGGGGAGAGGACAGTGTCTGACCCACTGCCCCACCCAGTCCCAGAGGGGGAGAGGACAGTGTCTGACCCACCCTGTCCCAGAGGGGGAGAGGATAGTGTCTGACCCACTGCCCCACCCAGTCCCAGAGGGGGAGAGGACAGTGTCTGCCCCACTGCCCCACCCAGTCCCAGACGGGGAGAGGACAGTGTCTGACCCACCCTGTTCCAGAGGGGGAGAGGACAGTGTCTGACCCACTGCCCCACCCAGTCCCAGAGGGGGAGAGGACAGTGTCTGACCCACCCTGTTCCAGAGGGGGAGAGGACAGTGTCTGACCCACTGCCCCACCCAGTCCCAGAGGGGGAGAGGACAGTGTCTGACCCACTGCCCCACCCAGTCCCAGAGGGGGAAAGGACAGTGTCTGACCCACTGACCCAACCAGTCCCAGAGGGGGAAAGGACAGTGTCTGACACACCCTGTCCCAGAGGGGGAGAGGATAGTGTCTGACCCACTGCCCCACCCAGTCCCAGAAGGGGAGAGGACAGTGTCTGCCCCACTGCCCCACCCAGTCCCAGAGGGGGAGAAGACAGTGTCTGACCCACTGCCCCACCCAGTCCCAGAGGGGGAGAGGACAGTGTCTGACCCACTGACCCAACCAGTCCCAGAGGGGGAGAGGATAGTGTCTGACCCACTGCCCCACCCAGTCCCAGAGGGGGAGAGGACAGTGTCTGACCCACTGCCCCACCCAGTCCCAGAGGGGGACAGGACAGTGTCTGACCCACTGACCCAACCAGTCCCAGAGGGGGAAAGGACAGTGTCTGACCCACCCTGTCCCAGAGGGGGAGAGGATAGTGTCTGACCCACTGCCCCACCCAGTCCCAGAGGGGGAGAGGACAGTGTCTGACCCACTGACCCAACCAGTCCCAGAGGGGGAAAGGACAGTGTCTGACCCACCCTGTCCCAGAGGGGGAGAGGATAGTGTCTGACCCACTGACCCAACCAGTCCCAGAGGGGGAGAGGACAGTGTCTGACCCACTGCCCCACCCAGTCCCAGAGGGGCAGAGGACAGTGTCTGACCCACTGACCCAACCAGTCCCAGAGGGGGAGAGGATAGTGTCTGACCCACTGCCCCACCCAGTCCCAGAGGGGGAGAGGACAGTGTCTGACCCACTGCCCCACCCAGTCCCAGAGGGGGAGAGGACAGTGTCTGACCCACTGACCCAACCAGTCCCAGAGGGGGAAAGGACAGTGTCTGACCCACCCTGTCCCAGAGGGGGAGAGGATAGTGTCTGACCCACTGCCCCACCCAGTCCCAGAGGGGGAGAGGACAGTGTCTGCCCCACTGCCCCACCCAGTCCCAGACGGGGAGAGGACAGTGTCTGACCCACCCTGTTCCAGAGGGGGAGAGGACAGTGTCTGACCCACTGACCCAATCAGTCCCAGAGGGGGAAAGGATAGTGTCTGACCCACTGCCCCATCCAGTCCCAGAGGGGGAGAGGACAGTGTCTGACCCACTGACCCAACCAGTCCCAGAGGGGGAGAGGACAGTGTCTGACCCACTGCCCCACCCAGTCCCAGAGGGGGAGAGGACAGTGTCTGACCCACTGACCCAACCAGTCCCAGAGGGGGAAAGGACAGTGTCTGACCCACCCTGTCCCAGAGGGGGAGAGGATAGTGTCTGACCCACTGCCCCACCCAGTCCCAGAGGGGGAGAGGACAGTGTCTGCCCCACTGCCCCACCCAGTCCCAGACGGGGAGAGGACAGTGTCTGACCCACCCTGTTCCAGAGGGGGAGAGGACAGTGTCTGACCCACTGCCCCACCCAGTCCCAGAGGGGGAGAGGACAGTGTCTGACCCACTGCCCCACCCAGTCCCAGAGGGGGAAAGGACAGTGTCTGACCCACTGACCCAACCAGTCCCAGAGGGGGAAAGGACAGTGTCTGACACACCCTGTCCCAGAGGGGGAGAGGATAGTGTCTGACCCACTGCCCCACCCAGTCCCAGAAGGGGAGAGGACAGTGTCTGCCCCACTGCCCCACCCAGTCCCAGAGGGGGAGAAGACAGTGTCTGACCCACTGCCCCACCCAGTCCCAGAGGGGGAGAGGACAGTGTCTGACCCACTGACCCAACCAGTCCCAGAGGGGGAGAGGATAGTGTCTGACCCACTGCCCCACCCAGTCCCAGAGGGGGAGAGGACAGTGTCTGACCCACTGCCCCACCCAGTCCCAGAGGGGGACAGGACAGTGTCTGACCCACTGACCCAACCAGTCCCAGAGGGGGAAAGGACAGTGTCTGACCCACCCTGTCCCAGAGGGGGAGAGGATAGTGTCTGACCCACTGCCCCACCCAGTCCCAGAGGGGGAGAGGACAGTGTCTGACCCACTGACCCAACCAGTCCCAGAGGGGGAAAGGACAGTGTCTGACCCACCCTGTCCCAGAGGGGGAGAGGATAGTGTCTGACCCACGGACCCACCCAGTCCCAGAGGGGGAGAGGACAGTGTCTGACCCACTGCCCCACCCAGTCCCAGAGGGGGAGAGGACAGTGTCTGACCCACTGACCCAACCAGTCCCAGAGGGGGAGAGGATAGTGTCTGACCCACTGCCCCACCCAGTCCCAGAGGGGGAGAGGACAGTGTCTGACCCACTGCCCCACCCAGTCCCAGAGGGGGAGAGGACAGTGTCTGACCCACTGACCCAACCAGTCCCAGAGGGGGAAAGGACAGTGTCTGACCCACCCTGTCCCAGAGGGGGAGAGGATAGTGTCTGACCCACTGCCCCACCCAGTCCCAGAGGGGGAGAGGACAGTGTCTGCCCCACTGCCCCACCCAGTCCCAGACGGGGAGAGGACAGTGTCTGACCCACCCTGTTCCAGAGGGGGAGAGGACAGTGTCTGACCCACTGACCCAATCAGTCCCAGAGGGGGAAAGGATAGTGTCTGACCCACTGCCCCACCCAGTCCCAGAGGGGGAGAGGACAGTGTCTGACCCACTGACCCAACCAGTCCCAGAGGGGGAGAGGATAGTGTCTGACCCACTGCCCCACCCAGTCCCAGAGGGGGAGAGGACAGTGTCTGACCCACTGCCCCACCCAGTCCCAGAGGGGGAGAGGACAGTGTCTGACCCACTGACCCAACCAGTCCCAGAGGGGGAAAGGACAGTGTCTGACCCACCCTGTCCCAGAGGGGGAGAGGATAGTGTCTGACCCACTGCCCCACCCAGTCCCAGAGGGGGAGAGGACAGTGTCTGACCCACCCTGTCCCAGAGGGGGAGAGGATAGTGTCTGACCCACTGCCCCACCCAGTCCCAGAGGGGGAGAGGACAGTGTCTGCCCCACTGCCCCACCCAGTCCCAGAGGGGGAGAGGACAGTGTCTGACCCACTGCCCCACCCAGACCCAGAGGGGGAGAGGACAGTGTCTGACCCACCCTGTCCCAGAGGGGGAGAGGACAGTGTCTGACCCACTGCCCCACCCAGTCCCAGAGGGGGAGAGGACAGTGTCTGACCCACCCTGTCCCAGAGGGGGAGAGGATAGTGTCTGACCCACTGCCCCACCCAGTCCCAGAGGGGGAGAGGACAGTGTCTGACCCACTGACCCAACCAGTCCCAGAGGGGGAGAGGATAGTGTCTGACCCACTGCCCCACACAGTCCCAGAGGGGGAGAGGACAGTGTCTGACCCACTGCCCCACCCAGTCCCAGAGGGGGAGAGGACAGTGTCTGACCCACTGCCCCACCCAGTCCCAGAGGGGGAGAGGACAGTGTCTGACCCACCCTGTTCCAGAGGGGGACAGGACAGTGTCTGACCCACTGCCCCACCCAGTCCCAGAGGAGGAGAGGACAGTGTCTGCCCCACCCTGTTCCAGAGGGGGAGAGGACAGTGTGTGCCCCACTGCCCCACCCAGTCCCAGAGGGGGAGAGGACTGTGTCTGACCCACTGCCCCACCCAGTCCCAGAGGGGGAGAGGACAGTGTCTGACCCACTGACCCAACCAGTCCCAGAGGGGGAGAGGATAGTGGCTGACTCACTGCCCCACCCAGTTCCAGAGGGGGAGAGGAAAGTGTCTGACCCACTGCCCCACCCAGTCCCAGAGGGGAAGAGGACAGTGTCTGACCCACTGACCCAACCAGTCCCAGAGGGGGATAGGACAGTGTCTGACCCACCCAGTCCCAGAGGGGGAGAGGATAGTGTCTGACCCACTGCCCCACCCAGTCCCAGAGGGGGAGAGGACAGTGTCTGCCCCACTGCCCCACCCAGTCCCAGTGGGGGAGAGGACAGTGTCTGACCCACCCTGTTCCAGAGGGGGAGAGGACAGTGTCTGACCCACTGCCCCACCCAGTCCCAGAGGGGGAGAGGACAGTGTCTGACCCACTGCCCCACCCAGTCCCAGAGGGGGAGAGGACAGTGTCTGCCCCACTGCCCCACCCAGTCCCAGAGGGGGAGAGGACAGTGTCTGACCCACCCTGTTCCAGAGGGGGAGAGGACAGTGTCTGACCCACTGCCCCACCCAGTCCCAGAGGGGGAGAGGACAGTGTCTGACCCACCCTGTCCCAGAGGGGGAGAGGATAGTGTCTGACCCACTGCCCCACCCAGTCCCAGAGTGGGAGAGGACAGTGTCTGACCCACTGACCCAATCAGTCCCAGAGGGGGAGAGGATAGTGTCTGACCCACTGCCCCACCCAGTCCCAGAGGGGGAGAGGACAGTGTCTGAACCACTGCCCCACCCAGTCCCAGAGGGGGAGAGGACAGTGTCTGACCCACCCTGTCCCAGAGGGGGAGAGGACAGTGTCTGACCCACTGCCCCACCCTGTCCCAGAGGGGGAGAGGACAGTGTCTGACCCACCCAGTCCCAGAGGGGGAGAGGACAGTGTCTGACCCACTGCCCCACCCAGTCCCAGAGGGGGAGAGGACAGTGTCTGACCCACTGCCCCACCCAGTCCCAGAGGGGGAGAGGACTGTGTCTGACCCACTGCCCCACCCAGTCCCAGAGGGGGAGAGGACTGTGTCTGACCCACTGCCCCACCCAGTCCCAGAGGGGGAGAGGACTGTGTCTGACCCACCCTGTTCCAGAGGGGGAGAGGACAGTGTCTGACCCACTGCCCCACCCAGTCCCAGAGGAGGAGAGGACAGTGTCTGCCCCACCCTGTTCCAGAGGGGGAGAGGACAGTGTCTGCCCCACTGCCCCACCCTGTCCCAGAGGGGGAGAGGACAGTGTCTGCCCCACTGCCCCACCCTGTCCCAGAGGGGGAGAGGATAGTGTCTGACCCACTGCCCCACCCAGTCCCAGAGGGGGAGAGGACAGTGTCTGAACCACTGCCCCACCCAGTCCCAGAGGGGGAGAGGACAGTGTCTGACCCACCCTATCCCAGAGGGGGAGAGGACAGTGTCTGACCCACTGCCCCACCCTGTCCCAGAGGGGGAGAGGACAGTGTCTGACCAACCCTGTCCCAGAGGGGGAGAGGACAGTGTCTGACCCACTGCCCCACCCTGTCCCAGAGGGGGAGAGGACAGTGTCTGACCCACCCTGTCCCAGAGGGGGAGAGGACAGTGTCTGACCCACTGCCCCACCCAGTCCCAGAGGGGGAGAGGACAGTGTCTGACCCACCCAGTCCCAGAGGGGGAGAGGACTGTGTCTGACCCACTGCCCCACCCTGTCCCAGAGGGGGAGAGGACTGTGTCTGACCCACTGCCCCACCCAGTCCCAGAGGGGGAGAGGACAGTGTCTGACCCACCCTGTCCCAGAGGGGGAGAGGACAGTGTCTGACCCACTGACCCAATCAGTCCCAGAGGGGGAGAGGATAGTGTCTGACCCACTGCCCCACCCAGTCCCAGAGGGGGAGAGGATAGTGTCTGACCCACTGCCCCACCCTGTCCCAGAGGGGGAGAGGACTGTGTCTGACCCACTGCCCCACCCAGTCCCAGAGGGGGAGAGGACAGTGTCTGACCCACCCTGTTCCAGAGGGGGAGAGGACAGTGTCTGACCCACAGCCCCACCCAGTCCCAGAGGGGGAGAGGACAGTGTCTGACCCACTGCCCCACCCAGTCCCAGAGGGGGAGAAGACAGTGTCTGACCCACCCTGTTCCAGAGGGGGAGAGGACAGTGTCTGACCCACTGCCCCACCCAGTCCCAGAGGAGGAGAGGACAGTGTCTGCCCCACCCTGTTCCAGAGGGGGAGAGGACAGTGTCTGCCCCACTGCCCCACCCTGTCCCAGAGGGGGAGAGGACAGTATCTGACCCACTGCCCCACCCAGTCCCAGAGGGGGAGAGGACAGTGTCTGACCCACTGACCGAACCAGTCCCAGAGGGGGAGAGGATAGTGTCTGACCCACTGCCCCACCCAGTCCCAGAGGGGGAGAAGACAGTGTCTGACCCACTGCCCCACCCAGTCCCAGAGGGGGAAAGGACAGTGTCTGACCCACTGACCCAACCAGTCCCAGAGGGGGAAAGGACAGTGTCTGACACACCCTGTCCCAGAGGGGGAGAGGATAGTGTCTGACCCACTGCCCCACCCAGTCCCAGAAGGGGAGAGGACAGTGTCTGCCCCAATGCCCCACCCAGTCCCAGAGGGGGAGAAGACAGTGTCTGATCCACTGCCCCACCCAGTCCCAGAGGGGGAGAGGACAGTGTCTGACCCACTGCCCAACCAGTCCCAGAGGGGGAGAGGATAGTGTCTGACCCACTGCCCCACCCAGTCCCAGAGGGGGAGAGGACAGTGTCTGACCCACTGCCCCACCCAGTCCCAGAGGGGGAGAGGACAGTGTCTGACCCACTGACCCAACCAGTCCCAGAGGGGGAAAGGACAGTGTCTGACCCACCCTGTCCCAGAGGGGGAGAGGATAGTGTCTGACCCACTGCCCCACCCAGTCCCAGAGGGGGAGAGGACAGTGTCTGACCCACTGACCCAACCAGTCCCAGAGGGGGAAAGGACAGTGTCTGACCCACCCTGTCCCAGAGGGGGAGAGGATAGTGTCTGACCCACTGCCCCACCCAGTCCCAGAGGGGGAGAGGACAGTGTCTGCCCCACTGCCCCACCCAGTCCCAGTGGGGGAAAGGACATTGTCTGACCCACTGACCCAACCAGTCCCAGAGGGGGAAAGGACAGTGTCTGACCCACTGCCCCACCCAGTCCCAGAGGGGGAGAGGACAGTGTCTGCCCCACTGCCCCACCCAGTCCCAGACGGGGAGAGGACAGTGTCTGACCCACCCTGTTCCAGAGGGGGAGAGGACAGTGTCTGACCCACTGCCCCACCCAGTCCCAGAGGGGGAGAGGACAGTGTCTGACCCACTGCCCCACCCAGTCCCAGAGGGGGAAAGGACAGTGTCTGACCCACTGACCCAACCAGTCCCAGAGGGGGAAAGGACAGTGTCTGACACACCCTGTCCCAGAGGGGGAGAGGATAGTGTCTGACCCACTGCCCCACCCAGTCCCAGAAGGGGAGAGGACAGTGTCTGCCCCAATGCCCCACCCAGTCCCAGAGGGGGAGAAGACAGTGTCTGATCCACTGCCCCACCCAGTCCCAGAGGGGGAGAGGACAGTGTCTGACCCACTGACCCAACCAGTCCCAGAGGGGGAGAGGATAGTGTCTGACCCACTGCCCCACCCAGTCCCAGAGGGGGAGAGGACAGTGTCTGACCCACTGCCCCACCCAGTCCCAGAGGGGGAGAGGACAGTGTCTGACCCACTGACCCAACCAGTCCCAGAGGGGGAAAGGACAGTGTCTGACCCACCCTGTCCCAGAGGGGGAGAGGATAGTGTCTGACCCACTGCCCCACCCAGTCCCAGAGGGGGAGAGGACAGTGTCTGACCCACTGACCCAACCAGTCCCAGAGGGGGAAAGGACAGTGTCTGACCCACCCTGTCCCAGAGGGGGAGAGGATAGTGTCTGACCCACTGCCCCACCCAGTCCCAGAGGGGGAGAGGTCAGTGTCTGACCCACTGCCCCACCCAGTCCCAGAGGGGGAGAGGACAGTGTCTGACCCACTGACCCAACCAGTCCCAGAGGGGGAAAGGACAGTGTCTGACCCACCCTGTCCCAGAGTGGGAGAGGATAGTGTCTGACCCACTGCCCCACCCAGTCCCAGAGGGGGAGAGGACAGTGTCTGCCCCACTGCCCCACCCAGTCCCAGACGGGGAGAGGACAGTGTCTGACCCACTGACCCAACCAGTCCCAGAGGGGGAGAGGATAGTGTCTGACCCACTGCCCCACCCAGTCCCAGAGGGGGAGAGGACAGTGTCTGACCCACTGCCCCACCCAGTCCCAGAGGGGGAGAGGACAGTGTCTGACCCACTGACCCAACCAGTCCCAGAGGGGGAAAGGACAGTGTCTGACCCACCCTGTCCCAGAGGGGGAGAGGATAGTGTCTGACCCACTGCCCCACCCAGTCCCAGAGGGGGAGAGGACAGTGTCTGACCCACCCTGTCCCAGAGGGGGAGAGGATAGTGTCTGACCCACTGCCCCACCCAGTCACAGAGGGGGAGAGGACAGTGTCTGCCCCACTGCCCCACCCAGTCCCAGAGGGGGAGAGGACAGTGTCTGACCCACTGCCCCACCCAGACCCAGAGGGGGTGAGGACAGTGTCTGACCCACCCTGTCCCAGAGGGGGAGAGGACAGTGTCTGACCCACTGCCCCACCCAGTCCCAGAGGGGGAGAGGACAGTGTCTGACCCACCCTGTCCCAGAGGGGGAGAGGATAGTGTCTGACCCACTGCCCCACCCAGTCCCAGAGGGGGAGAGGACAGTGTCTGACCCACTGCCCCACCCAGTCCCAGAGGGGGAGAGGACAGTGTCTGACCCACCCTGTTCCAGAGGGGGACAGGACAGTGTCTGACCCACTGCCCCACCCAGTCCCAGAGGAGGAGAGGACAGTGTCTGCCCCACCCTGTTCCAGAGAAGGAGAGGACAGTGTGTGCCCCACTGCCCCACCCAGTCCCAGAGGGGGAGAGGACTGTGTCTGACCCACTGCCCCACCCAGTCCCAGAGGGGGAGAGGACAGTGTCTGACCCACTGACCCAACCAGTCCCAGAGGGGGAGAGGATAGTGGCTGACCCACTGCCCCACCCAGTTCCAGAGGGGGAGAGGAAAGTGTCTGACCCACTGCCCCACCCAGTCCCAGAGGGGAAGAGGACAGTGTCTGACCCACTGACCCAACCAGTCCCAGAGGGGGAAAGGACAGTGTCTGACCCACCCAGTCCCAGAGGGGGAGAGGATAGTGTCTGACCCACTGCCCCACCCAGTCCCAGAGGGGGAGAGGACAGTGTCTGCCCCACTGCCCCACCCAGTCCCAGTGGGGGAGAGGACAGTGTCTGACCCACCCTGTTCCAGAGGGGGAGAGGACAGTGTCTGACCCACTGCCCCACCCAGTCCCAGAGGGGGAGAGGACAGTGTCTGACCCACTGCCCCACCCAGTCCCAGAGGGGGAGAGGACAGTGTCTGCCCCACTGCCCCACCCAGTCCCAGAGGGGGAGAGGACAGTGTCTGACCCACCCTGTTCCAGAGGGGGAGAGGACAGTGTCTGACCCACTGCCCCACCCAGTCCCAGAGGGGGAGAGGACAGTGTCTGACCCACCCTGTCCCAGAGGGGGAGAGGATAGTGTCTGACCCACTGCCCCACCCAGTCCCAGAGTGGGAGAGGACAGTGTCTGAACCACTGCCCCACCCAGTCCCAGAGGGGGAGAGGACTGTGTCTGACCCACCCTGTCCCAGAGGGGGAGAGGACAGTGTCTGACCCACTGCCCCACCCTGTCCCAGAGGGGGAGAGGACAGTGTCTGACCCACCCAGTCCCAGAGGGGGAGAGGACAGTGTCTGACCCACTGCCCCACCCAGTCCCAGAGGGGGAGAGGACAGTGTCTGACCCACTGCCCCGCCCAGTCCCAGAGGGGGAGAGGACTGTGTCTGACCCACTGCCCCACCCAGTCCCAGAGGGGGAGAGGACTGTGTCTGACCCACTGCCCCACCCAGTCCCAGAGGGGGAGAGGACAGTGTCTGACCCACTGCCCCACCCAGTCCCAGAGGGGGAGAGGACAGTGTCTGACCCACCCTGTTCCAGAGGGGGAGAGGACAGTGTCTGACCCACTGCCCCACCCAGTCCCAGAGGGGGAGAGGACAGTGTCTGACCCACCCTGTCCCAGAGGGGGAGAGGATAGTGTCTGACCCACTGCCCCACCCAGTCCCAGAGTGGGAGAGGACAGTGTCTGACCCACTGACCCAATCAGTCCCAGAGGGGGAGAGGACAGTGTCTGAACCACTGCCCCACCCAGTCCCAGAGGGGGAGAGGACAGTGTCTGACCCACCCTGTCCCAGAGGGGGAGAGGACAGTGTCTGACCCACTGGCCCACCCTGTCCCAGAGGGGGAGAGGACAGTGTCTGAACCACTGCCCCACCCAGTCCCAGAGGGGGAGAGGACAGTGTCTGACCCACTGGCCCACCCTGTCCCAGAGGGGGAGAGGACAGTGTCTGACCCACCCAGTCCCAGAGGGGGAGAGGACAGTGTCTGACCCACTGCCCCACCCAGTCCCAGAGGGGGAGAGGACAGTGTCTGACCCACTGCCCCACCCAGTCCCAGAGGGGGAGAGGACTGTGTCTGACCCACTGCCCCACCCAGTCCCAGAGGGGGAGAGGACTGTGTCTGACCCACCCTGTTCCAGAGGGGGAGAGGACAGTGTCTGACCCACTGCCCCACCCAGTCCCAGAGGAGGAGAGGACAGTGTCTGCCCCACCCTGTTCCAGAGGGGGAGAGGACAGTGTCTGCCCCACTGCCCCACCCTGTCCCAGAGGGGGAGAGGACAGTGTCTGACCCACTGACCCAATCAGTCCCAGAGGGGGAGAGGATAGTGTCTGACCCACTGCCCCACCCAGTCCCAGAGGGGGAGAGGACAGTGTCTGAACCACTGCCCCACCCAGTCCCAGAGGGGGAGAGGACAGTGTCTGACCCACCCTGTCCCAGAGGGGGAGAGGACAGTGTCTGACCCACTGCCCCACCCTGTCCCAGAGGGGGAGAGGACAGTGTCTGACCAACCCTGTCCCAGAGGGGGAGAGGACAGTGTCTGACCCACTGCCCCACCCTGTCCCAGAGGGGGAGAGGACAGTGTCTGACCCACCCTGTCCCAGAGGGGGAGAGGACAGTGTCTGACCCACTGCCCCACCCAGTCCCAGAGGGGGAGAGGACAGTGTCTGACCCACCCAGTCCCAGAGGGGGAGAGGACAGTGTCTGACCCACTGCCCCACCCAGTCCCAGACGGGGAGAGGACTGTGTCTGACCCACTGCCCCACCCTGTCCCAGAGGGGGAGAGGACTGTGTCTGACCCACTGCCCCACCCAGTCCCAGAGGGGGAGAGGACAGTGTCTGACCCACCCTGTTCCAGAGGGGGAGAGGACAGTGTCTGACCCACAGCCCCACCCAGTCCCAGAGGGGGAGAGGACAGTGTCTGACCCACTGCCCCACCCAGTCCCAGAGGGGGAGAGGACAGTGTCTGACCCACCCTGTTCCAGAGGGGGAGAGGACAGTGTCTGACCCACTGCCCCACCCAGTCCCAGAGGAGGAGAGGACAGTGTCTGCCCCACCCTGTTCCAGAGGGGGAGAGGACAGTGTCTGCCCCACTGCCCCACCCTGTCCCAGAGGGGGAGAGGACAGTATCTGACCCACTGCCCCACCCAGTCCCAGAGGGGGAGAGGACAGTGTCTGACCCACTGACCGAACCAGTCCCAGAGGGGGAGAGGATAGTGTCTGACCCACTGCCCCACCCAGTCCCAGAGGGGGAGAAGACAGTGTCTGACCCACTGCCCCACCCAGTCCCAGAGGGGAAGAGGACAGTGTCTGACCCACTGACCCAACCAGACCCAGAGGGGGAAAGGACAGTGTCTGACCCACCCAGTCCCAGAGGGGGAGAGGATAGTGTCTGACCCACTGCCCCACCCAGTCCCAGAGGGGGAGAGGACAGTGTCTGCCCCACTGCCCCACCCAGTCCCAGAGGGGGAGAGGACAGTGTCTGACCCACCCTGTTCCAGAGGGGGAGAGGACAGTGTCTGACCCACTGCCCCACCCAGTCCCAGAGGGGGAGAGGACAGTGTCTGACCCACTGCCCCACCCAGTCCCAGAGGGGGAGTGGACAGTGTCTGACCCACTGACCCAACCAGTCCCAGAGGGGGAAAGGACAGTGTCTGCCCCACCCTGTCCCAGAGTGGGAGAGGATAGTGTCTGACCCACTGCCCCACCCAGTCCCAGAGGGGGAGAGGACAGTGTCTGCCCCACTGCCCCACCCAGTCCCAGAGGGGGAGAGGACAGTGTCTGCCCCACCCTGTTCCAGAGGGGGAGAGGACAGTGTCTGACCCACTGCCCCACCCAGTCCCAGAGGGGGAGAGGACAGTGTCTGACCCACCCTGTCCCAGAGGGGGAGAGGACAGTGTCTGACCCACTGCCCCACCCAGTCCCAGAGGGGGAGAGGACAGTGTCTGACCCACCCTGTCCCAGAGGGGGAGAGGATAGTGTCTGACCCACTGCCCCACCCAGTCCCAGAGGGGGAGAGGACAGTGTCTGACCCACTGCCCCACCCAGTCCCAGAGGGGGAGAGGACAGTGTCTGACCCACCCTGTTCCAGAGGGGGAGAGGACAGTGTCTGACCCACTGCCCCACCCAGTCCCAGAGGAGGAGAGGACAGTGTCTGACCCACCCTGTTCCAGAGGGGGAGAGGACAGTGTCTGACCCACTGACCCACCCAGTCCCAGAGGGGGAGAGGACAGTGTCTGCCCCACTGCCCCACCCAGTCCCAGAGGGGGAGAGGACAGTGTCTGACCCACCCTGTCCCAGAGGGGGAGAGGACAGTGTCTGACCCACTGCCCCACCCAGTCCCAGAGGGGGAGAGGACAGTGTCTGACCCACTGACCCACCCTGTCCCAGAGGGGGAGAGGACAGTGTCTGCCCCACCCAGTCCCAGAGGGGGAGAGGACAGTGTCTGCCCCACTGCCCCACCCAGTCCCAGAGGGGGAGAGGACAGTGTCTGACCCACTGACCCACCCTGTCCCAGAGGGGGAGAGGACAGTGTCTGACCCACTGCCCCACCCAGTCCCAGAGGGGGAGAGGACAGTGTCTGCCCCACCCAGTCCCAGAGGGGGAGAGGACAGTGTCTGCCCCACTGCCCCACCCAGTCCCAGAGGGGGAGAGGACAGTGTCTGCCCCACTGCCCCACCCAGTCCCAGAGGGGGAGAGGACAGTGTCTGCCCCACTGCCCCACCCAGTCCCAGAGGGGGAGAGGACAGTGTCTGCCCCACTGCCCCACCCAGTCCCAGAGGGGGAGAGGACAGTGTCTGACCCACTGCCCCACCCAGTCCCAGAGGGGGAGAGGACAGTGTCTGCCCCACCCAGTCCCAGAGGGGGAGAGGACAGTGTCTGCCCCACTGCCCCACCCAGTCCCAGAGGGGGTGAGGACAGTGTCTGCCCCACTGCCCCACCCAGTCCCAGAGGGGGAGAGGACAGTGTCTGCCCCACTGCCCCACCCAGTCCCAGAGGGGGAGAGGACAGTGTCTGCCCCACTGCCCCACCCAGTCCCAGAGGGGGAGAGGACAGTGTCTGACCCACTGCCCCACCCAGTCCCAGAGGGGGAGAGGACAGTGTCTGACCCACTGCCCCACCCTGTCCCAGAGGGGGAGAGGACAGTGTCTGACCCACTGCCCCACCCAGTCCCAGAGGGGGAGAGGACAGTGTCTGACCCACTGCCCCACCCTGTCCCAGAGGGGGAGAGGACAGTGTCTGACCAAATCTTTGTCATCAATTATTTGGAGTTGTCACATACCAGGAGATAAAACAAGTTCTTCTTCTGTTTTCAGCAAGAAATAGAAAATACCCTGACGTCGCTTCAGGAGAGAAGAACTAAGTGCGATGGACTGAAAGCCAAATCGGAGAAGTACATGACAAGGTTACAGGTAACAGAATGTGAGATGCAGTAAGGTGTCAGCAGATGGAGCCCTCACCCTGGGGAATCTGCAATTGTTAAAGTGCACAGCATGACCTGATTGCACGGCTGCACCTGGTTGATTAAGCCGACAATTTCATGAGCAGAATGCGAACTGCCTGCCTTACATTTAAATTGCCCCAAACTGCTGACAAAACCTACGCCCCCTGGAAAGTGTCTAATAATCCAGCAGTAATCGCACATAATCAGCTTTAATGATTTATATTTGTCCTCCCACCACTCCTTCCTTTCGGTGAAAGTTCTGACTTCCGACAGGCTCCAGTTCCATAAATGTAGTGGTATTGTCACTGGAGAAGTAATCCAGAGGCCAAGGTGCTGGGAACATGGGTTCGAATCCCACCACGGCAGATAGTGATAACAAGCTGGAATTATTAAAGAAAAGCTAGTCTAATGGTGGCCATGGTTTAAAATGGTGACCCATTGTCGATTATCCTTTCGATTTCCCTCCCTTTCCGTCCTTACCTGGTCCGGCCTACATGTGTCTCCAGACCCACAGCAATGTGGTTGACTCTTAACTGCCCTCTGAAATGGCCTAGCAAGCCACTCAGTTAAGGGCAGTTCGGGATGGGCAATAGGTGCTGGCCCAAACAGCGATGCCCACATCCCGAGAACAAATAAAAAAATAATCAAACCGAGGCGGCTTCGGTGGATCAGGCATTCCGCCGGATGAAAGATGGTCACATACCCAAGGACCTTCTGCATGGTGAGGTAGACAGGGACAGACAACCGGTAGTAGTAGCCCAAAGCTCCACTTCATAGATGCCTGCAAGTGTGACATGAAGGCGCTAAATGTTGACAATCGCACTTGGGAGTCATTAGCTGGCGAAAGAGGGAAATGGTGACACATCCTGTGGACTGACATGCATGACCAGCAGTTTGGCAGCAGGTCCCAAAAAGTCACCTGGCAGCTTCATGTGCAGCACTTGCAGCAGAACCTGCCTCTCAGGGACTGGCCTCCATCCACAGCCATCAACAAAGGTGCACCATATGAAGACACCCCATCTAAATGTATTGTTTGCTGCGTGTCCATCATCTCTCGTAGATGGAAGGATGCTGGCCAGTGCCAGTGTGGAATTAGCTTGAGAGACTTGAGCTCAAAATTCAGGCTGATGGTTCCAGTGCAATACTGAGGGAGTGCTGCATTGTCGAAGGCACAGTACTGGGGGAGCACTTCACTATCGGGAGCACGGCACTGTTGGAGGGGCAGGACTGGGGGAGCGTGGCACTGTCGGAGGGGCAGGACTGGGGGAGCGTGGTACTGTCGGAGGGGCAGGACTGGGGAAGCATGGCACTGTCGGAGGGGCAGGACTGGGGGAGCGTGGTACTGTCGGAGGGGCAGGACTGGGGAAGCATGGCACTGTCGGAGGGGCAGGACTGGGGGAGCGTGGCAATGTCGGAGGGGCAGGACTGGGGAAGCATGACACTGTCGGAGGGGCAGGACTGGGGGAGCGTGGCACTGTCAGAGGGGCAGCACTGGGGCAGCACTCCACAAGAACACAAGAAAACAAGAAATAGGGGCGGGAGTAGACCATATGACCCATCAAACCTGCTGTGCCATTCGGTCGGTCATGGCTGATCTTTGGGCTTCAACTCTACCTCCCTGCCCACTCCCCATATCCTTTGATTCCCTGAGAGACCAAAAATCTATCTATCTCAGCCTTAAATTTATTCAATGATGGAGCATCCACAACCCTCTGGGGTAGAGAATTCCAAAGATTCACAACCCTTTGAATGAAGTAATTTCTCCTCATCTCAGTCCGAAATGATTGGCCCTTTATCCTGAGACTGTGCCCTCTGTGTTTTAGACTCCCCGACCCAACAGAAATAATCCCTCAGCATCTACCCTATCCAGCCCCTTAACATCTTGTATGTTTCACCTCTCATTCTTCTAAAGTCCAGAAGAATATATGCCCAATTTATTCAGCCTCTCTCACAGGACAAACCCCCTCATTCCAGGGACCAATTTAGTGAGCCTTCACTGTACAGCCTCCAACGCAAATATATCCTTTCTTAAATGTGGAGACCAAAACTGCACACAGGATTCCAGTCTCACCAAAACCCTGTACAATTGTAGCCTTCCTAATTGTGTGCTGCATCTGCGTTGGTGGTACAAGCACACCCAAGTCTATTTGAACATTTAAAAGATGCACACCTTTCAAAAAATATTCTGCTTTTCTATTCTTACGACCAAAGTGAATAACTTCACACTTCCCTACGTTATACTCCATCTGCCATCTTGTTGCCCACTCCCTTAACCTGTCTACATCTCTTTGCAGCCTTTCTGTGTCCTCCCCACAGCTTACCTGTCCACCAAGCTTCGTATCATCTGCAAACGTAGATACATTACTCTCTGCCTCTTCATCTAAGTAATTAATACAGATTGTAAATAGCTGAGGCCCCAGCACTGATCCTTGTGGCACCCCACGAGTTACAGCCTGCCAACTTGAAAATGCCCTGTTTATTCCCTTTCTTTTCTTCCTGGATGTCATTGAGTCATACAGCACAGAAACAGGCCCTTCGGCCCATTGTGTCTGTGCCGGCCATCAAGCACCTAACTATCAACCCATCCCATATCCATTCTAATATATTACCTCCAACTGCATGAGCCCTTATCTTGCCTATTAACCTTTTTGCGTGGCACCTTATCGAATGCCTTTTGTGTAAACGATTGCCCAGCTGTTAGTAACAGATTAACTGGCTTTGTGTGATGTCTGCTGCAGGACTGGGCACGGCAGACGGAGTCTCAGATCAAGAACTCGTTCCGTAAGTTCCATGTCTACCTGAATGATGAGGAGAGCTGCCTGATACAGCAGGTCAGACAAGAGGAACGAGATTCCAGCCGCAAGCTGCAGAGTATGATCGATGAGGTGTTCCGGGAGCTGAGCACCCTGCGGAATAACATCGAGGAAATCGAGAGGCAGATGAAGGACAGTGTTCTCAATCTGAAAGTAAGGTCCGTTGGGGATTAATGAGGGAACTCCGCACCGGCTAGACTCCTTCAGCCTCCAAATTGCATACAGTTGTATACCCTGCCTCAGCTCGCCTGCCCCTGAAACCCTCATTCATGCCCTTGTTACCTCTAGACTCGACTATTCCAACTCGCTGCTGACTAGCTACTCACCTTGCATCCTCCATAAACTTCAGATCATCTGAATTGCCGCTGCATGTATCTTAGCTCATCCGAAGTCCCGTTCACCCACCATGCCTGTGCTGTCTGTCCTGCATTGACTCCTGGTCAGGCAACACCTCAATTTTTTAAAATTCTCATCCTTGTTTTCAAATCCTTCCATGGACTCGCCCCTCCCTAATTCTGTAATCTCCCCCAGCCCTACTACCCTCCGAGATATCTGCTGTCCTCCAATTCTGGCTCATGAGCATCCCCGATTTTAATGGCTCCACCATTGGTAGCCATGCCTTCAGTTGCCTAGGCCCTAAACTCACCGCCTCGCTACCTCTCTTTTCTCCTTTTAAGAAACTTAAAACCAACTTCTTTGACCAAGCTTTTGGTCGCCTGACCTAATATCTCCTTACACGGCTCGGTGTCAAATTTTTATTTTTTTTAATTTTAGAGATACAGCACTGAAACAGGCATTTCGGCCCACCGAGCCTGTGCCGACCAACAACCACCCATTTATACTAACCCTGCAGTAATCCCATATTCCCTACCACCTACCTACACTAAGGACAATTTACAACGGCCAATTTACCTATCACCTGCAAGTCTTTGGCTGTGGGAGGAAACCGGAGCACCCGGCGAAAACCCACGCGGTCACAGGGAGAACTTGCAAACTCCGCACAGCCAGAATCGAACCCGGGTCCCTGGAGCTATGAGGCTGCGGTGCTAACCACTGCGCCACCCAAATTATCTGATAACGCTCCTGTGAAGTGCCATTTTATTACATTCAAGGCGCAAGATAAATGCAACTTGTCGTACACGAGGAATGCCCAAGCTTTTGATCTTGGGGAGTCTTGTAGGTGTGCACCCGGCAGCCTTGGAGCCATAGCAGTTGGAGGGTAAGGGATAATCGCAAAATTCCCACAATAATTAAAGAAATGGATGAATATAGGAAGAAGGTAAAAGAGGAAAGGGAATCAGTTAGGAGCCAAAGTAACTGGAGATTAGGGAGACGACTTTCTGCAGGTTTGTCCCGATCTCCTGCCATAATTCCAGTCGGAAGATTGACAGAATGGTTGGGAAATGGTGTAAGTGGTCCCACTGAGGTCCTTGTGCCATTTCTCTGGGGCTTGGTGGGGGTGCTGTTGGGGTCAGTGGGTGGGGACTGGGAATGTTCTGCCAAAGTTATGGCTCTAGATCCTGAGATTCACTCTCCCCCATCCCCTCCAAAAATTCCACATGTCGGATTAGAATAAATATTTATTTTGAAAAAAGGTGAAAGCTTTCTCTAAATATATGCAGGAAGTGGCAAAGGAAACAGATGGGCCTTGAGGGAGACTTGACAGCAAATGGCCAAGGATTTGCAGACATCCTTAATAGCTTCCTTGCATCCGTGTTTGGAATGAACCTGAGAATTTCCCTCCCTGTACAGGATTACAATCCAAGGAACAAGAGGAATGAAAGATATAAGATTGCACCAGGTTGCCTGATTTGCTCAAAATTGGCCAACCCAGCTGAAAAGTTTGAGGAAGTTCCAGTGTGAGTTATGTCTAGTCTCCATGGTCTTTAACACTGGTTTAAGAAACATTGCACTGGAAGCTGGCCATACGAACATACGAGTTAGGAGCAGGCCACTCGGCCCCTCGAGCCTGTTCCGTCATTCAATAAGATCATGGCTGATCTGATTGTAACCTCAACTCCACATTCCCGCCGACACCCAATAACCTTTCACCCCCTTGCTTATCAAGAATTTATCGACGTCTGCCTTAAAAATATTCAAAGACACCGCCTTTTGAGGAAGAGAATTCCAAAGACTCACGACCCTCTGAGAGAAAACGTCTCCTCATCTGTGTCTTAAATGGGCGACCCCTTATTTTTAAACAGTGACCTCAAGTTCTAGATTCTCCCGCAAGAGGAAACATCCTTTCCACATCCACCCTGTCAAGAGCCCTCAGAATCTTACATGTTTCAATCAAGTCACCTCTTACTGTTTATAAACTTCAGAGGCCATGCTCCCAGATCGAATTCATCGGCATGACGACAAAAGTAGGAATATCTCTGGCAGGTACTGATCTTAAACGGAGCTGAACCAAAGGTCTGATCGACTGCTCTGCTATAGAAGAGGTCAGAGTTCTACAGAGTGACTGGACCTTATTACTGGCTTTGCAGTTTAGAAGTCCACATGTTTTGTCGATATACCCTTTAAGGTTCAGACTTAAAAGGCACCGTGAGGCAGCTTTGTTAAAAGTTTTTAAACAGAAAGATTTAATTTACTCAGAAAGCGCCAAGTGTACACCAATGAAATTAATAAATGGTTCTGTACAATTATTTCCAGTTATTTAAAATCACAGGTGTTGGACTAGACGCTCTCACAAAAAGTGCTTATCTTTTTGTGCTAAACTCAATTTTAGCTCTATTCATAAAATTGCACCAGGTTACCACTCTTAAATGTATCAAGGAATATTCGTTGGTGCAAGGGGGGAAAAAAAATTGCTTTCTGAAATGCTGTCTGACATGTGATTATGCAAATAAGTTTGAGCAGAAACTTGAACCAAAACATCACTTTGAAAAACCAACACAATTTTGAAATGGAAACTTTACCCCATAGAAATGGCCTGATAGATGGCTGGAAGACACTAGAAGGAAGCAGGTTATATGGCTCAGTCAGACGTCAACGTGAAGCATTATAGCAGGTGACAAACTGAAACTGGGGAGTCGCACCACGGGATTAAATATTGTAAAAAGAAAGACTTGTATTTATGTATAGCGCCTTTCACAACATCAGCACCTCCCAAAGCACTTTGCAGCCAATGAAGTACTTTTGAAGTGCAGTCACTGTTGCAATGGTGGAAAACGTGGCAGCCAATTTGTGCACAGCAAGCTCCCACAAACAGTAATGTGGTAATGACCAATCTGTTTTTGTCATGTTGGGTAAGGGATAAATATTGGCCAGCACACCACGGAGGACTCCCCCGCTCTTCTTTGAAATAGTCTCATGGGACCTTTTACGTCCACCCTAGAGGACAGCTGGGGCCTCAGTTTAATGTCTCATCCAAAAGACCTCCAACTGCACAGCGTTCCCTCAGTGCTGCGCTGAAGTGCCAGCCTGGAATTTTGTGCTCACGTCCTGGAGTCACAACCTTCTGACTCAGAGGCGAGAGAGGTAACAACTGAGCCATGGCTGACACTGTAGAAACAATTTATGAAACGCAACAAACTGTAGACCTGTGAGGTTGACATCAGTGGGTGGATAAAATAATAGCATCTTGAGCGAGAGAGAGAGAGAGATAGAGCTTAGTCTGAACATAGAACAGTTAAAAAGTAGTCAAAATGAATTGACAGGTGGTAGGTGTAGCTTGGCAAATCTCTTTGGTGAGATAACCAAGTTAGTCATCCAGGCAATTTAGTAGGTATAATCTACTAAATTATCAAAACCTTTATTGGAAGATTACAAGATAGACAGGAAAGCTTCTGAAATAAAAACAAGAAATGCTGGAAATACTCAGCAGGTCTGGCAGCATTTGTGGAGCGAGAAGCAGAGTTAACGTTTCAGGTCAGTGACCCTTCATCAGAACTGACAAATATTCGAAATGTAAAAGGTTTTAAGCAAGTAAAGCGGGGCTGGGGGTGGGGTGGGCGGGGGTGGGGCAAGAGATAACAAAAGAGAAGGTGCTGATAGGACAAGGTCACAGAGAATAACTGGCTAGAAGGTCATGGAGCAAAGGCAAACGGTATGTTAATGGTGTACTGAAAGACAAAGCGTTTGTGCAGAGAGGGTGTTAATAGACAGTAAAGCACAAAGCACTCCAAGCACAAACATTTAAAAAAAAACAGAAACAGTGGGTAGGCACAGTAGAAACAAACTAAACAAACAAAAACAACTAAAATAAAATAACCAAAGAAAAAAGAACTAAACATAAACAGGGAGGCGGGGGGGGGGCGCCATGACCTGCTGAGTATTTCCAGCATTTCTTGTTTCTATTTCAGATTTCCAGCATCTGCAGTATTTTGCTTTTATTTTAGGGAACAATGAGACTCCTGGTTTATATCCCATTGAAGTCACTGGAGTATAAAATTGGGCATGGCGTAGAAGATGTGTTCATCCCAAACCTGCCCCATTCCCACTGGACAGGTTAGGTTAAAATCAGGGCTCCTGAGGGGGAGGGTGGTGGGGGGGGGGGGGGGGGGGGGGAGGGTGGTGGGGGGGGGGGGGGGGGGGGGTGGGTGGTGGGGGGGGGGGGGGGGGGGGGGGGGTGGGTGGTGGAGCCACACTTGCCTGGAGGATGGGATTGGAAATTTACCCCTAATAAGTAAGTATTCACAATGCCTTTATTTGAAACATGACAAGTGTCAGCCATGGCTCAGTGGGTTGCATTCTGAGTCAAAGATCCTGGGTTCAATTTCCTACTCCATTTCCTACATTATAACAGTGACTGCACTTCAAGAATGCTTCGATGGTTGTAAAGAGCTTTGAGACGCCTGGTGGTCGTGAAAGGCGCTATATGAATGCAAGTCGCAACTTCTAAACTTGTCCCTTTTTACAAGGCCAGTCTGCTCTTTGGCTCAGTGATCCTGAAATCCATGGCACTAACTAAGGACTTTTTCGTCTATTTTTCAGGGTCTAAAGGACATACAAGTAAGGTAAGTACACCACGGACAGATGAAATTTAACGCAGAGAAATGTGATGAATGAGGAAAGGCAATGTGAACAAAAAGGTACAATTTTAAAGAGGTGTATGAATAGAGAGACCTGGGGAATATATGTACATAAATCTTTGAAGGTTTGCAGATTTGTCTTCCTTAGAACAGAGAAAGTTAAGAGGATTTAAAAAAAAATTCTTTCATGGGATGAGGGTGTCACTGGCAAGGTCAGGATTTGTTACCCATCCCGATATGCCCTTGACATCTGAGTGACTTGCGAGGCCATTTCAGAGGGCAATGAAGAGTCAACCACATTGCAGGGTTCTGGAGTCACGTGTAGGCCAGACTAGGTAAGGACACATTCGTGAACCAGACGGGATTTTAACAACAATCAATGATAGCTTCATAGCCCTGTTACTGAGACTAGCTTTCAACTGCAGATTTTTATTAGTTAATTGAATTTATTAATAAATTGAATTTAAACCAGCCACCATGGTGGGATTTGAGCCCATGTCCCCAGGGCATTTGACTGGGTGACTTCAGTGACATTACCAATGTGTCACTGTGTCCCCTTAATTTGATAGAGCTTTTCAAAATCATGAAGCGTTTTGTAAATAAGAGCAAATAAGGAGAATCTGTTTGCACTGGCAGAAGGGCGACGCAGTGGTTAGCACCGCAGCCTCACAGCTCCAGCGCCCCGGGTTCAATTCTGGGGACTGCCTGTGTGGAGTTTGCAAGTTCTCCTTGTGTCTGCGTGGGTTTCCTCCGGGTGCTCCGGTTTCCTCCCACATGCCAAAGACTTGCTAGTTGATAGGTTAATTGGCCTTTATAAATTGCCCCTAGTATAGGTAGGTGGTAGGGAAATATAGGGACAGGTGGGGACATGGTAGGAATATGGAATTAGTGTCGGATTAGTATAAATGGGTGGTTGATGGTCGGCACAGACTCGGTGGGCCGAAGGGCCTGTTTCAGTGCTGTATCTCTAAACTAAAACTAAACTAAACTAAAGGGTCGGTTACCAGAGGACCCAGATTAAAGGTGATTGGCAAATTAACCAGAGGCGACATGAGGAAGCAGTTTTTTTTTATATAGTGAGTTGTGATCGGGAATGCATGGCCAGGTACGGTGATGGAAGGAGATTCAAGAGTAACTTTTTCAAAAGGGAATTGGATGAACACTTGAATTGCAGGGATATGGGGAAAGAATGGGACTAGTTGGACAGCTCCAACAAAGAGCCAGCACAGACACGATGGGCTGAACGGCCTCCTTCTATGATTGCGTGTGGCTCTGTATCTCTCCCTAGTGGTACACTGAGAAACCCAGATATAGAGAGAATGACGACAGCGTGTGAATTCACCAAGGTTGGAAAGAGTCAGGGAGGAGTCGAGCTCTCTCCGGCTTCCATTCCACCACTGACTCTTACTCCCCACTTTTTCTCCTCTCCCTGGACCAACAGCACCTCTTTTACCTTCTTGCTCAGCTCTGGTAACTTTGTCTCCTCGCTCCCACCCTCTGCCCCTTGAAGGGCCATTTTAACAGGCCCACTTTGGCAAACATGTGAGGCCTCCGCCCCATGCACCTGCTGCCCTTGACCTTCTAGGTGGCGGAAGTGCTATCGAAGAAGCCTTGGCAACTCACTGCAGCATATCCTGTGGATAGAGCACACCTCAGGAGTCAGGCTGGAATAGAGACAGGAGAAGATGTGGCAGACAGGTCGAAGGTTAGAGGTCAGAGAGGGTTCACCCATCAGGTGACAGCCTGCTTCGCTTCCAAGAGTGCGAGAGAGGTATGAGAACAGTCCCTGGAGATCCAGGAGCCGGGAATGTTTCACCAAACTGCGGCTGAAGGAAAAGCGTGAAACTTGACGGGTTCAGAAGATCGATCGACTTTTGTTAGGTGAAGGCGACAAGGGGTTTTGGAGCAAAGACAGCCATGATCTAATTGAAGGGTGGAGCAGGCTGAATAGTCTGCTTAGGTTACTGTGTTCCTAGATTTAACCTGTGCCATTGGTGACTTGTCTTGCAGACTGGCCTGCAATCTGCCCACCCCAGTGCTGATAATGCACAAGGTGCCGTTTGGGAAGTTTTCAGGACTCATGGAATACAGGGTGTGGAAAAAGCTGAGGAGGCTCCTGGATACAGGTGGGTGAGGCACGAGCGGAGCTGGTAGAGGCCTCGCCGCTTCACTTTCTTTCGAGAGGTGACGATTGGCAGTCGGATTGCGAGACTTACTCCAACAGACTGGTTTTGCTTAACAGCCCGGGGCTTTGTTTTGGCAACATGTTTAAATTTGGCTTTATTGAAAGAAGGCGGGACCGGTGAGGATAAAAGATCCCATTGTGTAGTGGCAAATTGCCACAGGGGCTCTGACACTGGGGGTGTGATTCAAGAGGCTGCACCCAGTCTCTCACTGCTATCTATCATCTGCTATCGCTCCTGTGAAGTGTGGGGCTTTTTACCCTGTTAAAGATGCTTTGTAAATGCAAGTTGCGTGTGTTGTTGTCAGATGAAAGACTGGGCTTCTCTTATTAGGAAGGGATTGAGCAGATTAACAGCTCAAGGACCAGTGTTAACCAGCTTTCTGTCTCTTCCACAGTGCCAGCCACCGTGACCTTGGACGCAGACACCGCCCACCCCAACCTGGTGATCTCGGCGGACCGCACCTCGCTGCAGCTGTCCGACGTACATCTGGCCCAGGACGTGTGCAGCAAGGTCAGCCTGGAGCCCTGCGTCCTGGCCTCCAAGGGCTACTCCAGTGGCTGCCACTACTGGGAGGTGGACGTGTCAGGCGAGAGGTGGGCGCTGGGGGTCAGCAGCCGCTCGGCGCTGTGCGACGGCCA